>NC_090923.1:912897201-913200232 GCF_040938575.1 Ambystoma mexicanum | reverse complement strand
AAAATTCGAGGGGAGTCCCAAAATATTGTAAAGGGTTATAAATGTGGTGCCATTTGACAAATCTACATAAACGTTTTAATAAAGATTTTAGATCTAGATAAACATGTATTTTTAAAGTTTGGTGGGCTTTTGTCAAGAGGGGGCTAAATTAGAAGGGGGGGGTCTCACATTTTCAGATGGCTGATAACTTTGTTGCCGTTTGACGAATGTGGACAAAAGTTTTCATAAAGATTATAGACCCAACCTTGAATGTTAGTCTGAATGGATTTTGTCACGTGGGGGCCAAGTTATATGACTATTGTATGTACATATATTTTGACACTCTTGGAAAAAAAAAAAACATGGGCGGATTTCCAGCAAACTCGTGTAGGGAGCATTGGCAAGGACCCTAAAGCATGGTGTTTTATTTTTTGACAAGTGTCATAATGTAGGTACAAAAAATAGTAATATACCTCAGTCACCAGATTGTCTGGGTCATGGCATAAGGTCATGACCGGGATTGGACAAATGGGGTTAAAGTGGCCATCTCCACCTGTGACCAGGTATGTGGAAAAGTTATTCGAAAGTGGGATAGGTTTCAAAGGGAAAAAAAGCATTTGCTTGTGATAATATGTCATAGGGTTGTCTCTTCGCCTTCTACAGGCGGTCAAAGAAAGGGAGGAGGGGTTGTGTAGGGAGCCCTGCCTTCCCTTTCCATAGTGGCCATTTTGGAAAAAGATTTTCCTTCAGTGTAGGAAGAAAAATCCTTTAAGCACTTTGGGTTCCCAAGGTGGGAACCCGGGGTGCTAATGACTTTCCTCCACTATTGCAAGGGCTGGAATGGGGGGGGGGGATAACTGTCTGTAGCCCTCGTTATCCACCCTCGCTTTGGCCAACATGGGCTGACGGGCCGTTATCCTCCGTTCAAGGCACTGGAACGGGGATGATGCCACATTAGCATAACACAAAATGCTAATGAAAATGTTGGAAAATCTTATTGAATCGATGAACTTTACACAGAAATGTAAAGTAGATGGAGTCTATGATTTTTTTTTTTACTATGTAAGGTGGTTCCTAAAGGAACATTTTTTTGTTTTGATGTATTTTTTTTGCAGGAGAGGTTAGAACGTAAGGTGGGGAGGGAAATTAGGGAAGAGGCACCAAGCACTAATATGGAGGAGCAGGTGGACAAGGGAAGATGCTACGCCTGTGTTACTTCTAAGGTAGGGAGCAGTGTTTCTCATGCTCCTCGATTACAGCGTCAAAAGCACTTCGAAATTGCCTCCCCCTGCAGAGTGGTGTGTTGCAGTATATGCAGAGGACTGTTGTCTTCGAAAGATAAGGATCAACAGCCTCTTTTATTGCTAGCAAGGTAGCTGGTGGGATTTTGTGTCCCACAGAAGTAGGCCGTGTGGTTAAAGTATTGGTTGAGGAAGATGAGGTGGAGCAAGACAGCCTACTACTTGCTATGAAAGGAACAACCTTTCTGAGAGCATTGCAGTGGTTGGATTTGGTGTGGCGGCGCATGGAGGTGGTCCCGTAGGAGTACTGTCCAGGTAGTCCGTAACTAATTACAAAATTGCACTCAGTGCATTTCACTTGGGTACAGTGGTAAAGAACTGCCCCACCCATGATTCTCTGGGTGCTAGCGGTATTTACTGCGCTTTTTTTGTTCTGTAGGTCCTCCAGCTGGTGGTGGCTCTTGGGGAGGAGGGATGGCAATAGCCGATGCCATTTTTAAGATAAATAGTAGTTTTGCTAATATTCTTCCAAGTGTGTGCTTTGTACTAGATTGTTAATGGATAATGAGTAAGAATAGGTGTAGGAGATGTTCAAGGGTAAATGTTGAAAGTTCTTAGATCAGTAGAAAATGCAGTTCTGAACTGTCCTCGAAGCACGGACCTGATCGCTAAGTGCGGACGCGTTCGCGGACACCTCATGGTGCATGAAAGCATATGGTCTTGTGGCACAGTCCAGAAGGTCAGGGATTACGTCAGACGTTCACGGACGTTGTCAGACAAAAACTTTGAAACAGTTGTAAAAAGTGTACAGAAGTGTTACAAATGATGCTAGAAGGTGGGAAATAGCACAGTTTTAAAAGGTGGTGCTATTTTGGAGTAAGTATATTAGTAAGTTGTAATAGCATGCACTAGTAAAAACCCATGAAATTCGTTGAAAAAAAAAAAAAGGGATGTTATGGTTACAAGTAAAACTGAAAAACCTCAGAAATCACCAGTTATGGTAAGCTAGGCAACCATAACTTGTGCCACCACCATGCACTGCTAAGACCAACACCCAGGACATCAAAGATGACATCACAAATGTAAATGAGGACATCACAAGTGAAATGAATTTTGATTAAGTCCCTACAAGGGGATGTGTTTACAATGTTGGTAACATGATGTCCGGGGTGATCGGGAAACCTATCATGAACTACTTCATCTACTAATGAATGTACTCATCTAAACAACATTGTATTGGGAGTGTTGATAATACAGGAACCTAATCATACGTAATGGCTGCAGAATGCACCATAGAAGTACAATATTTATAATTGTGTAATTTTGGATAGTACAATAATGAATGCTACATGAATGCTACCTTATCAGAGTTTTGAGTAATGTTAAATATGTAATAACTACCTAACAATTCACGTCTTACTACACACTTGTGCAAGTACAAACAATACATATCAAGATCCCCAAAGTATACAAATCAGAGGCACATACAGGGAAACTAAAGTAAGGAAGAAAGAAACCGCGTCGGAGAATGTTAACATTAAAGCTTATCTTCATGTATACAAATGAATTGTGTGCTTGACGCCTGCTTATTTCCCCATGTATGTGCACCATGAGCCAAGACCAAACCCTAAGGAAAGTACTTTAAGAACATATGACAAGGTTAAAGTCTAGCTATATAGCACCTTTTGAATTTTAATATGACTGTCATTGAACAAAACCACCTGGCCTAGATATGTGGTTTCAATGATGTCATCTTTGAGGTCCTGGGTGTTAGTCCTAGCAGTGCATGGTGTTGGCGCGAGTTATGGTTGCTTAGCTTACCATAACTGGGGTATTGGGTTTTTCAGTTTTACTTTTAAGCATAACATCCCTTTAACAAAGTTTTAACAGGTTGTTATTAGTGCAACTTAATGTACCTTTAACAAAGATAGATATCTATCTATATGTATGTAGCTATATATTACACGGGCCGCTGTAGTGGCCTTGTAGCTATGATTAAGTTGCTAAACCCATAGGAAGAAAACTTTTTCGGCGGCTAATAACTTTGCTCTCCCAGGAGGAATAGTCAACAAACTTTGCAATAAATGTATATGGCGGCTCTGAATTTTTTCGCCAAGTTGGGTGAGGTTTCATGCAGGAGGTGGTTAGAGGGGGGGTCCCAATTTTTTTTCCCCCATAGACTGAATGGGGAAAAACTTTGCGCACGGCTACAGGCCAAACGGCTGGACAGATTTTCACCAAATTTGCGGCAGGAGTGGGGTGTGTTGGTGAGAAGGCGTGCTTGTGTGTTCGGTTGGTAAGGACTGAAAAGCACGGCCCAAACAATTAGTGATATCTGGGTCCGCTCTGCAGGGAAGCGTGCTGTGCGTCAACGTTTGTTGGACTACACCACCATGGTGTTTCGGAGGACAGTGCAGCAGCGGAAGGGTCTGGAAAATGGACTGTACGCCATGTGTTGGCAGCAAGAAGGGAGGGAACGGGTGGGGGAGTGAAGTGGTTGATGCTACATATGTACATAGGTGAAAGAAGACGGAGGCGTGCCTGCAGTATTCGTGTGTATTGCGCCAATTCGTGGGTACTTAGACAGGCTAGTACTTTGTGTGGTGATTGGAGGTAGTTGTCGTAATGGCCCAATAGCTTCTGCCACGACCTGTTTGCAGCAACCTCTTTTTGTGGCGAGTGGTGGCAGGTGAATTGTAGAAGGGGAGTGAATTGCACATGACATAGGTTGGGTGGGAGCGCGGGTGGCTGTGCTCTGCGGCTGGAACGCGCTAGTTGGGCACATGGTGGCATGCATGGGTGAATTAAGTAGCAGTGGGTCTGTGGAAGGATTAGACTATTGGGTGCATGGCCGAAGGCCGTAGGGCATGTACTCAAGAGCATAGGGCTTCCACCGCAGCAATGCATGTCTGACTCTGCATCCGGCAGAGGGTAGTGCTTGCATAAGGTGGTGTGTGCAGATTGGTTGGAGTAGAGCTAGTGTTGCGAACAGAAGTTGGTAGGTTGGCAGTGACAATACTTTATGAATCGCAGTGGGGGGGCGCCCATAGTATGCGAATGAAAGTGCACAGGGGTGCAAGTGAATTTTCTTTCTACATTATGGTAACTTAGAATTTGTTGCTGCACAGCTCCATGGCAGTGCGCAGGTTGGGTAGGAGTGCTGGTAGCAGTGGTGTGTATGTGGACTGTCGTGGTTGGTTACATGGTGACATGCGGGGTGGCATTACGTTGCAGTGGGTGTGTTCAAGGCCTAGACTATTGGGTGCATGGCCGTAGGCCATGCACTCAAGAGCTTAAGACTTGAGGACACCCACGGCAGTAATTAATTTTTGACTTTGCATCAGTTAGAGGGTGGTGACCAGTAAGGAATGGTTGAGGAGCACATTTCAGACACCATATAGCAGCAGAAGTAAATGGCAATGCGTATATGTTTGGTTTCGCAGGCGAGTTCTCCGTTACAACATGGTACATTTTTTGTTCTGTGGTTGGAGATGGTGCAGTGAAAAGTCATGCAGTGTGGGCACTGTGTGCAGCGTTTGCATACTGTCAGTATGGAAGAGGTTGAAGTGCAGCTTGTATGTGCTTGGTTACTATGCTGTGTGCAGATTTGTTGAAGTGGGCCCAATGTTGTGAAAGTGTTGTGGTTAGGTTGGCAGTGACACTACTTTGTGAATGGCTACGAGTATAGGTGGTAGAGGCGGTGCTATGTTTGTGCAATCTGCTAAATGCAAACTGTTTTCGTGAATGGGTGTTTTATGGTGTGGTGGAGTTGGGGTGAAGTGCCACCACCTACGTATGTTAGGTTTGTGCATAATGGTAGCTGCCCAAATGGGTGCATGCATGGATCTGTAGTGTTGTGCTGGGTGTGGGCAAGGGTGGACTGTTGTGTGCGCCTCAGGATCTTTGTGGATGCTGAAATAGTGCATCCTTGAGCAGAAGTTTCTGGCGGAGGGCCTATGGAAGCAAAGTACCGTGCACTGAGTGTTCAACGGTAAATATGGAGTGGTGAACAGAAACGATAGTGTGCAATGCAGAGTTTCAGTATGTGATTGGTGCATGAGTGTTTGAAAATTTCCCAGCAGTCAACGAGGGAGTGTTGGAAAAATGCCAGTGCAAAGGGAAGAAGTATTTTGTCTGCTTTACTGGGGCGTGGCTCTCGCTGTAGGCGGGAAAGCGCACTTGCCACATCCTGCCCTTCTGAGCATGGAGCCTTCATAAATGGAACTGTGGGGATTTTCCAATGAGGTGTCGTTCACAGGACAGGGCGGTGACATTTACCCAAACTTCGATGCAGTGAGGTTGGCAGAGATGGATAGACGCAGAGTGATGATAGTGGGCGATACCTTTGTGCGCGATCTGCACAGGTATGCCGTGGAAAGCGGCTTAGTGCGGCTTTTTGGGGCACAGTATATGATTGGAGTTTCGGGTGCATGGATTTCCTTTGCACATGTGTGGCCTTTGTCGGTACTGTTGATGTGGTGGTAGTGCATTTTGGAGCACTACATTTGGGGTACATGTCGTGCTCACACTTGCTCGCGGAACTAAATAAGTTGATGACAGCAGTGATGCAGATGTTTCCTACTGCCAAGGTGATTTTTCTCATCGATAACACCAAGAGGAGCATGGGACCATGCCGGTCTAATTTGTCCACAGCTAGAGGTCGGAGATGTTGGATAAACAGAAGCTTGTGTGACTTTATTTGCAGGGCTGGGATGTTCTGCACAGACTATGAAAGCATTAATAATCAGCAAGATTTCCAGTGGCTCCAAAGAAATTGAATTTTTTTTACCTCCATTGGGCAATGGGGTTTTGTTTGCCACTTCGCACGAAGCGTTGCAGAAAATCCCGTAGAAATGTTAAATGCATGCACGTACATAACAGAAACACAACAAAAAAAAAAATCAAAAAAACAAAGTGTTTTTACAGACAGTACTGAAGACAATCCCCTACCCTGTTTTACATCCCCCCCATCCACTCCTAGCACGGTAACTCTGCGGATTCCGCTGTACTTTGCGGATTGGACATGCCACATCCGGCTCTTTTCAGGATGGCAGCTATGGCATTGGCACTGTGGAGGGTAAGCCAATGCGCAATGTGGTTGCTGGTTGTGGTGTGTACACAAACTGTGGCAGAAGGTATGCTTGTACAGAGAAATGTAGGAGACTTTGGTGAAAGTGTGCATGGTAAGGGGCAGGCATTCTGTTTGTATGCATGCACTGCACGCACTTGCTTAACGTTGCTAACATACATTCAGTGCTGCTTTTGAGGGATCACTTTTCCGGCATTTGTAGTATATGCATTGCAGTGGAAAGACCATCTTGTGTAAGGTATGTGGCAGGCATCCTGTTATGAATGCAGTGTGTGTATCATATGTGATATGTTATTCTGTGGCATTTGTATGGTGCCTACAAACAAGTGTGTGAAGGCGCAACGAGGCGAGGGAGGCGAACAGAGGACACACAGACACTGATCCGACTAGGCCTGGTGACATAGTGTGCAAGTGAATGGGAAGGGGTAGGGCAAAGTGGAGTACATGGGAACAACAAAAAATAGCAATACGTGCAACTACGGCTGGTGCTGGCAAGTGGAAGGGTAAGTGTAGACATCAAGTGGTGGCGGGACTGTTAAAGGTTGCAGAAAACAGTCCAAGTGCTGGGGTTGGCAGAAAGCCAGTGCAGGGGTGGAACTGTCAGGAGGGAGATGGCCTCGGACACAGATTACAGGGTGGGTTCGAAACCAGTGCACAATCATTATTAGGCAGGAAGTGAGCAGAGGAGAGGAGGGGAAAAGAAGAAGCACATGGAAAGGTTTTGAGGTGCTTCCAGACCCGAAGATGGTTCTCCTCAAGTTCCAAGGAGGCAGAGAGCCTGTTCCTGAGGGAGGCCCCAGCAGAAGACAGACATCTACCACGAACCGGTGGTGTACAAAAGCAACTGACCCTGAGGGAGCTGGAGGCGGATGAGGGAAGAGCTGGAGCAAGAAGATATTTAGGAAGCGAGTGTGCAAGGTATTGAAGTCCCAAGGACAAGGTGGTCTTCTGCATAATGCACAATGCTTTCATTTTATTCTTCGGTGCCACTGGGAGCTATTGCAGACATTTTAATCCAGCAGAGGTACGATCCCTGGAGTTGAGGCCAAGGACAAGTTGCGCTGTCCTCTTATGGATGAGTTGCAAAGAGTGGAATCTAGCTGATTTAAAAAGAGGCTGTGGCCATAGTGCAGCGTACAAAGAACCACAGCTGTGCACACACTGACCTTTTGTGAATTGACTTTAGGTTGGTAAGATACATTCAGTGGTGTTTTTATGCCAGCTTTTTACGATTTCTGTAGGAGGTGGGTTAGTGGGGAACACATTTCTTAGAATTGTCGGAAGGAAAGAAGAGTTAGTGTTTCGCTAATACTGTGTATGATATGGGTAAATGAAAAGCAAATACCATTAAATTGCCACTTCATGGTAGGAGATAGGAGGAAAATCAGTATGCTTTGCAAACACGTAACGGATGCTTAGAGGCAGATATCGTGCAGAGAGGCACTTCTAACAGCGTTGTAAACTTACTGCCAAAACAATGTTCATACATTTCTTTTGTAGTGATGGGTGCTCATGTGGATGAATGTGCATGCACAAATTGTGCAATGTTTGACTGAACTTTCCGCTGGACGTGCTTTTTTGAATAACAGCACACTTGCAGGCTGATTTTGTAACGGTACACATGATGTCTTGTGTAAAACTGACCGTGTTAGATGCCGACGTCTTGGATGGCATTGGTGGATGCGTGTTTGACTACTTAATACCCAATAAGGGCTTGGTGGGAAAAGGATAGTGGAGAGGGAAGGCGTGTTCGTGCTTTACTGGGCGCAGCTCTCACGATACTTTGTGAAGGGCACATGCCACAATCTGTGCTTCTCACTATGCTGTCCAATGGAAATGGCACTGTGGAGATTATCCAATCAGGTACTGAGGGTGTGGGTCACAGGAAGCGGCGATAATACTGGTATTCATTACTCTGCGTATGAGGCTGGCCGACATGGAAAAACACATTGTGCTGACTTTGGGTGATGCCTTTGTGATAGATCTGCTCAAGTATGCCCAGGAAAGAAACTTTCATGGCAATTTCGGTTAGGAAGTAGTGGACGCATTGTGGTGCGCTGTCGATGACCTCTGTTTAGCCAATATGCATGCACTTGCAGAGAACTGGTTAGTTCCGCTACTGTGCATGTTGTCGTCATGCACTGTTGCAATTGAGTTACGGGTCTTCTTTACGTTTGCTCAGTATACTCAAGAGGCTGATTAATGCAGTGAAGAGGCTTTTTCCCACTGCCCAGGTGGTTTTGTCCGCCATACCCCCCAACAACAGGATGGACCACTCATATTGGCTGTTGTACCCAATCAGAAGCTGGAAGGTGTGTGATTAACAGAAGCATGTCTCATTTTATGTCGGCTCAGGACGTTTTTTTGTAACAATGACATCATTAGTTCTGCAAATGCAGAGTTCCTCCAATGAAATGGCATTTCGTTGTCGTCCATTGGTAATGCTGTTTTGTTCACTCAAAAGGTTTGCACTCAAAAGGTTCCCGTCAGATTCTGAGGATGAAAAGAATACACACAACTGTATGAAACCGAAAACACGCTCTGTGTGGAAGCAAATAAAACAAAAAAAACACAACAGCTCTTTTCAGCGCCACCCATTTCTTCCCCTACGCGCACACGAAGCACAAAAGCCTCATACAGGGATTTTCAGGCCGGTGGCCATGGGAATGGGACTGTGCAGGCTGAGGGATTGCGCAACAACGTTTCTGGGTGTGGTGTGTACACAGGGGGCTGTTATACAGAACTGCTAGTGTTACATGGAGAGCGCACATGCCACAATCTGCGTTTCTCACCTTGCTGGCTAATGGAACTGCGACTGTGCAAATTGTCCAATCAGGTGGTGAGTGTGCGTCACATGAAAAGGGTGGCCATATTTTGTTTCATTACTCTGTGTAGTGAGGCTGGCAGAGATGGCGAGATGCCATGGAAAGAGGCTTTAATGGCAATTTGAATTTGGAGGGAGTGGACGCTTTGTGCTGCAGTGTTGCTGTCCGTACTTTCGACCATTTGCTTGCATAATGTCGACGAGTGGCCACTGTACACGTTGTGGTCCTGCACTATGGAGCATTACTTTTGGGTTCCATAGCTTGTTCAAGTGTGTACCGTCACCTGAAAAAGATGGAAGCAGTGAAGCGCATTTTTGCCACTACGAAGGTGCTTTTCTCATGTATACCACAGAGTCCAGTATACAACTATTCCAATGAATGTTGTCGGCAGCCAGAGGTCGGAAGCCGTCTTATCAAAAGAAGCATGTGTAACTTCCTGCATGCTGCTGGGATGTACTCCTGTGAGAATGGTTATCGATATGTGCATCTTTTCAATTGAAATGGCATTTCATTGTCACCCAGTGGCAATGACATTTGGTTTTCCAATCTACAGGATGCACTGAAGACGCCATTGTAAGAATGTGAGGCGAAGTACAAAAACTTATAAAAAAAATGGTTTCTATGGAAGCACCTTTAAAAAATTTTTTTTGTATTTAAAAAATGCTCTTTTGTGAGCCACCACTACAAACGACGATCCTCTAGCCCTCTCTCTCTCTCTCTCTCTCTCTCTCTCTCTCTCTCTCTCTCTCATGGCTGTGTGTTGCAAGAGCCACAGCCTATGCTTTGTGGGGGAGTTCTACATCATTACTTCACAGTGAATAGAAAACAGAGTCCAATGGGAGCTCATTGTAGATTGTATCATGTGGATTTGTACAAGTATGGAGTACCTACAAAGAAGTGATTGATTTTGGTTTGTCGGTGTGAGACTTTGGTGATGCACGATCACGACAATATTATTGTTCATTGTGGAGAAAAACATTGCACAACAAGTAACACGATTTTCAGTGCCGTTTGCGCTGAAGGAGGCACTTGGCCAGGGCATGTGTCCGTTTCCGATCGCATGCATAATTTTTTTATCTCATTACACAGACACCCATGTCGACACATTACTTTTAATTTGGTCCGGAAATAGAGAAAGTGCTGCACATTGTGAAGAGGTGTATTTGTGCCTTTTTACGACTTATGCCAATGTCGTACTTTACAAATGGGAACGTGACGGTTCACAGCACAAAGTTCTCCCCACAAATACCGTTCCTCTTAACAATACTGCCTTTCCGTTTTCTGCACGGCCTACAGAAATTGCCTTGCTGCCCTTTTTGGAGTATAACAATACAATGTTTGTGGTAGGCGTTGGGGACTTGGGCTCTTGAAAACGCACTGCAACATGTAAAAACCACCTCTTTAAACAAGCCACCCGTTTCAACTGCAGTGTTTCCCACAGTACGACGGTTCCTTCTATTTAGCACACAATTTGTGGAGGGTATACGATGCGCGGTGCACTGCCTCCCTTCATTGGCACTTACATTGTTGCACTCTGAAAGGAGATTTCTTTACTTACCGTTTCTCCTTTTCCAGTTCACTACCATTTCTTTTCGTCTTGTAACACGCCACCACAGGAGCGAAAGGCAAGGGCTGTTACGGAAGGGCACCCACCTACAGGGATATCGTAGGGGACATGCACAGGGAGGATAATGTTGGGTGGCCCTCACTTACATAGCCGTCACTCATTGTCATGCTCCCGGACGGACTCTTTCCAAGCACTTCAAAGTAGCTTCCCTCTGTAGAGTACCGGGTTGCAGTACATGCGCACTACAATGCCCTTTGGCAGGTAAGGATCACTCGGTTAGCATATGAGGTACAAGGGTTTTTTAACGCTCTGGTGCCGTACAAGAGTGCCCCCCATTGTAGGCCGCAGTCTATGTGGAGAATGCTGTAAAAAAATGACCCTACTGCATTTTTGGCAGGGTAGTACACTGACAACTGGTCGCTTATGCTTGCATTGCTGTTCTCGTCACATGTGGTATGGACAGTTCATGGTACGCCATTAGCTGTAGGACTACAATGCACGGAGATGAATGAATTGTGAAATACAACAATGCTTACAGCAAGGAGAAACGCAGCTGCAGTACGTGCAGGAGGAAGATATTTATTAAGCGCGACCCATGCGGCTATAGTACTGTTGTAACCACCAGTGCTATTATTTACTCTCCGAAGATTCTGTTTGCTTACTTTACTTGCACTACTAAGTTAGTGACAAAGCCGCACCAGCTTTGCCAATTCAAAGCCTCTATACAAAATGTCACGCCTGCAGTTAAATGTTATCTCGAACTCTACGACCGCAGGGGAACCCTGAACACTTTCCGGCATAGTGCTCAGTGCAGAGACGGTGTCTCTGTTTTACGGGTTATGGAAAGGCTAGCAGCACATTCATCAAACTATTGTGCCATTTAGCAAGCCCACTGTACACTCGAGGTTGCTGTTCCTCGTTTGCCAGTGGGCCTCATACAGGCAGGCGTGGTGCAGCGACAAATTGGTAGGTTTTCAGAGCAACCCACATAGTTGTGACCAGTAGTTGCAATTCGATAGCCTACCATATCAATCCATAGGGCTGGCGACAGGAGCTCCACCAGCACTCAGTAGATGCCCTCAGCATAGACATAGTTCTAAAACGGATAGACGTGCACTGCCACAAGTAATTAAAAGAGCTTTACAACATGTGGTCATGTGGCTAGTACTGCAGTCCTATGGATATCTGCATTGTGATTGAGCATACGCCGGCCACGTGCCTCCACATTATTTACCTGCAGCTATCTCGGCTAGTAATGTCTGGAACACATTCATCATGCTATGCTAACACAAAAAGAAACACCACTCTCAGTGTCACCAACACTTAGTATGCACACCTTTCATTTGTAAAATACACAGACACTATTAGGCAAGGGAAGGGGTAGCACAAATGGATAGATACACAGTGCAATTTGGCCTTTCCAAATGTTCCTGAGGCGGGCAGCCAAGCTATCAGTGACAAAACTTTAATGGGACGTTATGGTTTAATTGTGGTACCAAATACATATTACCTTTACAGAGAACAGTATGCTAAAGCAACGTTCCGGTTACAATGGCCTACTAAAAACATATGCTACTAAGTAACAAAAAATATTGCTAAAAGGGATGTTCTGGTGAAGGTGGGGTACTACAAACACTGCTTCAACAATGTGTCCGTTTCAGTGCCCCACTAAAAACTATTAAATTAACTAACAAAAAACATTAAAAAAGGGACGTTATGGTTAAGTTGCACTACTAAAAAACCTATGAAATCCATCAGAAAACGTTCCTACAGGGGCATTGTTACAGGCAAAACCGAAAACCCCCAGGAATTCACCAGTTACGGTAAGGTACGCAATCATAGCTCGCGCTACCACTGTGCACTGCAAGGACTAAGTAAGACCCATGACATTGATGACATCACATATCTGGCCCACTTGTTTTTGTTCACTGACATATCTAGGCCAGGTGGTTTTGTTCACGGACAGTCCGAATATTAAAAGTAAAAAGGTGCTGTATATCTAGACGTTAACCTTATCATACGGTTAAGCACTTTCCTTAGGGTTTGGTCTCAGTTCATGGTGCACATACATGGGGCAATAGCCAGGCCTCAAATACACAATTCATTTGTATAAATGAAGATAGACTTTCATTGCTATTGACATTTTCTGATGATGGTTTCTTTCTTCCTTACTTTAGTTTCCCTGTATGTGCATCTGATGTGTATGCATTGTGGGTCTTCATATTTAAGTGTGTAGTAAGTCTTGAGTTGTTAGCTAGTTATTACATGTTTAACATTACACAATCACACCCGACATCTTGTCGGGAACATTATAAACACAACCCCTTATAGGGACTTTATCAAAATGAATGTCATGTGATGTCATCACTGATGTCATCAATGACGTTGTGTTAGTCCGTGCAGTGCACAGTGGTAGCGCGAGTTATGATTGCATACCTTACCATAACTAACGAATTTCTGGGGGTTTTCATGTTTTACCTGTAACCTTAACGTCCCTGTAGGAATTTTTTTTCCAATTAAAAAAATATATATAAATATATTTTGCTAATTACAATTCTTTGGATTAGCAAATAGAATTTGATTAGCAATTTTGGACTAATATTGTTAATGTCACCAGAAGTTTTGTACCCAAGACATGAAATGAGCAATAGTACAGCAGTTTTGGGTACCACTGAAATAAGAGGAGTCAGGCCTAGCAAATTCTTTAAAATTCAGCTAGACCTGCAGGTCGGGTAACTTAGTTTCCCTATTCCACCTAAGCGAAATATACTCGACCCATAGCAATGGACAACACATTTAAAATGGGATTTGTGTACAATGGTGCATGTCACTACAAACCTGCTTTGTTTGGCACACTGCTGCCACCCAGAAGCCAGCCATGCACAGTGAAACTTGTGTTTGATATTTGATGCAAAGTAAATGTTACATAAAAGTTTCAAACATCTCTTGCAAATGTATCAAACATCAGTGATGTCATCAATGACATTTGTGATGTCATCATTGAGGTCATGGGTTGTTAGTCCTTGCAGTGCACAGCGGTAGCGCAAGTTATGGTTGCGTACCTTACCATAACTAGCAAATTTCTGGGTTTTTTTTGGTTTTACCTGTAACCATAACGTCGCTGTAGCAAACTTTTTCCATTGAATTTCATAGGTTTTTTGTTTTTTTTATTAGTAGTGCAACTTGACCATAACGTCCCTTTAACAAGGTTTTTTGTTCATGAATTTCATAGGTTTTTAGTAGGGCACTTTAACCGTAATGTTACTTTAAGCTAGTTTTTTTCCAATAAAGGGTAAATGTTTTTAGTAGCGCAACTTAACCATAATGTCCCTTTAACAAAGTTTTTCACTGAAGTTAATAGGTTTGTACCAGGAAGCCATTAGTTTGTGTAGATGTACCATACAGCATACGAAATTGATGTCTCCATACCGAGGAGCACAACAGCCACAAACTATGTCTGTGCGCATATAGCGGCTAGCAATCAAACTGCTGGAAACAGCAGGAGTTCTCTTACATACTACCATTCACAAGTGAATAAACATGTACAAATAGCAGCATGTACGTACATTGCAAGGAGAATGAAGTAAGTTAAGTGTGCAAACTGAGTACTTGTGAAACAAACCGACCAAAGAAAAGAGTGTATGTACCATAATGCAATGCACTAGTACACAAACGTGTGCGTCCAACAATATTACCACACTGCCGCTCTACATGGAAACCAAGAAGCAAATAGAGGCAAGAATGCAAAATATTGAGAGCAGAATGTAACTGCAATGTGGTAACTGCACTGAAGTCTCTCCTATGAATGCAGAATTTCTGCAGTATACTACAATAGCAAACCATGGTATTTGTTTTTTTACACAACAATGCCAAGCACCCTAGAATGGCTGGAAGACCATGTTCCTCTTCACCAAAGGAATAACGATAGCAAGCAGCACAATCTAAAAAGTAAAATAGTTAATATGTATTCCTTTAGGTGTACTTCACACATGTTTGTGTTTAACAGTACATACTTTACAATGAAGGAATACATCAGAAACGGCACCTCTTCCGCAACAGCATGTAGACACGAAAGCAATGAGACGCTGTAAAAAGCAACAGCCTATACGTAAAAAATGAACAATTGCTAAACAATTACTAGTACCCCTACCCTGTCCGAATACAGCCGATGTTTTACAAATTAAACGTGTACATGTTAACTGTTTGAGAGTGTGTGCGTATTTGTTGCTTTGGTGCTGTAATTGCATTGTGAATCTGTAAAGCAGTGCTGCCCGAGATACCTGCAGGTAAGAAAAATTGAGGTTTCCTACTGAGAGTGCACATGCCCGGCATATGTCCAATCACAATGGAAGTGTCCATACGACTACAGGACTGGCCTCATGTCCGCATCTTCCCATTCGCTTTTAATTACTCGTGGCACCGGACGTATGGCGGTTGCACAGCTATATGTATGCGTAGGTCATCCTGTGTCTCCTGGTAATGCCGCCCGCGTTGCCAACGCTACTGCTTCATACGACAGGCTACAGCATTTGAAACAGTCCTGCTGCCTACGGATTTCATGTTGCAAAGCTGCCGATTTATGACTGCATCATGCCTGGCTGCCTGAGGCATATTGGGAGCAAGGAGCAGGATACTCCAGTGTGCAGTGGCCGTGTTAAATGGCCCATTGCCTTGATCGAAGAGCTGCTTGCCCTTCCATGACCCGTGAAACACACACACACAGTCTCTGCACTTAGCACTGTGAGGTTACATAGCAAGTTGCTCACTGCGGTTTGTACAGGTGCATAAAAGATTGCACTGCACATATGACAATCCGTAGTGAGTCTGGAAAATACGAACGCCGTTGCTGCTTGCTAACTCGCAGACAGTTACATGTAAGTACAGCTAAGTAAACAAAATCTTCGGATCTCAAAGATAATCAGTGCCAGTTGAAAAGGTACTGTGGCCGCGTGCAGCCGCCTGACCAACTGTCTTGTTGTTCTCCCCAATGAAACAACGTGTCTCCTGATGAAAAGCATTCCTATGTGGCAAAATGTACTAATCTCCATGAATGCTACAGATACGACTAATGGCGTGCCATCAAGTGACGGTACTTTCGCTTCGATGCAGATTGCTATATTTGAAGACATACAAATAGCAGTTTTGTGGCGTAATACATGTGATACAATATGCTGCAGAGCAATATCTGCGAGAACACATTACCCGTGGTGAGACATTCACACATGTGGCAGCGCAACTGCACAAGCTGTTTAGGACTAGTGCATCAGACGTTGGATATATACATTCGCTGTTGTATTGTACTGTTCATAGCAAACTGTAGAGTGGCCCTTTGTTCACAGGCAAGAAGAAAGGAACGCAGTGCGTATTGGGACGGAGTTTCAGTCAACGGCTTTCATTCACAATGCATGCCCAAATCCCCCCCCCCCCCCACCCTTTGCAGTAGCTATTGCAATTACCTGCTAGCAAGATGATATACAGTGCTATAATATTTCAGTGGTGACTACTTTGCAAACGTTACGCTTCCAACATATTCTTGCTCACACCACACCCAGAAGCCTTATTATACAATCTTTTAGCTTCCACAGACCCATTTCCATGCACGCCATTTTGCAAATGGGCAGGATGTGGCATGTGGAATCCCGGAAGTAACGGGGTTGCTGCGTAGTTTTCGTGCTGTGTAGGGGCGTGGCGGAATACATTTCAACCAGGACAGTGGATTTTCTAAGTAGTGGTGGCTCTAAAATGAGCCTTTTGTGGTTTTGTTTCATTTCTTTAGATGCTTTTAAAGAAACTTTGTGGTTTTTATAGAGATTTTAATTTTTCTGCCCTCTGCCCATTCTTACAGTAAGCTCCTGACTGCATCCTGTAGATGGAACAACAAAACACAATTGCCAATATTGCACAAAAAAAATGCCATGGTCATGGAATAAGTCTGCATTTGTGGAAACAATTGTCATTGTTGTTGAAGAACATTAGAGCAGACGACAAAAAAGTAGCCATGCTCCCATTGTCGATACAGCTTCCGTCCTCTCGCTGTGAACAAACTGCATTAGACCAGGAGCATAAGGAAAGATTTTTGCTTTTTAGACAGCCTTCTTTTTCTGTACTGCGCGCATCTTCAACGAATCTTGTAGATGGAGCAACAAAATGCCATTGCCAATGTTGGACAAAGAAATCCCACTGTCATGGAAGAAAACGCATTTTTTTTTTTTTTAGAACCAATGAGGTCATTGTTACAGAAGAACATTCTAGAATTGCACAAAAAAGCAGCAATTTTTCCATTGATGATCCACCTTTCGCCCTCTGTGTGTGAAGAAACTGAATTAGTAAAGTCCCACCTTCTTCTTGGCGGTATAGATGACAATAGAATTTTCGCAGTGGGAAAAACAGCTTCACTGCTTTCACCAATCTGTTGAGTTGATGCAACAAATATGAACAAGGGGCACAACCCAAATGCTGAGCTCCGTACTGTACCACAACACCATGAAAAGGTGAAAAAGTAACCACTTCTTTGCAAAGCTCAATGAAAATGTCGAAATTGCAGACATCGGCAATGCACCACAATGCCTCCACTCCTTCCAACCTGAAATTGTCATGGAAGTCTCTTTCTTGGGCATACCTGTGCAAATGTACCACAAACGCATCACCCATTAACAGCACTCTGCGCCTCTCCATTTCTACCAGTTGGAGTACAGTAAGAATTTGTTACCACCCCAACCTGTGAGACGGAACCTAAACAGCTAATTGGATAATCCCCACAGGCACACTTTCATTGGCCAGCATGCTTAGAAGGGCAGAATGTGGCACGTGTGCTTTCCGAACTAGCGCAAGGGCCGCGCCCCAGTGAAGGAGGAGTCCTTCCTATTGGTGCGCTTTCCTGTGACGCACACCCAGAGCACCTGATAGGACAATCCCTACAGTCCCATTTCTGTAGGCCAGCATGGCGAGAAGTGCAGAATGTGGCAAGTGTGGTTCCCCAAGTACGGCGAGGGCCGGGCCAAAGTGAAGCAGGAGTCATCCTTCCTATTGCCGCACACCCTAATCACCTGATTGGATAATCCCCACAGTCCCATGTCAATTGGGCAACATGGTAGGAAGGGCAGATTCCAGCATGTGCGCCTCCCAAAGTTCTGCATCCCTTTGCAGTGGAATTTCTGCAGTGTTGCCTCAGTAAATGCTGTAAAGTATCCAACACGCATGCAGCCATCACATACAAAACCTCTGCATTGCACACTATCATTTCTGTAGACCACTCCAGATTTACCAACTGTCGAAGCATGTTCAGTTTCATTCCAAAACCCCTCCACCAGAAACGTCTGCAAAAGAATGCATGATTGCAGCATACACAAAGATCCTGAGGCACACCCAGCACACCTTTGGCCATGCATACAACGGTGCAGCCCTTGCCCACACCCACCACAACACTATGGATACATGCATGCGACCATGTGGGCAGCTATCAATATGCACAAACGTAACATACGTACTGACATTTCTCCCAACTCCTCCACACCACAGAACATCCATTCACAAAACCTTGTCAAAATTAGCAAAATCCACAAACATACCACAGCCTGCACCACCCCTACCCACTGCCATCCACAATATATTGCGACACAGGCAACCTAAGCACAACAACTTCAAAACATTGGGCCTACTTCAATAAATCTGCACACAGCACACTAACCAAGCACATAAGCTGCACTTCAACCATACCCTCTTCCATACTCACATTATATACACACTGCACCCTGTAGCCAGACTGCACACCTCACTGCACCATCTCCTACCACATACCAAATACTGTAGCATGTTGCAACTATCGCCACAACCATAGAATGCACAAACGCTTTTCAACTCTCTTGTGCTGCTGTAGTATGTCTACAATGTGCTCCACATCCATTCTCCAAACATCACCACCCTGTGCCTCATACACTGTCAACCCTGCATTGCTGCAGTGGGTGTGCTCCTTGCAAACATTTCCCAGCACCGTAATGCATCCATGCATGTCAGCATGTCACCAGCTACCACTGTGCACATACGCACCACCGGCACCACCACTCCTACCCAACCTCTGCACCGCAATGTAGCTATACAGCGTTAAATGCAACAGTTACCATATTATACAAACATTACACTGTCTCCGGCACCCCTACACCCTTTCATTCACATACTATGGTCTTACCCACTTCCACTCAAAGTATTGTGGCACTGACAACCTACCCACAAACGTTTCACAACATTGCCCCTACCTTCAAGCAATCTGCACAGAGTGCACTGTCCAAGCACATAAGCTACACTTCAACTATACCCTCTTCCATACTGCCAATATGCAAACACTGCACCCAGTGCCCACACTGCGTGACGTTTCACTGCACCATCTCCAATCACACAGGAAAACTTTACCATGTTCTAACAGTGACCTCACCTGCAAAACCAAAACGTACATGCATGGCAGCTCACTTCTGCTGCTCTATTGCGTCTGAAATGTGCTCCACAACCATTCTGCGCAAGTCACCACCCTCTGATGCAGTCTCACAAATGCATTACTGCCGTTGAGTGTGCTGGAGCCCTAGGCTCTTCAACGCAAGGGCTACAGCCTTTGGCTATGCACCCAATAGTCTCGGCCTTGCCCACACCCACTGCAACATAATGCCACCAAGTATCCACATACACAGCACTGCCACCAGCACTCCTACCCACCCGACGCACTTCCATGGAGCTGTGCAGCAAACAAGTGGAACCGTTACCATAATGTAGAAAGAAACCACTGTGTCCTGCACCCCTGTGCACTTTCATTCACATACTACAGGTGTACCCACTTCCATTCACAAATTATTCTATCACTGCCAAACTACCCACATACTGTTCGCATTGGCCCTACTCCAACCTATCAACACATCACACTATGGAAGCACCACCGTCTAGCAAATGCAGAGTAAGACATGCATTGCTGTGGGTTTGCTGAATGCCTATGCTCTTTACTGCATGCCCTACGGCCTACAGCCTTGGCCCATGCACCTAATAGTCCAACCCTTCAACAGACCCACTGCAACTGCATGCACCCCTGCTTGCCAACATGTGCCCAACTACCGCAATCCATCCACATAGTACAGCCACCCGCGCGCCCACCCAACCTATGTCATGTGCAAATCACCTGCCACCACTCACTACGGAAATAGGTCGGCGCAAACGGGTCACTGCACTAGCCATCGGGCCGTTATAAGAGCTGCCTCCAATCACCACAAAGTATTTGCCTGTCTAGGTACCCACGATTTGGAGCTATACGCACGAATACTGCAGCCACTCCTCCATCTTCCACCTATTCACATATCACACATGACCCACTTCTCACAGCCCCCACCCTTCCCCCCTTCTTGCCGCCAACACATGGCGTACAGTATTTTTTCCAGACCCTTCCACCGGCGCACTCTCCTCCGATACACCCTGGGAGCGTTTGCCCCAAAACCTTTGATGCACAGCACGCTTCCCTCCAGCCAATCACCTGCCGAGTCCAAAGTTAGCCGACAGCACAGTGTCCCGCAGGCCAATGAGACTTTGGTCTGCAGAGCAAATAGGGAAATGTGACCCAGATATCACATTTTTTGGGACGTACATTGGAGTCCTTTGGTGGAAATTGGACCAGTACTTTTGTTGCAAACCCACCCCTCCCCTGCCTCAAATTTGGTGACAATCCGTCCAGCCATTTGGGCTGTAGCCGTGTACAAAGCTTTTCCCCATTCGCTCTATACACAATAAAAAAAATGTGGGACCCCCCCCACCCCTCCCACGGCACGATACCTCACCCAACTTGGCGAATAAATTCAGAGACAGCCATATACTTGTTTGCAAAGTTTGGTGGGATTCCTCCACGGGGAGCGAAGTTATAAGCCGCCGAAAATGTGCTCTTCCTAGGAGTTTAGCAACTTAACCATAACTACACGTCTGCAACCATAAGTGCTCAAGCTGGGACTTTTGTCCAACCTCCCCCTACAACTATTCAGAGACTATAATAGACTGATAGATACACGTGCAAAGTTCTTGAAGAAATTCTTTGCTATCAATCTGCCCAAACCAAGCATGAAGAACTGCCGAAACGGTATATCCCCCCCCCTGTCCATAAAATACTGCAAGATCTCGTCCATCTAGAATCCGAATGACAAGAAAATGAAGACATTAGTGATCAACAATGGGACCTAATGAATATACAGACCGATTGGCCTGGGAAAAGCAAATTAAAACTGAAATCCAGATTCAACCCCATGTTCAACCCAGGAGGACACATCAAAGCCTTCCAAAATGTAGTTATAAATGACCTGAAAAAAATCAGAAGAAGAAAGTCCAGATCAAGGACAATTTGACTCACTATGAACAAAGTATTTGTACTAATTTGCGTACACGAGTATATTAAGCCATCAGACAAATGAATCGGCAAAATTACATATCTGAGGCCAACAGACAACTAACTGACAGATTGCTACGCAAACTTAGATACAGATCCGACAGCAGCAATAAATGCCACTCTTCAAGCTACTAACCACATGGAAATAGGTTTTCTCGATGATGAAATGTGTGCATTTCTACATCCCAAGTTCCCAGTGATGCCCACCATCTACTTTTTACCCAAGGTGCACAAGAGTATGAGAAGACCTCCAGGGAGACCTATAGTGACTCTCTGTGGTGCACCATTTGAAAACTTTTCCAAACTAGTGGATGAAACCTTAATGTTCTTTGTTACTACTTTACCATCTTATTTGAGAGATACAAAGGACTTCCTAAATAATATACATGGCATACCTTGGGAACCCACTTTTTATTGACCACATTGGATGTAGTCTCCCTCTACACATATATCAAACATGGAGACGGTTTGCAAGCATGAGAGTACTTCCTACATACTAGATCTTTGAACTATTTACAGCATGAGAAGATGATTTTAGAGATGATCCACCTTTGTTTGATAAGTAACAGTTTTCTGTTCAACAAAGATTTTTATAACCAGCTGCAGGGAACAGCCATGGGTACGACATTTGCCCCTTCGTATTCAAGTTTAACAATGGGCTGGTGGGAAAGGTTTGTGGTATGGCACCCATGTAATAGCTATTATACAGCCAAGTTGCACTTTGGCTGCGTTATATTGACAATTTATCATCTGTGATGGGAGAACAATTGAATGGTTGGACTTTAATCATCTTTACAATGTTAATCATCAAGATTGCTATTGTTTACTTAGATATTCTTGTTACTGTGGCACAAGGTGTTACCAAACTTTATAGAAAGCCCACCAGTTCCAACATACCTTTGCCTGCCAAGAGCAACCATACCACAGCCCTAAAGTGGAGCATACCCTATGGCGAATTTATCCGGATCAGGAGAAATTGTTCCCAAATTGAAACATTTGACAAAGAAAGTACTCAGATGGCTTTAAGGTTCCAAAAGCGAGGAAATCCCAAGAAAGTGTTAGAAAGAGCGTATACCAAAGTATGAGATAAAAGATTGCTCCTCCTTGTTGATGTCTAACCCAGTGATTCAAGCGGATCTAGATTCTACTGATACATGTCTCATCTTGACATTTGGTAAAGGTTCACACAACATTCTACAGATAACGCAGAAACATTGGCATGTTCTTAAAACTAGATGAGCATTTGGGTACCACACTGGGTGAAAATATTATTACATTCAGGTGTACCACTTCACTTAATGATAATTTAGTATCCAGTTTTATGAGTCCTATGGTTAACCCACATGGCCAAAGTTGGCTGAGTACTAAAATTGAAGGGTTCCATAAATGTATGAAATGCAAGGCATGCCAAGTTGCAATTAACACTAACTATCTGCATCCTATTCGGTCTAAAAATGTCATTATCAAGTCACGGATTTCATGTGAAAATGAGTATGTCGTTTACGTCCTTACCTGTCTGTGTGACAAATGGTATGTCGGGAGCACTATAGGAAAATTAAAACAGAGTGCTTCAACATATAAGAGCCATTAAGAATGTTGACCCCCGACATACCCAATGGCATTACATTTCGAAAATAAACAGAGGAAAGTTGGACGGCTTTGCCTATTTTGGCATACACTCAGTTTTGAAAGAGCCCAGAATAGGTAATCGAGAGCTCTCTCTGAGGCAACTAGAGACTAAATATATTCTAGATCTGGAAACAAACACCTAGAGGACATAATCTCGATGAGGAACTCTAAACATTTAAACATTTTGTCTTCTTGTGAGCTTCCTTGAGCAGTTTTATAAATACCTAGAAGACCCAAGAGATAAGAACATGTGCTATGGCAATATTTTGTAAAAGGTATTGCTTTCTTAATGGATTGGTTAACTAAAGGTCAAGAATTTATGACAGTTACAATACTGAATTAATTGAATTGGTTTTAATGTCACTTCAAGTTGTATCTGTTTTGTTCTTTTGGTGTGTGAAATTATTTATTGCATTTACACAGAGACAATGGGCTTTTAATACTCTTCTACATATTCTGCTCCCCCTGGACGATTCGGCACCAGACACTGCAAAAAGAAAAAAAAAGAAAACATGTATATGGCCCACTCTGAATTTTTTCACAGTTTGGTGATGTTTGGTCCAGGGGGGCAAAAGTTACGGAGGGGGGTGGGGGGGTCCCAAAACATCTTTTTTCACCGTAGACTGAATGGGGGGAAAACTTTGCGCACGTCTACAGGTCAAACCGCTGCACAGATTTTTCACCTAATTTGCAGCAGGGACTTGGTCCCGAAAGCGTGCTTTTGTAAATTTGGTGACAATCCGTCCAGTAGTTTCCTTTAAAACGACCAAAAAAATATGTCTCAAAAAATTTGCTCCGCGGTCACACTTCCCTGTTCGCTCCACGGACAAGATACCGATTGGCCAGGGGGTGGCGTCATGACCGCAGACACGCAGAGCCTTTGCCGATTAGCTGCAGCGAGCCGTGATGTGCCTCAGAATGTGTGGATGTGCCCGACATCTTGGATCCGACGACAGCACGGTCACCACCAGAGGCAAAATGCGGTTTCGGAAACTGTTTTCTCTCCTACAGTGCTTGGGGAGGTTCAGAGAGTAAGAGATGGGTGAAATACTGTACTTGTTTGGGCGGCAGATGTTAATGATGTATTCGCCATGCCCGCCTTGTCCGGAATGTTTTAAGTACTGAAAATGAGGGGTCTCATAAGGATAGTATTTCAGTCCGTGCTGTGCGCAGGCAACTTCAAACTTTTCTAAGGAAACGCGTGGTATTAGCGAACATTACAATTGAGTACATGCTGCAGTTACTATTTTAGTTTGTATGAGTGTGCTACTAATTTATACACCCTCATGGGTGTGATATGCTGCGGTGGTTGTAACCAGGGCCTAGAGTCTTGGGTGCATGGCTGTAGGCCGTAGGCCATACTCCCAAGACGCTAGGCCCTGGCCACAACCACCGCAGCATATCACAGCTAAACCTACACCCGTAGTCTCGCATATTTATCAGGTGTTTGTGGGGAGGGCCTAGAGTCTTGGATGCATGGCCAAAGGCCATGTACACAAGATCACATTTGTACGTAGAGAATGTATAAGGCACAAGGGGTGCAATATGATATGGTAGTTGTGGACAGTATGTAGAGTCTTGGCTGCATGGCTGAAGGCCATGCACCCGAAAACAGTTATAAGCCACTATGGCTTTGATATACTGGACACATATATATATATATATATATGGCCTTACACCCAAGACTCTAGCCTCTGGCCACAACCACTGCAGCATATCACAGCTATAGATACACCCATAGTATTACACGTCAATCAGGTGGTGTGGGGAGGGCCTAGAGTCTTGGGTGCATGGCCAAAGGCCATTGAAGTTACAAGCCGACAGCCATGCACCCAAGAACAAAGTTGTAAGGACTAAAGTTATAAGGCAACATGGATTTATATAGTGCAGTGGTTGTGGGCAGGATATAGAGTTTTGGGTGCATGGCTGCAGGCCGTACGCCATACTCCTAAAACTCTAGGCCCTGGTCAGAACCACCACATCATATTACAGCAATGCATACACCCGTAGTATTGCTTAGCAGTCAGATGGTTCTGGGGAGGGTGTACAGTCTTGTGTGCATGGCCGAAGGAGCCTTATAAGCAGTGGAGTTATAAGCCACTGTACACCCATACATTCAAATATCTATGGACATACATCCAAACCTCTAGGCCCTGCCCACAACCACTGCAGCATATTACACAGCCAAGTGAGTGGATGTGTAGTTATGGTGAAGTTGCTGTTTACATAAGAAGAGCACTTTTTGGGTGCCTTATAAATGTGCTCCCCCTGGACGAATCCTCACCAAACTTTGCAAAAAAAGTATATCGGACACTGAATTTCTTTGGAAAGTTTGGTGATTTTTGGTCCGAGGAGGTGGGGGTGTGGGGAGGGGGGTTCTCAAAACGTCTGTTTCCCCTTAGACTGAATGGGGGGAAATGTTTGTGCCCGCGGACATGTAGCGCTTTCCCTGATTGGTTGTGGAACAGCATGAAGCAAGTCCGTTTTCTTCGGTGCCCCGCCCTCTTTTATTCATGTTTTGGTGTACGCGGACATCGCCAGAAACACATACAAAACAAGACAGCATTGCACTTGTCAAACTTATGTAATACTATTTCAGAAGGTGACCTTTAAAGGAGGCTGGGATGGGATGTGGGAGCACAAACTGAAAAAGTGGAGTTTTTTTGTCACCAAAGTCATACGGTTAAATGGAAGTTCGTGCTCACTGTACCACTACCAATTAGTGCGTGCGGGTTAAAATGTTTTTGGAATAATATTGCTGTGAGACTGGCGTCTGAAGTTTTGAAAACTAAGCCCACCAGCTGCACTGTTTGCTGGAAACAGCGATTCTGGAGGTGTATGGGAGTTGCGGTTCTCATAATTGGATTTCAATATGTTGTTGCAAAGTAAGAATGTATTTTCCTTCTGAGTGTAGGTCACATGAGTTGCTTTTTTGGTTGGACGCTCAATAGGCACACGCATCCGAGTGAATGTATAAGGGGCAATAGTTTTTTGACCTTGAGCGAAAGGGAAACTTAAGAAGCAATTCAGGAATGAAAGGGTCGAAAAAAAAGCAATTGATAAGGTTATGTTTTTAAAAGTTTGTAAGGCACATGCAATATCAGTCCACGAAGATTCTTCAGTGCGAATGCATTGGTGTCTGACTTGGACAAAAAGAATGGAGGCAGTAAATATTATGCAAGTTTACTTTTGACCACTCTACACCGACCCGCGTTTTAATTTTAAATTACTGAAACTCTAATTGTGACAATATAACTGAATTATTATCTTTCTGCTCCGTTATATTTTTCATCTAATAATGCAGAGTGCACAGGTTCCGCATTTGAAGGGTATGACTACACTCATCCTTTTTTAGCGTTAATATTTCTTGTTTGAAACGTTATGTTTGCCCAGATAGCTTTGTGTATCACTTTGCAAGTTCTTTTGGTCTTGTTTGAAATCACGAGATGTAATTTTTTTTTACTTGTCCATTCATTTTGCCTTCATAACTGAATTATCGTCTTCCTGTGTAGTTGCATTTTTTTTAATCTTACGGCGCATGCAGAATCTCGGCGTTTGTAGCCTGTTACTATATTAACACATGGTCAATAGTAATATTTCACTAAAATATCATGTTTGACCACTTACATTTGTGAATTACTTTGCAATTTTTTGCTAGAGGTTGGTTTTTGACACGTATTTTCTGTTACGTTTTCCGCCCAGGTACATCTTGCCGTACTGTCCATGCCATGGTTTCCAGATGCCGAGTGGCGGCTTTTTCGGACGGCAAATACAACTGCTGTGAGTGGTTGCCTGTCCATAACAATTATGTGGGATGACACCCTAAACCAGCTTTGCCCGTATGCTGAACTCGCTATCCAGAGCAACATCACATCATTTATGGTGCTGTAGGCAGATGGTCATGCCGCCTTCTTGGAAATCACTGTGGAAACAAAGCGGCTGCTTTAACCAAGAACCCATAATTTTTGTATGGGGAAAAAACCAACCCGTTACTCATCTTTAACATTTGCAATGACGCCCTTAGAACCATTATCATTCAATTGAAAATGGGATTACTCCGATGGTCTGACATTTTCTTGTTAAACCTACTTTCTTTTACAATCCAGTCTATTATTTCAAAATGTAAGTTATTACGTTGTACGTCGCTGTATGTTTATTTACAGGTTCTGCGTCACGTCACGTACTTGTGCTTTTTGCAGGCTACCATGGAAAGGGAAGAGGGGCTATGTATGAAACAACCACCTTCCTTTTCTATGGTGGCCATCTTTAAAAAGGATTTTGTTTTGTAATCCGACCCACCAAAACTGCCCCAGATTATAACCAGTAATCCTATTTTTTAGTAGCACACGTTACTGCTTTGCAAATCTAGACTATTACTGGCAAAGATTATTGTGTCTATGTATTTTACTGAGAAATATGAAGTAGATGGTGTATGCAATTTTTTTTTGTTTACATTTACACTGAAAGGTCGCTCTTAACGGAATATTTAATTTGTTTACGGGTGGCTTTATTTTTTGGTACGACAGGTAATAAGGCAATTTGCGAACGGCAATGAGCAAATTGGCAAGAAACGGTAATATGGGCCGGTAGATGTATGGTGAAAAATGTTGTGCGTTTGTTATTTGCAAGGTAGCAGCACTGTTTCTCATGCTTCTTCATTACAGCAGTGCTGCCGTTACTTGGGGAGGAGGGATGGCCAACATCAATATAAAATCTATTTCCACACTGTCCACGAAGCATAGATCTTACTGTCAAGTGTGTACTGATTCTGGGACACGTCACCATGCTGTACGCCAGCATATTGCCATGTGGCATTCTTCGCAAGGTGTATACTGTTTAGCAAAAGAACCTTGTTAAAGGGACGTTATGGTTACGTTGCCCTACTGAAAATCTGACATTCAGTAAAAAAAATGTTTCATTAAAATGACATTATACTTACACTGACATAGTAAAAACCTGTAAAATTCACTCCAAAAAAACTTTAAGGGGGACGTGTAGCAGGGATGCTTATTAGAATGTTGACCAAAAAGTGTCAAGGATATTTGGAATAAATGTAATGTGCTCCTCAGTGCATTAAGCAATGCATTGATATAAATAGCACTCTATTATGAGGTTCTATCCAGTATACTAAGCTACTCATGCAGAAACATTGGCAGTGTGTGCAGCATACATGAAGGTTCAATATTCATAATATTGCCATGTTGAATATTGAAATAACTGCTTTATTAGAGTTTTGCGTACTGTGAAACATGTAACAAGTAGCTAAGAAAACCCATTTAATACATAAATGCATTATTACAAATAAAACACAAAGACAACACATAAATATGAGTATATACAGGGAAATTGAAGGAAAAAAAGCAGCAGTAGTAGCAGAAAGTGTTCATAACCTATCTTTATGCAGAGAAATCATTGCTCTGTTTCAAAGCTGCTACTTACCCTATGCATATGTATCAAATGATTTGACTGGACCCTAAGGAAAGTAATGTGAGTACAATGTATACAAATATGAGCATTTACAGGGAAATTACAGTAATAATACAGTAATAAAAAGACAGAACTATCAGAAAGTTCCGATAACCCTACTGATTCTCTTCATGCACAGAAAGTATTGCTGTATTTCAAGCTTGTGTCTTCCCCTATGTATATGTTTCATATGATGTGACTGGACCGTAAGGGAATTACTGTAAGAACATACTTGAATGATAAGTCTACAAATATAATACGCTTTCAATTTTTAGTTCCTGAAAAAAACCATGTGGCATAGATATGTCAGGAAAGGAAAAAAGGGCCAGAAATGTGAGGTCATCAGTGATGTCAACAATGACATTTGTGATTCCATCTTTCATGTCCTGGGTGTTAGTGTTAGCAGTGCACAGTGGTGCGGGCAGGTATGGTTGCTTAGCCTACCATAACTGGCGAATTTCAGGGGTTTTTTGGTTTTACTTTGAACCATAATGGCACGTTTGTAAAGATTTTTTAGTGAATTGCACAGATTTTTAGTAGTGCAACTTAATCATAACGTCCCCTTAAAGTTTTTTTGAGTGCGTGTTCTCTCCGTGGGGAGGAAGGTGGGTTGCATGTGAATCTAAGCAGATAAACACATCAGAAATACGATTACAGCGAGTAATGTATCCGTTCCGAGGCTTTTGGAATCTGCTTAGATCACATGCTGTGCATAGATTAGCGGGCAGTGGAAGGAGGTGGGTTGTGAGAAGGTTCATGGGCAAATAAAATGTCTCAGAACCGCTTGACCCACTTGTGCATCTGTCTTGGAATGGGAGTCAATGCAGTAGTGCTGAGCGAAAGTATGAACAGAGCTCCATGTAGCTGCCTTGCAAATACTGTCTAAGGGAACATTTGCAATGAATGCCAGAGTGGCCCCAGTACCTCTCGTGGAGTGAGCCCTGGGTGTAAAAGGCAGTGTTTTATCTGATAGGGAATAGCACAGTTGGACACATCCGACTATCCACTTAGAGATAGCATTCTTAGAGATGCGATCACCTTCTCGGCCAGGCGCTATGGAGACAAACAATTGATCTGGTTTTCTTAGCCGTCTGGTCTTGTCTACGTAGTAGTGGACCGCTCTTCTCACATCCAGTGTGTGGAGTTTTACCTCAGCAGAGCTCTTGGGCTCCTGGAAGAAAGCTGGTAGCTCAAATGACTGTTTTACATGAAATTAGGAGATGAATTTAGGTGAGAACCTAAGGCGAGTACATAAAACCAGCTTGTCTATATGTATTATATCGAAAGGATCCTGCACTGACAAAGCTTGGATTTCACTAACCCTTCTTATGGAAGTGATAGCCACTAAGAAGGCAGTCTTACGAGTCAGGTGTTTGAGACTAAGCTCGTGCATAGGCTCGAAAGGGGGTCCCATGAGCTTAGAGAGTACCACATTGAGGTCCCAATCTGGCGGTGGGTTAGAAATTGTAGGGTGGAATCTCGTTACCCCTTCCATAAATGCTTTGATGACCAGCACTTTCCACCAGACCACCTTATTATGGGAAGTGGTGTAGGCTGAAAAGGCCGCCAGGTGGACTTAAACACTAACCCTGCATCTAGCAAGTGGAGCATATATGTGAGAATGTTAGATGGAGTACATTCTACGGGGTTTAGTCTGGCACCAAATTACGAATCTTGTCCATTTGTCAAAGTAACAGTGCCTAGCGTTTGGTTTTCTTGATTCTTTCAAGATATCCATGCATCTTTGAGGTAGATTGAGATGCCCAAACTATGACCTCAGGAGCCATGCTGACAAGTTCATTGAGTGTGGTTGAGGGTGCACTGTTAGTCCCTCGTGCTGGGTGAGTAGGTTGTACTGGCACAGGAGTTTGATGGGATCGTACATCACCAGTTTGCGCAGATGTGGATATCATGGTTGCCCACCTAGTAGCAACTAGGATAAGCGTCATCGGTTCCTTGTGTAACTTGTTCACCTCCTTCATGAGAGGAGTTGGGGGGGGGGAAAGCGTAAGCAAATTTCCCTGACCAGCTCATCCATAGGGTGTTCCCCTTGGAGCCTGGCTGAGGAAACCTGATCGCAAAATCTGGGCATTGACGGGTTTCGCTTGTGGCAAACAAGTCTATAGTTGGAAACCCCATTGAGAGAAGAGGTGTTCTACGACTTCTTCGTGTAGACGCCACTTGTGTTCCTCTGGTAGGGGATCTCTGCTCAACAAGTCTGTTAGAGCGGTGAGCTCCCATGGAACATGTTGCGATGACTGGAATATTTTCTGTCTGAGTGCCCATTTCCAGATTTTTTTGTGCAAGTCTGGACAGATTTGGAGAACGTGTACCCCCTGATGTTGCTATAAAACATTGCTGTAGTGCTGTCTGTTAGGATCTGCACAGGCAGGTTTGTTAAGTGGGTTCGAATTCCTGAAGGGCTTTGAAAATTGCCAGAAGTTCAGCACATTGATGTGGTTCTGAGCTGCAGTGTGAGACCACAGAGCCTGAGCTGTGTGGTGAAGGTAGTGAGCCCCTCACCCTGCCAGTGAGGCGTCCGTTGTGACTACTGCCTGCATCTCTGGGTTGTAGAAAGGTTTTCCTTTCGTTAAGTTTTCTCTTGTCCACCAGCAATGATTTTGTACAAGTGTTAGCAAAACGACCACTAGATCGTCCCACTGACCTCTTGCCTGAGACCACTGTTTCGCCAACCACTCCTGTATAGGACACATGCGCAGGCGAGAAACCAGGTAAATGCAAGATGCCAGCATGCCTATTAAACATTGCTTTGCGCACTCTTATGTGGCGGCCGGCCTGATAATGTGGTATTTGCAGTAACACATTTTTTACTCTATCCCCTGAAGGAAAGACAAATCCTTCCTCTGTTTTTAGGACAGCTCCTAGGAACTGTTTTGAAGTGCTTGGCACTAGGCTTGATTTTTTCTCGTTGATGGAGAAGCCTAATTGAATGAGGTCGATTGTTCTTTGGATGTTTTGTCTGCAAATCAGAGATAATTCCCCGGTTATGAGCCAGTCGTCCAGGTAAGGGTACACTGGGACTGCCTTCCTGCGCAGGTGCGCTGCCACTACCGCCAGTACCTTTGTGAATACCCTTGGAGCCGAGGCTATTCCAAAGGGCAGCACTTTGGCTTTCTGAAGTAAGTTGAATAAATACCCCTGTTTACCTGGTTGGCTGGGACCACTTGTATGGCGTCCTTTAATAGAAGTGTAGTTATCTCTTCTAGACGGATCCGTGATGTTCTTCTGAGTGGATTTTCTGTGGTGTGGGGTGGTTGTGAGGACGCTGAAGTAGTTCTATACAGCAGTCCCCTGCTACCGTGGACAGCACCCATCTATCTGAGGGGGATTCCCTCCCATACGTGGGTGAAGTTGGAAATACGTCCTACTGGAGAAGCATGGGAGGGCACCTGGAGCAGAATTTCACTTGCTCTGAGGTGGAGTACCACCTCGAGCAGGGCCTCTGCCCTGACCACGACCTCTGCGTTGTCCTCTGGGATAGCCTTGGAAGTATTGTCTTCGATTACGGAGGAGCCTTGGCCCCGATTGCAGCTGGATCCTCGTTGAGAATTTTGGCCTCAAATGGTGAAAATGTCCGTTACCCCTCTGTCCAGTAGGCTTGTTAGTGAGTTGACCGAATGTCATACTCGTGCTTTGCGTTTTTAAGTGCGTTTTCAACGGCCTTGCCGAAGACCATGTTAGGTTCCACTGGTGGTTTATTAGAGTGGCCTGCGTTTCCGGGCTAAATCCTGACTGGCGCAGCCATGCATGCCTTTTTATGACTGTCCCCTCTGCAATGACTCTTCCGGCATTGTCTGCGGCATCAAAATTTGATTTAAGGAGACCGGTAGATACGGCCCTTCCAACTGCTGCCACCTGAGCTAGTAGGGATTCGAGTGGCTCTGGGGCAGATGAAAGTAAAGCAGATATTTCCTCCCACTTATGGTAGTTATAACTAGCCAAGAGGTGACCTTTCTTCCCACGGCATAGATCTTTTTGCTTTCTTTATCAGGTGGAGCCTCGGAGGAAGCAAGGGGTGTGCCCGCTCCCTTTCTAGTTGTGGAGATAACTAAGGAGTCTGGTTTTAGTTGCCCTCTAATATATAAAGGGTCTGAGGGGGCAGGCCTGAATAATTTCTCCACACGTGGGTTAACGGGCCGTGTAAGATTAGGTGCTTCTAAGGATGGCTGTAGCCAGCGTTGCACTGATTTTAGTAGTGGGATAAACTGGCCCACTGTCTTTGTCTCAAAGGATTTGTTCAGCAAAGTCCATCTCCTGTACCACCTGTGTGTCAATCTGAAAGTGTTCAGCCGCCTTGGCTAATACTTCATTGAGGAGGGGTTGATTATCAATGGGGGAATTGACAACTGGCGTCTCTTGGTTAAGAGGGGAATCTATAGAGTACATGTTAGCCTCTTGGTCTGCCCCTGGGTCCACATCATCCCCATAATAAGGTTCATCTGTATCAATAAGTTGAGGATCAGATGCCTCCACAAAGTGGAGATCTTCCTGGTCTTCTTGGTCTGATTCAGGGTCATAGACATCTATAACCGTACCTTGTAAGGGAACATTAGAGGGAGACATTTTAGAAGGGGGTTGAGTAGGTAAGGCAGAGGCTTGAGAGACAGAAGGGGCTGTAGTGGGAGGAGTGGAGTGGAAACTCTGAAAGTAATCTGGGTTTCCCTCATAGAAAAATTGGCCAAAAAGGTCATTCTTCGCGTTACTCTATCAATATCTTGGGAAGACCATTCCTTAGAACTTGGGATCACCATAGATTGAGGGGCAAGTCCTAAGTCATCATTAGTGAGAGGTATAACTTTAGGCCTAGAATCCTTAGGTTTTTCTATGGGCTTGGATAATTTAGGCTTTTCCTTCTGTGGTGTCTTCTCCCTAGGTGGGCTTTTGTCTCTATGAGGGGTCTTAGAGGTCTTTTTGTGTGTTTTACAGACTTTTTGGGGCTTGCCGCCTTATCCGACGTCGAGCGTTTAATTTCGGATGTGGGTGCCGAGGCGATTGACCTTCGGAGGGAGTTTTTCGAGCAACACCCTTGCTGTCATTCAACGGTTGAACCCTGTCATGCGGCGATCTTGATCGATATTGACCAGAGGACTGGGACTCGGCGGACCTTAATCTGGGTGTCGAACGTTGTTGAGTCTCGACTAGGGCTTATGTGCTTGGTGGTGTGTGTTTTTGTAGCGCTGCTGCCGGCGGGTGTAGTCCCCACAACATAGCCGCCGGCCTGTCCTATGTAGTGGGGGGCTTGCACTTGAGTAGCTGAAGCTGCTCGTCGCCCTCGCCGTCCGAAAGTACGGCGTTGCTGCCATCGCTAAATGTTCCCCCTACCTGAATGGCCTGAAGTTGTCTGGCGTAGTGGGCCCAGCATTTCATGCAGCAGTCCTTTAACGTCTTCGGCTTGAAGAGCCTGCACGCTCAACAAGACGTTTCAACATGGTCTCTTGGAAGACCCAAATTACAAACTAAGTGTTTGTCTAACCACAGGAATTTTCAGTTACACTTGGGACAAATTTTAAACAATGCGTTTTCCATAATTCTAAATAAACAGAGTGTAGGAAGGGGAGAATATGCATTCTAAAATGGCCTCCCCCCTCTCTCCCTACTGCCTGGGGCGAGGCCCAGGGCAGCCTTCCAACGTCGAACGGTCCGTCGCAGTGGTCTCCGACGGGCAGTCTTTCTGTCTTCACCAGCAGGGTGTTTCGGAGGTCAGTGAAAGGATAGAAAGAAATACTATCGTTAATTGTGAAAAGTCAAATGGCTTAGCGCCGAAAGGAACTCCGATATGAGTCCGTCTAGCATGGCGGAAAAAAACAATTCGAGGGACCTCGACGCGCGAGGGATCATGGGTCCAGTGGACGTCACACTAGGGATAGTATTACTGGCACGCCCTGTCAACGTCCCGAGTTTCGAAAACAACAACTGTAATACTCTGCAGCTTCCACTAGATGTCGGCCTATGCACAGCATGCGATCTAAGCAGATGACACAAGCCTCAGAAATTATATATATATATATATATATATATATATATATATATATATATATATATATATATATATATATATATAACACAGTCAACAAAGTCCACTGAGTAAGTGTCTATGAGTAGGGGGGGGGGGGCTAAGAGTAATAACAAATTACCCTCTACGGTATTACAAGCTAAATAGGAAGGATGAAGAGAGATGAAAGCCAGGTACATTTGCACTTAAATATTGCACTAAATGAGATTGCAGTCAACCATCGGGTGAGTCCAGAGGGAGATCACACAAGATTTCTACGTTCAGTTTCAACCACCAAAGTTAAGGCGCATGCTGACTGCAGATGAGAACTTTACGCCCAATGGAGATTTATGTAGTTCTAGATGGTGTTGGAATACACTTCCAGCGTCCTAGTCAGGAAAAAAGGGTCAGGCTGAGAAAAATCTATTAGGATGTGCCACACTGTACACAGTTTTGCGCGGCAAAAGACTTATCACTTGTAGTTTGTTTTGACACATCATATAGCAACACAGAATGAGCAATAAATGTATTTATGTTGTGGTTGCAGAGGTTAGATAGAGCAGTATTTTAGGGCCTGTGTTTCGAAGTAGTACACAAAGTTGTGTTTTCTGTTGCACGGAGGGAGCTGAAATAGGTGGAAGATTTTTGTGGCAAGAGCGAGATCAGTGGGACGACATGGCAAGAGTGCTGCCATATTGGATTTTAAGGCCTAGCACAGAATAGAATGAAGGCCTGTTTACCTCAGTCCCAAGACAAATCCCTTTGCCACTCCCCAAGAGAAAAGCCACAGTCATAGGCACCCGCGTTGAGCAGCTAAACGCCAATTCTATTCAGCTGCAGAGCCTGAAGGTGATGGGAATGGAATGTTGGCTGTTCGGGGGTGGAGGAATAGGTAGGGATGCGCTCTTTGAAGGACAAATTCATGAGACCAGGGCACAAGGATTTGTGATGCCAATAGGGTAGACCAAGATTGAGAGCACTACTGCCCTCGCCCAAGGAGTGGTCATCCCATTTGAATTACAATTAGACCCACAATCAAAGAAAATAAATCCGCCTGAAATTCAGCCTTCAAAGTGGTGCTTTGGTCACGTCATTTTTGGGCACCTGGGGCTTTTAGGATATAAGAGGGCAGCCGTGTCTGGAACGTTGCTCGATTTGGGATAAGAGGAGCAGAGAGTCCGGGTCAGAGGTGCAGCTTATGTGCGCCACAGCGCCCGATATCATGAGAAGGCCTGTTGTCTGATCATAGAGTTGGTCTCGGGGGCGTGGCCAACCGCCATGTAGAGCGGACGCGACTTCGGCAAGCTCCGCAAGATGAGCCATCGATAAGCTGTTTTTCCTGTATTTAAGCCGGCCTCAGCGCCTACAAATCATCCCGAGAGCCGCCGGCGGCGACGAGAACCTCCTGGACCCTTCACACGCGAGGGTGGAAGCCCGGGAGCCGAGCTGAGAGGATCGCACACCCCACGACGCGGACAGCCAAGATGGCGGCTCACATCTGCTGAGCCATCCGAGAGAGGGCCGCCCTGCGCCGCCGAGCGGAACGGCGAGGGGGTGCCCCTGCTGACCCCCCGGTGGCCACCCCTGCGGTAGGCTCGGGAGCCCCAAGCCCGAAAACGAGTGATCGACTGAGGCGGACGAGGGCGCCTGCTGGCCCCGCTGTCGGAACCGCAGGGGACGGAGGCCCGGCTGGAACCGAGGCCCAGAGATCGCGCACTACACCGAGTGCGAGTGCACCGGCCACCTCGCGCTGCCCCGGTTGGCGATACCACCGGAGCTGCGCACCCCTGCCCGAATTGCGCCACGGGGGGCGGAGTGCTGGAACCGCGGCATTCGGAACGGGCAGCTACAGAAAGGAGTTCCCCCCCCCCACCGGGCACCGAGAAAAGCAGCGCGGGCCGAAACGCGAAGACTTTCCACGAACTACCATATCAGGCCTAGCCAGGCCGTATCGCACCCCGCGGTGCCTGGAGGCCCTTGAGAACCGGCGCCGGAGCGCTTGACGCCCCGCGGGAGGGCCCGAAGCGTGGACCATAACCCTCCGAGCGCCGGAGGACATCAAGCGGGCAACTTCCACAGCGAGGTGAGGGGATGTCCTGCCCGGATAAGTCAGCGGGGAGGGGGACCAGGTCTAAACAGCGGCAGACCACCCTGGATGCCTACACAGCCCCCGAACCCCCCAGCCCTGAGTGCCCGACCATGGCGACTGCCGCAGGGGACACGAGCGCTACTCCAGCGACGCCTGAACCCACTAACTTGCAACTCTTGGAGGCCATCAAGCTAATCCAAACGACTATGGTGAATAAAATCGACGCAGTGGCCATAGATCTGGGACTCCTCCGCCAAGACGTCCGCTCCCTGGCTAATCGAACGGAGGCACTCGAGACTCAAGTACGCGAGAATTCCGAAGCGAACACCCAACTTCTCCATGACATGGAAGGCCTCCAGCAAACGGTCAAAAACCTCGAGAACAAGGTGGAAGAGGCCGAAGGGAGGGCCCGCCGGAATAACATCCGGCTGCTCGGACTGCCTGAGGGCATCGAAGGCCCAGACCCCACCAACTACGTGGAAAACCTCCTGCTGCAGGAAATCGGCGCAGAGAAACTATCGCAGGGGTTCTCCATCGAAAGGGCCCATAGGTCGCTTGCCAAGAGGCCCCCGCCAGGTGGCCCACCCAGGCCCATGATTGCTAAAGTGTTAAACTACAGAGACCGCGAGGTCGTCCTGGCGTACTCTCGGTCAGGGGGCCAGATATTGAGAAATTCGGCCAGGATCGCCATCTACCCCGACTACACTTTTCAAGTGCAGATGAGCAGGGCCCAGTTCATCTACACCAAAGCCAGGTTGAAGGCCGCTGGTTTGAAATACATGCTCCTTTACCCTGCTAGGTTGAAAGTAATACACAAGAACAGAGCCCACCTATTCGACACACCGGAACAAGCCCGGGACTGGATGGACGAGCAGCAACTACCAGACATAGACGACAAGAGGCGCAGGCCGCGCTGATACACCTACCTAAGACTACTGTATTATACCGCACCATAAGAACACTGCAATCCAACCCCAGGAGCAGCTGAAGGGATCCTACCACGCGGAACACCGAGGTTTTAGCTCCCTCAACCCCCCAGGAGCTTGTGTTTTTCTGTTTTTTCAGGGTACGTTTACCCACCCGTAGGGCACCCGAAGACCATGCCAGGTCCTAGGGAGCGGAAACGGGACAGTCACGACGAGGAGCACCTTGTTAGACCAGTTATTTGTTGGGGAAGTTCTTTCTTAGGGAAAGGGGTGCCGGATATCCGCACCCTAGTTGGGATCCCTAAAGTTGACACACCGAGACCACAGGACTCCTCCAATACCACAGCACCTCCAATGAGGCCTCGACCGGGACCTGGACTAGTGAGAGTACACCACCTTGACTATGGCTGAGAGAGTGAAAGTGATGACATGGAACGTCAGAGGCATGAATAGCTACGTGAAACAGCGAAGAATTCAAGCATACCTGCGACGATGCAAGGTAGGGATCGCCATGCTTCAGGAGACACACCTAACGGAGGCTAAACTGACTGCGCTAGCCAAAACCTGGCGGGGGACCTTGGTGGGATCCTCCTACTCCTCATATGCTAGGGGGGTCCTGGTGTGGATTAACCCGTCAGTCCCTTTTAAAGTCACGGACACAAAAACGGATAACGAGGGTAGGATGGCGCTGGTGCAGGGTACCATGGAGGGAAGAGACCTATGCCTGATTAGCACATACGCACCCAACCATGACGCCACAGCTTTTTTCCGCTCCTTGAGCCCTAGACTATGCCCCCACGCAAACAGCACCATGATCTGGGGCGGGGACCACAACTGCACTTTAGACCCCCTCAAAGATAGGTCAGACACCAAACACTCCCGCCCGTCCCCCCCCGCCAAGATACTATCCAAACTGATTTCCAATCTGTCCCTTAGCGACCTGTGGAGGGAACTGAACCCGGAGAGACGGGAATACTCCTTCTCCCCGCCACATAACGTCCACACTAGGCTGGACTACATGCTAGTCAGCCTGGAGCAGCAAGCCACTTTCAGCGAGGCACAATACTTACCCAGAGTATTATCAGACCACTCACCCCTGTCGGTCACTTGGGAGGTACACCCGCCCAGACCCCCTATCCCTACATGGAGACTGCGAGCAGAAGCATTGCTTGACGCGGCCTTCAGGGACCACGTACAAGACAGCACAGACGAATATTGGCTACACAATCTAGGCAGCGTAGATCGCATCAGCACCGCTTGGGAGGCGTATAAGGTGGTCATGAGAGGGGACATGCTGGCAGCGGTAGGGGGAACCCAAAAGGCCATCACGAACGCCCTGGCAAAAGCAGAAAGTAAGCTGGGGGAGCTGGAGAATAGAGCGAACCCGACCCCCGAGCAGGTACGGGAAATAATAGCGCAGAGACAAGCCTGTCTGTCACACTGGGAGTCCCTGGGGAAACTAAGCTACGCCAAGCACACGGAAAGGACACACGCCCTGGGAGACAAGCCCGGCAAACTCCTGGCCTGGCTGTACAAAAGGGAATCCCCTAGGACCCCCATCTGCCACATCCTCAGACCAGATGGCACTGCGGTGCACACCCAGGCTGATATTAATATGGTCTTCTCCGAATACTACCAGGACTTATATTCTCAAGCCCCGCCCCCGTTAGACACCGGGATCGAGGACGCCCTAGACTGCATAGAGTTACCCAAACTAGACCCACAGTTGGCCGCAACCCTGGAAGACCCAATCACCCCAGACGAGGTCAAGGCAACCATTAGATCTTTACCCTCTGGGAAAGCCCCAGGTATGGATGGTCTCCCGGGGGAATTCTATAAGACATATGAGGAGACCCTCGCCCCGCTGCTGGCACAAGTGTACAATGAGGCTTTCGAACGCGGCATACTCCCTGACTCCATGAGGGAAGCTGTAATCATCCCCTTGCTGAAGCCCGGCAAAGATGGAACAGATTGCGGTTCCTATAGACCTCTCTCCATGCTCAATGTCGACTGCAAAATACTTTCGGCACTCCTCGCCAACAGGCTACGCAAGGTGATCCCCCTGTTGATTCACCACGACCAAACTGGCTATGTACCTGGGCGCTCTATCACTGAAAATTTACGCAGGTTGCACCACATCATATACCGCACTGAGCATGACACCCAGAAATACGCGGTGGCATCACTAGACGCCACCAAGGCCTTTGATTCGGTTAATTGGGAATGGTTGTACGCCACCATGGCCAGGATGGGCATTGGACCCGCCTTTCTTAAATGGACCCATTTGCTTTACACACACCCCGAGGCTAGAGTGCGTACCAACAAGACGTACTCTGACAAATGGCCCCTCCACAGAGGCACACGACAGGGATGTCCCTTATCTCCCATGCTCTATATCATTGCTGCTGAGCCAGTGGCCGCGTACATCCGGCAGGAATACGGTGGGGGAGGCATTATACTTGATGGAGTGACTCACATCATCTCCATGTACGCGGACGACACCCTCCTCTACCTCAATAACCCTGAGCATCTCCTGCCCTACATCTTGGAGACTCTGGACTGCTTCCAAAAACACACAGGCATCCAGATAAACAAAGACAAGTCGTGTCTCTACCCCCTCGCAGCGCTACACAGCAATGAGGGCGGACCCCTGCCCCCACTGGCTCTCCAGTGGCAGGTAACGTCCTTTAAATACTTGGGCATTGTCATACACCGTAGCCCGTACACAGAACACATCCTCAACACAGCCAGATCAAAGGACGCACTCACCAACTCCATGGCCTTCTGGGGCAAACTTCCCCTTTCTGTGGCGGGGAGGGCGGGTCTCCTCAAAATGGTAGCGCTCCCACGCCTACTGCATTGCTTCACCAATGTCCCCTACAACATCCCCTCAGCCTTTTTCAGAGAATTGAACAAACTCTGCAGAGAATTCCTGTGGCAGGGAGGCAGGCACAGGGTGGGGCTTGACATCCTCCAGAGACCCTACGAGAGGGGCGGACTGAAAGTCCCTAATTTCGAACTATATTATCTGGCCAGCCAATTGAAACACGTAACGCACTGGATGGCGGATGAAACCACCACTGACACCAGACTTCTCCAGCCGGCCCTGCCACTACTGCTACTTAGAGACTTGTTGTGGGTCGGGAAGGGGGCTCCACAACGTCACCCATACCTGGCCATGTTGGGAACCCAGCTCTGGAAGAGGGCCTGTAAGGCTGTGGGGCTGCGAGATCCGTACTCCCCACAGATCCCCATCGCTGCAGTCATGGCGACACCCTCATGGGGGCACACCGAGGCTCGCTCGGTATGGGAGCCCCACGGAGTAGCGACGCTGGGCGACCTCATGCACGAACACGAACTTTCTACATTCTCCGACCTCTGCGAGTCGACGGGCCTGCCCATCGGGCAGTTCTTGCTCCACGGGGCAATAACTCGGGCCTTAAGGAAGAGATGGCCTGAGGCAGACAATCGATTTACAGAGAATGAAACCATCGAAACCTTGCTGGACACAGCCGAGGGAGGCCACGAAACCTCCAGAATATACGAGGCCCTGTTACAGGCAACAACAACGAATGAACTGAAATGCAAAAAGAGATGGGAGAGCGAAATGGGCCTTGTATTCGAGGACAACGCATGGGAAAAGATTACCCACTACCACAAAAAGACCTCCAGAAATGCACGCCTCCAATTAATACAGCTATACATCACGAACCGAGCCTACCTCACACCTGACGCCATATCTAAGTTCAAGGGGGCCTCGCCACAATCATGCCCCAAGTGCCATGCGCCACAAGCAGGAATGACCCATATGTTCTGGAGCTGCCCCATGGTCCTGAGGTTCTGGACCCAGGTACGAGATAGGGTGGCGCTGGCCGGGATAGAAGTCGAAATTCACGAACCAGCAGCTTGCATACTGGGGGCTTACAAGCGAAGCACCAAGAACAAGCCCCTAAATAGACTCCTGGACTTGATTTACATAACGGCGAAAAGGCGCATAGCCATGAGCTGGAAGAGCGCACGAGGACCTGGTGAGGCCCTTTGGTGGTACGATCTCAAGAGATGGGTCGCCGCGGAGACGGCGGCTTGGGAAATGGCCATCCAGGTACAAAAACTTGACTCCAGTGCAGATCTTCTCCGCTGGGTAGAACTGACTGAGCCGCTCCTCCGTTCAGCGACATCGGCCAGCACTCCAAACAGTCCTGGTAGTCCCTGCTCGACACATGAGCATATTGAATGATTGGGGACTGACCTGTGGTCTCGGGGGGAGGGGGGCGGAACGGGTGGGGAGGGATTGTTGAGGTTGTTGGGGTTTTTTTTTTTTTTTTTTTTTTTTTGTGTGGGTGTTACACATATTACACCGCCATACCACGCACTGTTTGTTATATGTTTTGAAAAACCAATAAAAATTTTTCAAAAAAAAAAAAAAAAAAAAAGAGTTGGTCTCATGTACTAGGATTTAATAGGGACCATGCAGTGGACCATGTGTAGAGGAGAATGGGCTTATAGAAGGTGTGGCCAATCGACCAAGGGACTATAGTGGGGTTTTAGCAGGTCATATAGGTTGTAGGCAATGACGGTGGTGGGATGGCTTTAGTAACCCATGAATGTAACTTCTTGGGGCGTGAAGAGCTCTGTGTCAGTTCGGTTCTAGAAGACCATCTGAGATCTTTGCATGTAATAAACCTTGTTTTTCCTTGCAGAGCAGTGGTTATTTGGTCTTTTGGATTATTTTTTATCATATGGGTTTTCGGTCACATCTGCCTACAGAGGCAACTATAACCCAAGTTAAAACAATGGGTGTTACTAACTTACACCAAAGGCTGCGGTGAAGAAAGTCCAGGGGTCGTGGGTGCAAAGGTGAGTTTTGAGGATGGGACTGGGTTCTGCTGGAGGAAGTTCCGGTCTCCACTCGAGGACTCGCAGTGACGAAGGATGCCTGTAGCAGGACTTCAGGCTCCCGAAGGACACGCTCTGCAGGAGTCCCACTAAGCTGGAGAACTACTGACAATAAAAGAGTATGTCTTAGTTACTAACTTGTAACTGTATTTCTCCAGCATTGGTATCTTTCATAGATTCAGATGCTTGAATATTCCCCATCGTCAAACCGGGTATCCTCAGATTTAAAATCATTATAAAAAATTAAATATATATACATTATTTCCATTGAAAATGAATGTAGATTGCCCATTGTGACCTATGAGCCATTCAATTGTGTAGTCCTTCCACCTCACTTTGGTCCTTATGGCCCCAACCAATGAGGTGGCAGTGTTTAAGCTCTGCCCCATGCAGCCATCTTCAGATTTTGAGCCGTAGAAGACATGTATGATGACTGCTGGGTGTAGGAGCAGCCTCTCTGGGGAGGCAGGTGGGCACATGTGAATCTATGAAAGATGCCAATGCTGGAGAAATACAGTTACAGGTAACCAACTAAGAATTCTCCAGCATTGGATCTTTCATAGATTCAGATGCTTGAATAGAATATCAAGCAGTTAAAACATGCCTATAACATGAAGTATTTACTGCAGATCCTTCTGTTCGCCTTACTATACAGCAACTAAATATGTAACATTATTAGGGAAGGCGGGAAGAGAAGGCTGCTCCTACCTTACGCAAAGAGATGGCGGAGCACCGCTTAGCCCACTGCTGATTCTTTGCTGGTATCTTCTGCCAGACAGTAATGCTTGGTGAAAGTATGCAGAGTGCTCCAAGTGGCGGCTCTGCAGATGTCCTTCAATTATACTCCTGTGTGAAACGGAACCAAAGCTGCTCTCCCTCTGGTGGAGTGAGCTGAATGAGGTCTGGCGAGCGGATCAGACAGTGACTGATACATTGGGATACCCAACGCGCCAAGCTCTGCTTTGAAATATGCTGCCATTGTGTGCGGAATTCCTTAGTTCTTAGTCCTTTCCTTAGTTCCTCCCCCCCCCCCGCGAGAGGCCTTGATATCCCAGCACTCTGCAGGAAGATTCAAAGTGATTCATTTTCGCTGCTCAGGAACCACACCCTGAGTGATAGGCTCACTGGGTCATGTTGGAGAACTTTGTGATTCTGTTACGTTAAGAGGCTCTGATGAACTTTGAGGCGAACCGGGGGCCATCGGGACAGGTGTCACAGGGTTGATATATGATGATATGGCATTTATAACGCGCCTACACACAAGTGTTTCAAGGCACGAGGGAGGGGGAGCGGGGGGGGGGGGGAGAGAACGATCCTACTAGGCCAGGTGTCATTCAGATTGTGCAAGTGCATGGGAAGGGACAGTGCATAGACTAAATGACAATAAATAAAAGTACGGCCAGCAGGTGGCAAGTGCAAGGGTAAGTGCAGACAAGAGGTGTCAAGTGCTGGTAGTGGGACTGTAGGGATACAGAAACAGTCCCCAAGTCCAGAGGGTGGCCAGGTAACCAGTGCAGTTTCGGTTTCAGCCAGGAGGTCAGCAGGGGAGAGGGGGAGAAAAAGCAGAGGCAAAGAAAGGTTTTGAGGTGCTTCCTGAACCAGAGATGATTCTCCTCAAGTTTCAGGGAGGCTGTTCCAGAGGGAGGCCCCAGCCGAAGAAAGACATCTACCACCAACTTGTTGCTTGGAGAAGCGACTGACCCAGAGTGAGTTGGAGGTGGATGAGCAAAGAGCTGGAGAAGGAAGATATTGAGGAAGAGACAGTTGGAGGTATAGCGACCCCAGGCCCTAGAAGGCCTTGTGGACAATGCAGAGGGTTTTGAACTTAATCCTTGCAGCCACTGGGAGCCAGTGCAGAGATTTCAGTCCTGGAGCGATACGATCACTGGGCTTGAGGCCCAAGGACAAGTCTCGCAGTCCTTTTCTGGATTAGTTGCAGAGGGCGGAGAGTGGAAGCCGGCAAATTTAGAAAGAGGCTGTTGCAATAGTCCAGCCTAAAGAGAACCAGAGCTCTGGAAACAGTGAGCTTCTGGGGGAAGGAGAGGAAAGGAAGAATACCTCTGAGGCGGTGCAGCTGGTAGTGCGGCTTCTTAAAGATGTCAGAGATGTGAGGAGACCAGAACGTAGAGTCGAAGATGACCTTGAGTTTTTTAGCCTCAGAGGTGGGAGCTGAAAGAGGGCCAAGAGAAGCCGGTCAGAGAGTGACAGGAAAGGAGGGAGCGGGTGTTCCGATGAGGAGAATCTCGGTCGTATTGGCATTAAGGAAGAGATCATTGGCGGCACACCACTCCTGGATAGCAGACAGTCAGAGATGAGGGAAGTAGAGGAGGAGCCCGAGGGTAGCCTGAAGCTGAGCTGGGCGTCATCCGTATAGCACTCGAAGTTGGGACAGATCACAGCAATACGGTGGGCAAGAAGTGCCAGGTGTAGGGGAGGATAGGTCAATAGGACCCCCTCCGTCTGCATGTCCCACCCTGGTGAAGACTCATGACTCGGGGCCCAGGCGGCAGGGCGGCTGCAGATCGACGCGTGAGGCTGCACCACCACGTTATGTGGCAGAGCACAGACGCCATCTTGTATTGATCCAACCCCATCTTGCTAGAAACGTTCAGATCTAACCCAGGCAGAGCCAACGTGCACACTGAAAGCTGCAGATTGACCCCCACTCGACCGCACTCAGAGGCCCACACTTCCCCTACCTCCCACTGCATGGTAGATCGCTGAGGACTCGTTCTCACGAGCCACTAGACACGAACAAACAACAAAATAAAACACTGTAGCTGTTAACCTTCCGCAGTACATCATTGCCCCAGCCATGAACGGGAACATTAGGAAGTAACAAACCAGCCCAAAACCTGCAGGCCCTGACCCTGTACCAAGCCGCCAACGTTAGACTGCATGGCGCCTCGCACCCATAATTACCCCGAAAACTCTTGCAATGTGTAGAAACCATTTATGTAACGTATGTCCTGTTGACTAACGTTCGCTGCTAATGTGAAGGAGAATGGGTAAAGAGTAAATATGCAACCGATATTGTTTATAATGTAGAGATGTACAAAGACTGGCTAGCTGATAAGATGTAATAACATGTGTTGCCCTCTTTATACATACACCTGACTAACACTACCTCATGTTCGTATGGCAACTATAGATGTGAATTGTTGTGCTAAAGAGTATGGTCCCCAGTTAATATTTCTTCTAATGCAAATGCATACGAGTCCTTTTAGAGACCCCACGTGTTGTTATTCGCCCCTCACCCACGGGACAGTATACCGCTATGTGCAAGATGCCGCGCACAGAGCTGCAAGCCCATTTCCCCCCCTCCACCCGCCCAGGCCCTCCAGAGATAGCTGGTGTTCAAACAGCACAGCCTCGCCTCACCTCCCGACCCTGCTGGACCCATTTCAAGCATCCGCCTCCCCCATGCCAGAGGCCGCCACAGCCTGACTCCATGATTTACGAGCTACCTGGTCCTAAATTCCACCGTCCCTCAGGCACCAGTCACATGCCCCCCACGGGCCAGTGGTATCTCAGTCGACCCCAAGTTAATGACACTAAAAAGGGGGGGCGCCCACACGTGTACCAACAGATAGTAATGCCATCCCTCACACCTAAACTGCCATGACAGGGTGGCCAAGCAACCCCTCCCATGCTCCTGACTATGCACTTGATACCAGATTGTTTGAACCTAAGGTATCCTCCAAACTGATGTTTTGAGACACTTCAGATCGCATATCAATGTTCCTGTCCACGTATTGATCTAAGGTCAGCGCTTACAAGAGTTGCGAACCAACGGAAAGCATAAAGTGTGACGAATGGGTGGGGATGTGTGGCCAAAAGGGCAAATGTTAGTTTAGTTATCAGTCATCGTTACAAGGCATGTCCGGCCCGGCACTCCACCCCGATGAGCCCAGCTGACCTTCCAACCTCACGTGGCGCAGCACCTACGTCAGCCAATCCTGGAGGAGCCGCTATCTACTGTGTATACCCACTAGACATCACCACCCAATCCCCACGATTATGAGACCCCTATAGCTTGTGTCACGCATGACGTTTTTTGGAAATAAGTAGGCCTGTCTTTGTTATTGTCAGACAGAACGCTCTCGGAGTTTGCAGAGTCCTTTGCATGCCCTATATTGATCTATATAAAGCTCTTTTAATCTCACCCGCACCTGGTCCTGGCCTCATTCCCCGTCTGGGATGTGTCCTTTATTGCCTCTCACTAAGGGGGGTGCGTTTCTGGGGAAGCTTACATTCACAGGTATTGGTTGAACAGCCAGGGAGAGAGGTTAGACCCCTGGAACACCACAGGCAGAGATAGAGACAGAGAAGAGGAAGGACCCAAGTTGAACCTTTGCGGGTCGGTCAGAAAGGAAAGAGGTTGGGTACCAAACTTGGCAAGCCCAATCCGGTGCTATTAGAATAATTGAGCAGGCCTATTCTTTTAGTCTGCGAAGTACTCTCGCTATAAGCAGGATCGGACAGAAGGCAAAGGAATTTCCCTGCCCAGTCCACTGAGAAGGCATCCCCTATTGAGGTGTTCTGGATATCTGGAGGCATAGCTGTGGCATTTCCTGTTGGCCTTGGTGGCAAAGAGGTAGATCTGCGGATTTCCTCATTTGCAAAACATCCACTAGGCTTCTGCTTCATCTAGCTCCCATTCGTGGGATGCTGTGTAGTCCCTGCTTCGCTTGTCTGCCAAGACATTGTCCACTCCCGTCAGATGTTCTGCCTTGATCTGAACCTTGTGTTGTAACGCCCAAGCCCACAGCTTTTGTGCTTCTTGAGACAACATCTCCGACCTCGTGCCCCCTTGCTTGTTGGTGTAATGCAGGGAGGTCGTCTTCTGTTTGGATGGTTTACCCCCCCTGGCCTGCTAGCACCCGTAGTAAGGCCTTCAGTGGCCACCGTATAGCTCTGATCTCCAGACCATTGATATGAGGTTGGGGCTCTTGGATGGACCACGTGTCCTTTGTCTGCAGCTCAGGTGTGCCCTCCAGCCCTATAGTGATGCGTCCGTCTTGAGGAGAAGGGTTGACGTCGGAGCTTGGAAAGGTATTCTTGCAACAGGTTTTGAGATGAGCCCCACTATCGAAGGGCCTTGTGAAAAGTTGCCAGGAGTTGTACGGTATCCTCCCATGACCCGGAGGCTTGCTTCCATTGGCGGTCCAGGGTCTCTTGAACGGGTCTCATTTGAAGCCTGCAATTTGGTATGAGGAATATACATGAGGACATCATGCCCAGAAGGGATTTGAAAGAGCGTACCATGGTTGTCACGTTGTCTTGGAACCATGAGGTCAGATGGATTAATGTTGATACTCTGTCTGCTGATGGTCTTACTTAGTGTTGAGTTCTGCTCCCAGAAAGAACACTGTCTTGCTGGGTATCGGCCCGGATTTCGCCTCGTTTATCGAGAAGTCTAACCCCTTCAAATGGTTTATTGCTGTGGCAACTGCCATGCTCGCGAGTTTGAATGAGCTCGCCCTTACAAGCCAGTCTTCCAAATACAGAAAAACCTATGTTCCCGTTCTTCTGAGGTTTGCCACCACCGGTGCCAGACACTTAGTAAACACTCTTGGTGCGGACTTCAGTCCGAATGGGAGGACAGGGAATTGAAAATGTGACTACCCTATTGCGAACCTGAGGAAAGGTCTGTGGGCAGGATGTACGGGGATGTGGAAGTAGGCGTCTTCCAAGTGGCCAGGAAGTAGTGCTGGTTTAGCCATGGGAGGACGTTCTTAAGGGATGCCATCTTGAATTTGATTCGCTTAATAAATTTGTTGAGAGCTCTCAAATCCAGTATCAATCTCCACTGACAATTCTTTTTCACTAGGAAAAAAAAATAATAAAAAATCGGGAGTAGAAGCATCTTCGCATTTGATTGTCTGGAACTGGCTCTACATCTGTTTTTAGGAGCAGTTTGTGAACTTCCAACATTACCAGTTTTAAAAGATGCACCTTGTGTGGAACGGGAGGAGGAATGGTGGTTGATCCAGAAATTTGATGGTGTGACCCTTGCGAATCACCTGCAACACGCACTTGTCCAATGTTATCCTTCGTTAGCACTGGTAAAAGCGGCCTACTCTTCCCCCCACCGAGGTGTGTCATGGGAGTGGAGGATAGGATTTGTCAATTCCGTTTGCTCTGGGTTTTGGCTTTGTTAGCAACACGCCTTCCCATTTGGGTGCATCTGCTTGTTGACTGATGGCATCTGCCTTGAAATGTGTTGCGCTGAGTTTTCTGACCATAGGCAGGGCGACTGAAATCCCTGTATTTGGATGTTGCACCTTTAAAAGGTCGAAAGGATCTACGATCTTTGAACTTGCCTTGAAGTGAACTGATGGCTCGTGCAGTATATGTGCCGCCTTTATTCCCTCAGGATTGTCGTCCACCTTCTTCCGATAATGGTCTTGCATATCGAAGGGCATGTCTAATATTTGCGCCTGAACTTCTGGTTTAAAGTTCGTAGGCTTCCATCCAGGCTTGTCTCCTTAAGGCTGTACCATGGGCCACTTGCCTGAAGCCCGATTCTGCCATGTCCACTGCAGCAGCAATTATACGATTGGAAGTAGCCTCACCGTCCGATATGATTGCTATGGCTTCTTCCTGAAGTTAGTGCTTGGCTAATTTAGCTCACGATTTAGTTGTGCCGTCATGGCAAAAGCGTTTCCAGCCCTGATGGTCAGAGAAGCTGACAAAGACACCTTCCTGCCCATGGCCTCTAGTTTACGCCCTTCTTTGTCTGGTGGAGCCGATAAGGGAGATGATGGATTAGCCAATCTTTTCCTGGCTGCCACCGTAATAACTGAATCCGGTTTAGTGTGCCCTCTTAGGCAGTGGTGCTGAGTCAGGTGCCTTATACTTTTTCTCCGGTCTTGATAAAGTGCAGGAGTGGACAATGGTGTAGCCAGAATCTTAACTCCAGTGTCCCAGATCGTATCCAAGAGAGGAATTGTAGCGATTGTCCTCCAACATTTATTTCTATGTTCATAAAGAACCGATTTCTTCTCCTCTGATGTGACTTGCAAATTGAAAAGGTCTGCTGCTTTTTCCGATAATGGTATGAAAAGATACCAGATCGTTGGGTGGTGAAGTCTCTCCTGGGGAGTCCTCCTTCCTAGGTTTTCTACGATGTAATCGCCCCACTCGCTTTGCATGTCCGGCTCATGGGTAATCTCCCCTTCTTCAGGGTCTGAAAAGCCTCTGAAAGGGTCTTCTTGCCAGTCTGAGACCGATGCAGGGGATGGAACTACTGTAGGGTCCCTTATAGGAGACTGGTCTAGGCGATGATCTCAGAGAAGAGACCCTTGGTGGCAAAGCACTGAGCGTCCTGCTCCTAGTGCTGCACTGAGGCTCCGGTGAATATGCTCTCTTATGAGGTCTGCTCCTGGGGCAGGGCGGGGCTTCTTGGTGTGTTATGAAGAGGTGAACTATCCCTCTGAGGGGATCTTTCCATCGGTGTACAAATTCAATGTCTTTGCCTCTGGCGTCTATTGAATTCGTCAATAATCCTTTGCATTGACGCCATGAGTTCTGGATCATATGGATCCGTGGGCTCCTGCGTAGTGGGTTGCCAGGGAGGACTATTCTCCTTGGGCATGAGAATCGGCTGTTCAGGTATGAATTAGATGTCTGAAAAGTCTTCCTGTAGGATAATGTTCAGAAGCTCCGTCATCTCTGTTAAGGGAGACAGTTTAATTCTTATAGGTTTATTGTGGTCCTCTGGTGTGTGAGGGGCCGTGCCCATTGGCTTGTTCAAACCGCTTTCATTGGGCGGTGTGCCTGTGGTATCTGGACGGTGTTTTGGATTTACTTTTCTCCGTCGATGAGGAAATGATTGGCGTTGACAGTGGCTTTGTTGACGATTGCTTCGTCGACAAAGGTTTCTTCACCGACTATGGTTTTGTGGACGGGTGATGTTCCTTCTCCGTCATCGAGCGTTTCGTGGACGAGTGATGGGATTCCTTCACCGACGATTGCTTAGTGGTCGATTTAGACGAGGATTTACTTGTCGATGAGGTTTGGAGTATCGTCGTGGACTTTTTAGGGTTTGTTGACTGCGTGGTCATCAATGGGCCTTTATCGCCGGTGCCGCCCGTAGACAGCGTTTTCATAAACAATTGTCCCCCCCCCTGGATTTCTGAAAAACTCCTCCTTACCGATGGAGGTAGATTTTCCTTCAGAATGCCCTTTCTTCTGGTCTCCAGAGCCAAGAGGATGTGAGAGATGACAATCCCACCTTCATCCTGCTCTTATGTGATCGGGAAATGCTCCTTTCCATTTGAAGTTTGTCTCTCAGAGGGTTTCATAGACATCACAGGAGCTGTTTTCACCGATTCTTCATCCGAAGAGGGTCCGCTTGATTCTAGATGTAACAGGAGTCTTCTGTGTCTGTCCTGAAGAGTTTTGTTGGAAAAAGTCTTGCAAATATCACATTTGTGAATGTCATGAGGGTAAATGCAGTATATGCACTGCTCACAAGGATATTTCATGTAGACCAGCTTCTGTTTGCATCTAATGTAGTCCCTGAAAAGGGAAGGCTTCTTGGCAGTTGGTCCTTCTGACATGGTGTGAAGAGAAGTTTCACTCGACAAATTTCGAATGAAAACAAGCATTTTCTAAGCCCAGAAACACAGTAGAAGAGCTTGATCAGGAGATCAAGGTAGAAATATCTTTGAGAAAAAGTTAAAGTTAACAATGAGAAAAAACGAAAAGCTCAGAGAGCTTGAGGATTCCTCTAGTCTGCGGTGAAAAATCTGAAGATGGATGCTAGAGGCGGAGCTTAAACTCTGCCACCTCACTGGTTAGGGCCATAAGGACCAAAGTGAGGTGGAGGGACTACACAATTGAATGGCTCATTTAATGTTTTAATAATTATTTAAAATCACTGAGCATTCCCGGTCTGACGCCAGGGAATATTCAAGCATCAATCTATGAAGAGAAAAAAGTATACTCGCCTGCAGGACAAAACCTCCTACCACTACTACAAATACTACATGGTGAGGTTGCTTCCAACTTTAGAAAAGTCTGACTTTCAACAACAGAGAAATTCACAATCTCCTCCATCAGGCTACAATACACATTGGCACAGTTTGCTTTACGGATAGGTTTGCCATGTGCAATACAGGTTATGTTCCTCTCCCCTTAGATACTAAGGATTGCTTCTCTCCTGCCACCTTCCAATTCCTACTAGAATACCAGTTAACTGCTGGTAATGCCTCTTATTCCAATTTCTCATTAGTAAAACTTGTCCCCCTCCTATTAAAAATGGCCCTTCTTCGACGTGGGAAATGCTGGTTATCTTGCTCAAATATTTCCCTCTCTTCACTTAGGCAATGGTGGGTACTACCTTGGTTCAATATTGCCCCCTGCTTAGTTTGGCAATAGCAGTTGCAAACTTCCCCTCATCGCTTTCTCTCAATATTAGAATCATGGAAACATACATTTCTCTTATTAGTTCGCTGTTCAAAATACTTAAGCAGCCAGTGGTCTACTGCGGAGCACACCGGGGTAACCTAACGAATGGAGAATGGGTGATGGCTTATTGCCTCCATCATATGTGACCTGTAGGATAAACTAGATGCCTGCAACGGTGCGTAGAAATGGGGTGCACATGGCAGAGGCATGGACACTTACTGTTCAGGCAGTGGTCTGCAGGTATAGGATATTAACTATCACAGGATATTAACCTCATGACACAGTTTAGACGATATATAAGAAACGTGTTCTATTTACAAATAGTCTACATATATTCAATTGTTCGTTTTGAAAAGGCAGTTCTTCAATCAGAGTAAAATGGTGTACTGAGGACTTGGCTTATTATAAAAGGTATTTGTAGATTGGTGAATGGTTAGGGATTGGTCACAAGTGAACTAATCCAGCTGGTTTTGAAATGCAAATATGAATGACGTCACATGCTCCTACGTGCAACGTCACAGTAATTTAAGAGACTGGACGCTGCACGGCAGCACTTTGAAGTCTCGTTGCAGCACTTGCACACGCTTAACCAGAGAACGGAAGGAGGGAACTGATCACACTGCAATGTAATTATTAGGGTCTCGTACTATGCATTTACTAAATATTTGCTTAGAAGCATATTAGGGAATGTTGATTTCATAGAATGTTAAAAAAAAAAAAAGGGATGAACCATAGTTACAAGACGAGGACTTGTTTGAAATTGTAGAAAATACATTTGAGCAAGCAGTAATCAGTTGTCTATTCTGTATATAGGGGTAATTGAGATGTGCACTAGCATTTTTGCTTTTCAGTAGAGCTGGCGTTATGGTGCTGGATGAGCAGCAAGAGCGGGGCCCTCTGTATATTTTTTGTCTATTTCCAGGTATTTGTAAGCCATGAACAATTGTGCACAGAGGAATGCTGCTGAATGTAGAATGGGATTACTTTTGTTCGCCATAAACAAACACCATCAAGTCACATGAAATGGAAGTGCAGATGGGTGTTGAAGGGACTTGGACACATTATAGATGTTGTGGACTTGTGTGCATTATTATTCTTGGTAATTCGTGGCCATTGATTCCATTTTCGGATGGGCTATGTTATGAATAATTCAGCATTGGAGCCACAGATTATGCTCTGGTATAACTGAGTTTAATGGGGTCGCAGCCAGACTCCAGAAGGTATGTCAGTTGCGTTTGCAGGTAATAGAGCTACCAATGAGGACACTGTTCATTAGTGGACCCACTTTTTGTTTGGTTCCTTTAGGCTTTCAGACCAATGAGTGTTCCAGACCAGTTCAAATTAACAAAACTCAGCCTGAGTATTGGGCGCATAGATGGATTGCCACCTCTTGGTGATTATGAGAGTATTTCTTCGATTTCTTACTACTTTAGACATAACAGAATTGTACATGTATTGGCGGTGAGCAAATGGGGCGTTTAGTTTAGCGGGTGCACATTAGACCCTCGCTTGGCACACAATGAACAAGTTTGTTTTTCTAGGTGGGTGAATGGGCATGGTTTTCCTGCATGCTTGATGCATATTTGGTGTTGAACAGTTGCCACGGCTCATGGGACATGCATCAATGGTGGCACTATGACATAAAATAGAATTATTTATTACAGTATAACAAATTCAATGTTTACATTATTTTGTTGGTTCTCTTCCCACGTTTTCTCCTTCACCTGGTATGTTTTTCTCCTTGTGTGTTGATAAATTGTCCAATAACATTTTGTGCATTTATGCGGTTCATGTGCATTAATAATTCTTTATATTTGTTTGACAAATGGTTAAAAAAAAATAAAAAAATAAAAAAAGAAAGGAGTAATAACCAAACTAAAAACCTCTGAAGGCATGCATAGGTAGGTGTCGCAGATGACGAATGGATGCCCCTAAAGATTGTGCAGCAGCCTCATTTATAAGCTTGTAGCTTTTCCAAGCTGTCATTTGCCTTTTGCACAAAAAGGTTGGACCCATCAAAGGCCATGTCCAGGAGTTCCAATTAGTCAATGAGGGCAAAACCAGACTATTTCTAGATTACCATACTCCAGCCTCTACACCGGCCGATGCGGTCATGATTCACTCGCGTTGCGGCCACTGGGCGCCCGATTTGGGGTTTATTCCCTGCTGAACCTGCGTTCCGAACCTTATGCGATAGTGCTGTGGTGAATTGGGAATGCTAAATCATCATTTCCCATGTAACTTCCATTCGAGGTTTTTGGCAGCCAGTATGCTGCTTTAATCAAAGGACTATGCGTCCCAGAATGCCTGGCCCACTGCTTCATCTCCACCCCTGCAGGACAAAGGTTGGGTGGAGGATAAGCAGCACCTGTGGCTGGCAGGTGTGGCAAGCAGCCCACCTGAGACGTGTGCTTGTTAGCCAGCTTTAAAAGCTTCAGTGCAGGACTGGTCATGATGCAGTGTTCCTGTTTGCTAGCCAAGTGTCTAATTCCCATTTTCGTGTTCCCTTTCCCCCTGGATTTCAAGAAGCTGTGTGCGCTTGTTAGTTATTTCTGCTTCCTGGATTCCCTTTCGGTCTTACTCTGTTTTGCCGTTGGCACTTCCAAGTGATTTCCTTTTTCTGTGCAGCCCAGTTTGTCTGGGTTCTTTATTCATTTGATTTTGTCAGATTCTGCAGTGAAACCCTTATTCCTTCTATCACTCCTCATTTATAGATTTTGTATTTAGTCCCATTTTACCTTGCCTTCCCTGGGTGGGGATGGGGGAGGTTTTGCCATTGTAATTTCGTTTTCCCTGCCCCCATTCCTTGACTTTCTCTTGGAGTCTGTACCAAGTTTTGCCTTGCACTTCTCCCTGTGTTCCCTATTGATGATTAGGTGTGGTGTGCTGTTGTAGCCAGGTCCTGTGTGAATGCTTATGTTTTCCTCACTATTCTGTAATCACTATTCCTACTGGTCCCTTGTCAGGAGTCTTATGTATTAAGTTATCCTCCCTTTGCTGTTATAGCATTTCTGGGTCCCCGTTTGATCAAGAGGGTTGGTGGGCTTTGTTGACAATTCAGATTTTCTCGTCCATGTGAGTATTGTCTTCAAGTTACCTTGTACAATACCATCAAGGGAGTTGGCTCACAGATCCTGTCGTTGCTGCCCTGTATGTGGGCTTAGTGCTGACAATACCTGTATTGGGCAACAGGCTTGAAGACTTTCTTTCTAATCATAAGGAGCTTCTAAGTGCTTACCTCACATACCTCTTCATATATTTGTATTCTTATCACACTATTTGCACATCCTGGGTTTTAGTGTATATGGTCTTGGTTCCTGAGTTCATGTTTGACTCAAAGCTATTCACTGTGTGATCATGTGAACATTTCCCTTGCCATATTTTTGTGCATTGTCAGCATAGCGAAAGGAATATCTAATTTTTAAAGTGCATGGGAGCTTGTTATTGTTTGGGCGATCCGGCCATTTGCTTCTGACCAACAATAAACTTGGTGTGAAGGGACGCTCAAGGCCAGAATGACCAATACTTAGAGTTTCGCTTGTTTTCTCAGGATGTGACCAAAGGCCATGCGCGTTGACTTGGTAGTAGTTTAGATTAACGTGTTGCGAAGACGCCAGCATGTCGGGATGGGTGAGATGGTTATCGCCAGTTCAAAAAGGGAACCGGTTTATTCTTCTACTCATATTGTTTGAAGTATCCATGCAAACCATGTGCAATTATGTTTAGGGTTAGGCGGTCTCAGGCCAGCTGGGACTTCTAATAAATTATGTTTGTTTATGAATGTGTGAGTATGTGATGTCACGACATACCACGGACAAATCCTAAAAGAGGGTGGGTTGTACATATGAACTGAAGATGGTATTTGGGATTATCGTGACCAATGAGAATGGGGTAATTGGAGAAAGATTGGATTTATTTTACAGTTGCAAAAATGTATGTAATGTGTCAACTTGTGTGGTTCAGAGTGACTCTGGTTAGTTTGACTCTATAGAATCATCTAGCCCCTCCCGGCCGATTGTACAATAAAAGTGCTTTACGTACAAACAAGCACTTGTTCCCTAAGTGGTGGGCCTGATTGGGTTGTAATTAGAGGCCAATCCGCACATCCTTTCAAACCTGGCATAACATACTTTTTCGAGGGTTTTCCTTATCCAGAAACGGACAGACCCAGGTAAATCATGACACCCTAACAGAAGGGTCTCCCGACTGTCCGTTGTCTATAGCCTTAAGTTCTTGTGAAATAGGAGGCCTCGTTCCTCAGTATTGGGGGTGTCTTTTTTGAGAAACTGATAAATAACTGCTGTGTAACACCTCTTGAGGTTTTCTTTGATGGGCAATAGCAGGGGGCAAAGAACTCTGATGATTTTCTCGGGGGACACAAATGATACCATACGCCTTCTGCATCCTGACCAGCCGCTCAGTAAACCCTGGTAAGAGAGTCTGCTATGGTATTCTGGTGGCCAGGTTTAAAGGGGACTAATCTAGCAAAGAAGTGTATCCACCTGTTTTGGCGTGGATTCATAGATCAAGCAGTTTTAAGGAATCCCATGTTAGATCTGTAAAAATAGATTGTGGGTTGTGCTCCTTCCAGTAGGTGTTGCCAACTGACAAATGCTTCCTTGATAGCTAGCATCTCCTTCTCAAAAAATACTATAGGTTCTTTGAGGCAGGGGTAAAGGTACGTGAATATGAGAACGTGTGGCTCTCTTTGGTAGAAGGATCAGTTTGCGCCAGAACAGCCCAAAAGCATAATTGGAGATGTCAGTTTCCACTACATAAGAAAGGTCTGGTTCTGGTAATCTGAGACCAGGGTTTGTGGTAAAAGGTTTGAAAAGGTCCTTTCTGCCTCGGTAGTCCATTCATAACAAACCCCTTTTTTTTAAGCAGCATAGGTAGGAGTATGCTGCAATAGCTGGGAATACTCTCCTATACAAATTGGAAAAACCCAACAAAAAATAAATAAAACTATTCCTTGACAGAACAGGGAATAGGCTTTACTAACAAACACAGATCACACCTTTGAAAAGAACATTTAGAGGGTTTGGCATGGAGGCAATGGATCCGCCGGCATTGTAGTACTTCTCGGACGTGAGTCACGTGAAGGTCATAGGACGAAGATTAAAATGTCATCCAAGTAGATGACACCAGACATCTAGTAAGTCTCTGAAGAGATAATTGAGAAAATAATGAAAAACCGCATGGGCATTGCATAACTGAAAGGGCATTCCGAGGTATTCAAAAGGCCTGCATCTGGTTCTGAAAACCGTATTGCATTCTTCCCCTTCAGCTACACACAGCAAATTGTTGGCTCCTTTTAAATCCAACTTTGTATAGATGTGACCATCTCTGCATTGATCCAACACCTGGATGAAGGGAAGCACAAAGCGATTTTTTTTATGGTCATCGCATTTAACGGTCAATAGTCCATGCATGGCCGGAGGGCATCCTCATCCTTTTTGGAAATGAAGATGATGGGGGCTACTGCAAGAGAAGTAGAGTGTATAATGCATTCTTGAGATTCTCATCAATGTATTCTTTAAGGATCGCATTCTCCTTTTCGGACAAGGCACATCTCCTTTTAGCGTTGCAAACCAGCTCAATGCGACAATCGTATTCTAGGTGGGGGGCGGGGGGGTTTGACTTCCTTGGAGTCGAAAACATCTACGTTATCACGATATTCCGGTGGTAACTGCTTTAAGGTGACAAAGGCTTGTTGTGGCGATGGGGACAGAACCACAGGAATACTTCTGGACGTGGAGGAGGTTGGGTTGGAAAAGGGGTCTTGCGATGAAAGGGTGCATTTTTGATTCCTCCAATCAATAGTAGGATTATGAAATTTGAGCTGGGGAGCGCGAAGAATAGTTTGAAAGTGAGGTGGGGCTATAGCATTGAATTCCAGGGTTTCTGTATGGAAGTAAGTCATCCTCTCACTTTGTAACGATATTGGACCCGAAATAAGAGGGGAACCATCCACAGATAGCATGGACTGTTTTGGACTTGGATATTAATGGGAATTCCTTGTTTGCGACGAAAGTCCGGTCCACAAAATTTCAGGTCACCCGGCTGTCTATAAGGGCTAACACCCCCTCCCATTTACGGGAATCAACGTATAGATCCACCAAAATAGAAGGAGCTCCGAGGCAGGCAAGCATCACGCTGGCAGCCGGAGAAAACGCTAAGCACTGGGTGTGGCCCAGGGCGGGGCTCATTTAGCCCTGAGCCCACCCAGCACCACTAGACCACCAGGGAAACTTGTATTATGGCCCTCTAGCGGCCATGTTGAATCATGTTGACTGGTGCAGTCCCGGGGGCCATTTTGGAAGGGGCTACACAGGCAACAGCCTGGGCCTACGCCAGGCAGCTAGCTTCTCGGTCCAGGTTCTTCGTTGAGCCTTGGGATTGTTCCGGATCGTGACAGAAAGTGTACCCTGTTGCTTCTGCACTGTTTCTTTAAAGCCTCTCGGTTGCTGGCAACGCGGGTTTTCGATTTCCCCTATTGGTGTCCCATAAAGGGGCATTACACCACTTTCTTTTTTCAATATTCAAAAGTTTAATCAAAATGGCCTTCTCGGAGCGCCCTGCGGTCACCTTTGGGTTTCACTGGTCTGGTGTGTCTGCTTCTTGGTTAGCAGATGCGGCGGCCTCCAGTGTCCTGTCCGCTCTGCTGCCTGCATCTGTGTAACTTTAGCGGACTACTTCCTCATTCTCCGAAGCTTTGCTGATTCTCTGCTGCTTCTTGCACACCGCAGCGTCGCTCACTGGAGCACGTCTTCCCTTCAGCTGGCCTGCCCTCTCCCAAGCCGCTTCCCGCTGTACTGTTGCATGGCTTCCTGCTGCTTTCACATCTCCCTCCAGCTGCAAATCATTCATCAATTTAAATGTCCCGCTCAGGTGTTCCTGTACAACATCTCGACCGCACATTCTGGTCAATAGCACTTTGGATCCTTACCAATTCTGAGCCCCTCTTCATCCCAGTCCAACAGGAATTATGGATCTTGAAGTCCATAGTGGTTAAAGTCCTTTAATATTTAGTTAGTTTAGATTGCGTTATAAACAGAGTCGTAAATCGTAGTGATAGGAAATGTAAAAAAGGGTTATGTTCTAGCACTGGAGTTAGGACCTCTACTTAAGAGTGAATCATGCAAACTAGGAGGTTATATTCAAGTCCTGAACCTTACTCTGGTTAGATGACTTTTCGTAGCATTTTCTTTGGGCAGTTTCATGGGAGGTTACTGAACAATGACAGCATGCGATTAGGTATTTGGGAATTCTAGAATTCTCATCCTCAAAGGATGAATACTGCATCTCTCCGAAAGGAATCACAATTCCCCTCAACAGCCATCTCCTCCTGTCTTCGAGTGGCCACATGGGAGGAGACTTTAGGCTGGGGTTTTCCACAAGATTCATCACAACTGGCAGTCAGACATTGTTTGAAAACTTCTAGGAAACAGTCAATCATTCCACAGAGGGCTTTTTCCATTCACATATGAAGTAGCCCATACTTTGACCTGAGGCATATAACATGAATTCTATGGAGAGTTAGCAAAGACCTGAAGTCCCAGGGGTCGAAATCCAGACTGCATAACTAGAAGCTAAAAGCAGCTCTTGGGTATCCAGCATTAACCAGTTACCAAGCGCTACCAATGGGGAATGAGGAGCTAGTACATATCTCTGTGCAAAATGTATTTTGCACATTATCCATGACCCCCCCAGCCCCCTTCTGCATTAAATGTGGCATAGAGGTGTACTTATGTTTATTATAAATTGTCCCACCACAAATGTTAAATTCACACATGTGTGTTTGGTTTGCATGTAAAGCAAAAAGTAGCCAGGCTTCATTAGGCTACAAGCAGGAGCTAAACAGCTCCCAGCTCCCCTCAATTTCAGACTGAGTGTCCTTGGGTTCTCCCCATACTTGGGAGGCATAGGAGGAGATGTTAAACTAAGAGCAACTCCCGGTCCTTGTAAGGCGTCTGGGGTAAGGATTGCTCTCGTATCGAAGCAAGAAGAGGCACCTTAACCAGTGCCCCAAAGGGTTCTCTGAGCCACAGATTATTGATCGATGTTCTACTGTGCTTTGAAGTCGCCATGGATTCAAACCAGGCTGCATTTTCCTGTTGTGATGTGGCCACCTCAACCTGTAGTTTTTGTACTGCTGAAGCCAAATCCTTTACACAGCGTCCATGACCCAGGAGAAAGAAAGCTTCTAGCAATCTGACACAGCTTGATTATCCGTAGTCCTCTCGGAAGCCCTGGCCGCTGTGCTCCACCTTGACAAGAGAAAAGGTCCATCAAGCTACAATACAGCCTGTGTGACAAATTCCCACTGCATGAGTGCTACCGGACACCCACCTGGAGCTATGTAGGTACAAAAAAACAGGAGCTGTAGACCACTGAACAGGTAGATGTAATATCCCACAATAAAGATACAATATACTCAGATATGGAAAACAGAATCTCTTGCCATGCTATATAGAACTCCTAGATCTAAAAGGTAGTCTAGTGAATGATCCAGAACAAACTAAGCCAATTACCTACTTGAACTAAGTGAAGTAATTAACGGGAACTGGACGCAAGGGCTCCGTGGCAACGCAGAATGCAACTGTTGCAAGAAAGCTGTTCCTAAGAGTTCGCCAAACATTTAAAACATTGGTGAAATGCGAGTCGCATGAATCCGTAATGAAAAGGAAAGGTTTGTGCTACTTTGTGACGCGCGTCACAGCGTGCTAGTCACAGACCGTGAACTGACTAACGAGGCAGGGACAGCATCGGGTGTGCCGTAAGTGCCAACGAATCCGGTAAGGGTTCCGGTAATACCTTGGAAACATATGGGCAACAAGGGGCACCGGAGCAGGTCAAGGTATGCGAGACACCAGAGCATGCCAAACCCTGACACCAACAAAAGGTAATGTTCAAATGAAGAAGTCAAGACACTCTTTGCTTGCAAAACTATACTAACTCCATCACAATAATAACCAGATTTTACAGCGTTTTGACCACCAGGAGCAAACCCCCATAATCCAGAAAAACAAACACACCGATACTAAACTACAAGTGGAGAACATGTCAAACACAGCACAGCAGCCATTGAATTTTTCCACACATACCAACTGGAATTTACTAACCTAGTTAAATACAGCCACAAAGCTGGATCACTAGAAGACCTGTGCCTGTCTAAGGGTGATAAATGTTGCCCATGAGGGGTACTCCTACGGACCCCTCTTTTCCCCCCTCCCAGCTCGGATGCAAAACCGGCTCTGCAAAATACCGACCAACAAGTGGAGAAAAAAATAAAAAATAATAAATAAGGTAGGGAGGCAATACACCAACTGTCTAAAGCAAGCAGTAACATAAGTAGAGAATTAAAATCATCACAAAACACACATAAGTGTGAAATCAAGGACGAAAATTATATTTATTCATGTATGACAGTTGCTGTACCAAGATCACTTTGACTAGATTATGGGCATGCTCTCTGAAGACTCAAAGGAGAGGGGTTCTGTGCTACTTTGTCTAAGTTAAATTAATAAATTACCCGTTGCTGCTCAATCGCTCTGTTTGGCGCTTTACATTAATGGGTGTTATGGAGCATTTGCAATGTTAGTTCTTTAATTGCTATGGTGAGAGTAAATAGGCACTCTCGTCACAGATGATCATACTCCTGGTAGTAGGGGGAAGGTGCCTGAACAGACAGTGTTTTGTGGACAGGGATGGTTCATATGTTGATTTCTGCTTGCTGCATATGAGATGAACCTTGGGGAAACAAACTTTAACCCCACTCGCCCCCCAACAATTTGAAACAAAACCTATTCCAAAGGGTGGCGTTCTCCACATTCAAAGTGAAAGGGCTCAACTCTCAATGTAAAAATGCACCTCATACATGCTGAAACTAAAAGGTGGACACAGCCAGCCCTACAGATCAGGGGTGTGCCGGCTACTTTTGCTCCCTAAAAATAGGCAACTACTCCCTAAAAATAAAAAAAAGTAAAAACACTCCCAACAAAAATAGAACACTGACACATAAGGACCCATCCCCTGGCTCCTGGATATGTACCAGAGGATGAAACAACTGTTATTACAGAGCAAACTGGATCTTTTAATGTGCATAAATAACTAGTTGCAAAGAAGCAGTGGTCTAAGTGAGCGGGAGAGGTCAGGAACGGCGTTCCCCTACTTATTTTTTAATATGAACAGTTACACTACTTTTTGCAACCAGTTTCTCCTTTCGGAACTGTTCTTTGTGAAGTTAAAGCACACTCCTCCAATTTACCATCAGATAGCAGTTACAGTTAAACTGAAATCTGTTAATTGAGGGTCAACCAGCATGGCTAAAACTCATGAAATGTTTTGCGCATTGCTCCCTTCCTGCCTACTCTCCCCTGCCGGGGCACAGTTCCATTACTTTCTTTGGTACACTTCTACCCCTGCAAAGAAGTGTTTATTACAAAACCATTGTGGCTTAAGATGATAAAACATATGGTTACTTGCTCATTAAAAACTCATGTTGGGAATGTTAATTACCTTTTTACTCCCTTAAAATAAAAATCATTTTACCCCCATGCCTAAAAAATAGTGAGTAAAACGCTCTCACTGCAAAACCGTATCTGGAGCACTGGACACAGGATGCATTCAAGAGAACACTCATGAAAGTCAGACATGGTTCTAAATATTTGTGGAACATAGGTCTACCATCTATGCATTAACAAGGAGAGGGGCGAGTAGTCCGATTTCTTCAAGCCTCCAACTTTCATTTCTAGACCAGGTGAAAATAAAAGAAGGTCCCCATTTGTTTTTGATGGGGTATTAAGTGATGACCACAGGCCCCAAACTAAGAGCAAAACACTCCAAGAGTGGCATTAACAAACCAACTGTTTTATATACTTTCTGACAGTCTCAAGAATACATTGCCAATTCCAACCAGGTTTCCAATTAATTATTACAGGCCTTTGAGGATTTAAGATGCATGAATGGTGGTGGAGTAACTCTGCCGGGATGGAATATAGCTGCTTCTCACATATACACAGGGTGTGCATGTGTACTGAGCAGATCCAGGAAAATGGCAGGACACGGAGAACAAATATATCTCGATAGGTCCTTCTCTGGACATGCACCCATTTAATTCAGGGTTAGAAAAAAAATTATAGGAGCTCATTAGTTCCAGCCCTGGGAAGCTGGAAAGCATGTAAGCAAAAGCTACAAGAAGCAGGCCAACTGGTCTCATAAGCATACCGGCATGACATGAAAGTTTTGTAATGTGTCGAGGAACATTACAAAACATCTAGAAGACATTTAGGAGAATAATGGGGCCCATTAAAAAGGACACATGTTTCTAGTCATGTGGAAGTTAGATTTGTAACTTGTACTAGCTTCTCGTTCACTAGAGGCAGCCCCTGCTCAGTGGGAGATGCCCAAAACAGTAGAGTTACTTTTAGCTTCTGATCAACAAGTCCTTATTTCTATCCTTGTTATTTTAACTCTGACTTCATCCCTAGGGATTATTATGGTGGTATTGATTGAGCACAGGCCTAGCTTCGAGAAGCAACGGACCGCTATACAGAGGTAACAGAACAGATATACAGCAGGGGTGGGATACAAAGGGGCACAGAAGAGGGGTACAGCTGTACGGGTTAGCAGGAAGGAGAGGGGCGGGTGATGTCTAGAGTCAGGTGGCGTGATGGGCAATGTGATGGCCTAGTTGTTGAGGCGGGATAAGCAGCCTTTCAGCCTTCATCCATCAGGATGCATGGGAAGCTTAACCCACCTCAATCATGTGGTCCCATTACCTTAAATGAGTTGGGCAAGTGCATCACAGAGTTTGTATTGGCCAACAATTCCACTGATGCAGACCTTAGGGCTCGTAGGGTGCCCTCGAGTCAGCAGCAAGGGGGGAGCTGACTCAGACAGAGGAATAAAGAAATTGATAGGTTATTTGGAGACAGATTTTTGGGACCATTTTTTTTGCAGTCATCTGCAAATACCCAGAAATCAACTCAACGTGTCACCTACAAACCAGGCCGACACTAAGAATGGGACAAGGAAGAAGGGAGAAAAATCAACATCTAATAATGGAGAGATCAGGGACAAGGAAGGGTATTGTAGATGGGGAGAGGCACCAAACTTGACAGCTATAAACGAGAGATTGAATCCAAAACAATTAGGAAATTCAGGTGAGACACTTTATATTAGAAACTCAATATCGTTTACTCTTGGAAACAATATTACTTTCAATGTGATAACCAGTCTAGAAATAACATTCCTAATGTTGCAAGAACACCACGCAAACCACATTCTCCTCAGAGGTATGGAGTGTAGAACTTGAAGCACATCTACCATTAACGAGTTCTGATAATATCAGTGATCAACGTGGGCCTATTCCCACAATAGAACATACATTGCCAGGAACATCTACTCTGACAGGGGTATCTTTTTTAGAAAAAGTCAGTCAACAAGGAGCAAAAAGAAAAGAATCCACCATGGAAGGTAACATTCCCACAAAAGACGACCTAGAAGTTAATATTTCATCATAACAATTGACTACTTTTGAAAAAAAGACCTTACAAAAAAGGATCTCATTTGTGCCACATTACAGCAGTTCACTTCTTAAAGAAAACATTGACTTTTTAGAAAAATTAAGCTAAACATTTTCTTTGAAACTGTCAACCTGAAGACGAGACTCAATACCTTGAATTAAGACCCTTCATGCCACCTGTACAAATAAGCATGCATTAAATGACCTAAAGAAATTTTTGGCACTGACAAAAGGCAACTGCACTCATCGTGAACAACAAGCTTTGAACCATCTATGGTCAAAGCCAGACATTACAGTCAAACCAGCAGATCAGATAAAGCTGGTCATTACGGACCTTGTGCAATACAAACAAGAAATAGAATCACAAAACTCTCAGATGTTGAGACCTATATGGAGGTGGAAAGTTATACAACGGACCAAGTGAGGAAGATAATTCAATCAGAGGACGCAGAATTGAATGTACTTATTAACCACCATACAAAGGCCTCTCATTAATTAACATCCATTGATGTATATTTGACCAAAAATTCACAAAATCTTGACCGAGACGTCCAAAAATTACAGCCACTAATAGTTTTTTGCAACCATTTGCCAAACATATTGACTATATAGTTCAGAACAATAGGACCTACCCGAGAGACACTAATGATTTTTTAGTGAAATTCAGACTACCGATTTTGACAGTACGAATTTTATTTACCATGGACGTCACCAGTCTTACACATCAAGCTGGCATTGAAGCAGTTGAGTGGTTAGTGTTGACGGCACCGAAATACTAGGACTTTTTGCATTGGGTTTTAGTGGGCCACATTAAGAGCCCAGTGGTAGCTGTGCCGGTAAAACCAGCAGGCTGCTGCCGGACCCGTAGGGATTTACCAGCTCCGGATGTGCCGGAATTACCAGGGCATTACAGCCCTGGTGATCCAGTAAATCCGGAACCGGCATTCTGTAAATCCCCATTCCCGTGCAGTCCCATAGGACTCCACGGGAATGGGGAAGTGGAAACACTGGCACCATGTGGTAATGGTGCCGGTGTTGCTGAGTCCGTCTGTGGCCGTATGGCATTACGCCCGCCAGGTCAGACCTGGCGGCTGAAACACCACCAGCCACAGAACTCCTACTTAACGGGTCCGGAAAATGGTGCTGGTACAATTTTGCCAGCACCGTTCTATCCGGACCGGCTAACTTGTAATGAGGCCCAGTGTTGAGCAATTTCTTCAAGTTTGAAGATAGTTATTTAATTCAAATAGCAGGGACATCAATTGGAGTCGCTATGGCTCCAGTTCTGCAAATTCCTATATGGCATATCTTGAAGAAGAACACATCTTTAATACACGGTTAGACTAAGAATTTGAAATGTTACTATCGCTACATAGATGACATCTTTGGGATTTGGAGTAGATCGGTTGAAGAACTAAAATGAAATGTGTTGACTTCATGAATTCGATCACGCTGAGGATAACATTTACCAACAACTACAGCACAGCTAAGCTTGAAAATTTAGAAGTGGAATATGTCCATCTTGAACACAACAGTGTACAGTAAACCCACAGACAAAAACAGTGTCTTACTAGCAACAAGATTTCATCCGAAGAGTACAATAGAGAGCATTGCTTTTAGCCAATTCCTGAGACAAACAAATCATTCCCGACAGGCAATACACAAAAAAAAACATGCTTGCCAATACATTTTTTAAAGGGGATATTCCAAAAGCAATATTGAACGAGCATCCCAGAAAGCTAATGAAATTACTAGAGCGTCTTGCCTCATCAAAAAGAAGAAAGTTTCTGACTTGGTATATGCAACTACATATTCGCATCAATGCCCACGGATTAAGCAAATACCCAAATCTAATTGTAATAGATTACAATTGGATCCAATATTGACCAATTTATTTACATTATTACCAATTGTTGCTTATAGAAAGTCAACTAGACGAGATTTTGTTAAAGAGCTGACATTAATGCACCCACAAATATGGCTAAAGAATTCAAACAACAGTTCTGTGCTGTCAGCATTGGCATAACATTATTAAGGGAAATACCATCAACCACCCATATACAGGCAAATCAATTTCAATGAAACATACTACTACTTGTGCTTCCGCCAATGTAGTCTATGGCATACAGTGTCCATGTGGGATATACTGCTTGGGCATCACTACACGCAAAGCCAAGACATGTTGGACGAGGCACAAGTCCAATATCAGAACAAGATCTGATAAATCCCCAGTATCTCAACACTTCTCTGAATTGAACCATTCTGTAGCACAAATGCAGGTAGTTCTTTTAGAAGCATTGAAGATACCCAGATGAGGAGGAGATTCGCTTATAATGCTACTTCAGAAAGAAATCAAGTGGATTGAGATACTAGAAAGTTTGAAACCAAGGGGAATGAATATCGATTACAATGATCTGGGTTGTTTTCTTTAACCAGCTGGATAGCTAGATGACGCTGTGCTCTAGTGTTACCAAAATTACATGCATCCACATTAATTTATATATTTAAAACTTTTTATTCTGTTCTCACTTTTCCTTTTATTTTCTTTAAAAACAATTACTTAAAGATTGCTCTTATTTTCAACTTCACATGTTATTTGATATTGTTGCAATTTGGCATTTCTGTATTTTGTGGTAAACGCTACAAGGATAGATGAGCCATAAAATGATCAGACTTTGTATAGGATGAACTTTGAAAGTTACCCTAATGTTCATCTATCATTGTTATTTGATAAGTCAAGCTGGATGCGGCTTTGCATATGTGACATAGTGGTATACAAATTGTAGAATATCAGAATTTAGGGGTTAAGATGTATGTAGGATTTTTGAACTGTTCTCGCTTACTTTTTCAGCATTCACATTTATTCGTACTGTTTTTCACTTGAAAGACTGGTGAGTCGATCATGCGTTTACAGGATTTCTTACATCATTATTTGCATCAGCAGATAAGGGAGTATAGAATAAGATATTACTTCAAAATATCAGCGCTTAAAAAAAATGCTTCAAGATGGCCGATCACGTTGTAATGCTCTTTTGACACAACACTAGAGATCTGCCTAATTACACATTCACATATTCCACGCAGAGGTCACATGATTTCAATGTTTTTACTTTAAGTTGAACGTGGGACGGGAGGCTGCTGTAATGCCGCTTCCCATTCCCACGTTCACCTTTCCACATCAGACTAGGTAAGATAACTTACTTTGGGCTATTGAAGGTGCTATATCTTTTTTGAAAACTCAAGGAACTTGTTTAAACTATATTTCTTTTATTTTTTTTTTACAATTAGTAACTTTCTAATTCTGTTTAAGGATAGCGACGATTAGGAAACATGACAAGCATATACATCTTTATCACCAACAGTATGCCACTTATAGACTACTTTGAATCATTTATTAAGAACAGCGTGCATTTGTTTTTCCCTTTTTCTTTTGCGATAGGGATTATAAACTTTCCTTGTTGTCATCCGCAAGGTTTTTCACAAATAGTGTATACTTCTTGGTTTTCTTTCTTGTTACTAGTCTTTGGGCCACTGAGACACAGCAGTTGATAATTTCTAAAGTGAAACTACAATTATTGATATAGTTGGTAATTCTCTCAGTGATTGTTAGGGAGAATTCTCATAAATGTGCTAATTCCCATCACCTTAGAGACCCCCGAGCAACTTTGCTGGATTTTGAGGCCTTGATTTTTTTACCTGGAAAGAGTGAGCCTTTTTTCCCCACTCTCATGTATTTTGATGTGTGTTTTACTGTAGTGTTCTTCGATTGTGGAGTTTTGGACAAATCCATAGGCATCATCTTTTCATATGTGTTACACAGCACCCTCAGTGCAGTGACACAGGGATGTCTTTTAGACGTCCAAAAGGTTTAAATACCTTCTCTGGGATAAATTACTGTTTCCCAGAGAATGTAAAGTTAAACCGACTTTACTAGTTTTGATAAATTCCTAGACCAAGCTCACAATATCTTCCTATAGAGTGCTGGAGGGGTTACCTAGTATCCCCTGAGCCTAGAAACTAAATGTAGCAGTCAAATGCTACCTTTGTCTATCAAAATGGCTGGTGGCAGTGGATTTGTAATGAACTACCATGATTTTTCCCGACCACGAAGACCGGTAGCTAAAAATCACTGGAGCCATATTTTTCAAGATGGCACCTTAAGCCCCTCTGTTTAATCAGGTGCAGGTGGTCTTTTTGCCATTTATTTTTGGAAAGGTCCTTCTAGAGTTTGTCTGTGCACCAAACCAGGTTTGGTCCCTTTGTTTCTATGCCTTTGGCGGGCTTCATGACTGAAGACAGCCTCTGGCGTCTGAGTGTCTGGAGTGGGCAGGAAGTGAGGCAGGTACCCGAAACTACCTGTGCTTAGTCTCCTAGGAGACCCAAATGCACTCTGGCGTGATTGGCTGGCTGTCCGACAAGGACAGCCACCCTGCTGGGTGAGTGGCAGCTAGGCTGGAATGAAAGGGAGAAAACTGTTTAAAAGGCGAGTCTCTTGGACTGGCAAGCAGAGTGGACCACTGGAACGAAAGAACCGAAGACAAGCTGGAAGAGGAAGGTTGCTGCAACTCCTGGGCCGTTAATTTGCCTGGTGAAGCCCTTCTGCAGGTCTGAATTGCCAAGTTAATCTCGACAGAGAAGCCCCTTCGAAGAAGAATTCTTCCTTTGAGATGGTGGGACCAATCAACTCATAAATCACCCTGATACCATTCTCGGAGCAGGTTAGGATTAACAAGGGGGGAAGGACACCAGCTTATGCTGGTCTACAGCTACTCGAACCGAATAACTTCAATTTTGCTAGCTTGTTTGACCCGTCCCCGCACAGTGCAGGCGTCCCCCTGACGTCCTCCCTCTTGTCCCGACAACCGAGGCTCAGGAACAGCGAGATCTGCAGGAACTGCCAGGAACCAACGTCTTCAGTTGCATCTTTTCTTCATATTAAAAAGGTACTGTGCCAACCCAATTGATAGAACTTACCTCTCACTGTGAAAGTTCATGGAACTTTCCCAACTTGCAGGCCTAATCAGCTTGTGACCCAACATTCTTTTTCATACAAACTACTTCTGAGAACTTTGGCAAAGACTTTACTGTTTACTACAAGAACTGCTCTTTCCTATCCAAGACACTAGCCCATTGACTTTGGCCTAGGCCTATTGAACTGAATCGAGTCCTTTAGTGAACTGAAACTATTTGCACTGCCTAAGAAAGTATTTGTGATCTATTCTATTAACTTGTGGCTTTGGCCTACTATTTAAAGTGACAAATGCCATTTTGCTCCTATTTCAGGGGAGCCTAATTTACTTAGAAACGTATTGGTTTGATACTGAAGTGTATTTGTGTATGATATTAAGTTGCCTCCTTCTAGTGAATATTTTCTAAAGGACTAATAAATTAATAAGTGTTTTACCAGGAAACCTTGAGTGTAAGTGTCTACTGGAACCACTGTGATTGTAAGACCTCTGTAACTTCTTTTGCTGCTCACATTCCCTCACAAGATAAGCCTGGCTACTCATCTCGCTACCCCAAACTGTGTAGTACAGACTTATACCAAAGGTTGGTTTTGCTTACACTTGTAGTCCTAATTTTATGTGGTGGTCCCAGAGGGTACTGCATGCAATTCTGCCTAAATGTGATGTACTTTATCATTTTGAGGTTTGTGTATACAAGTTTATTTAGGAGTTATTCCTTTAATTACACCTATATTTTTCCATTTTTAGGAAGGGAGCGAGTTTCCATTGCCTGAAGGGATTTGCCCCTGAAACGTTCATTATACTATGTTAAATGTTAACTAGGTGAATTACAATGCATAGGAGAAATTGTTTTTCGCTCACATTGGTATGACGATTAACCAAAATAAATTGGTACATAAATAGTGTTTTGCAACGTGTAATTTCATTTAAAAACATTGTACAACTGCAACGAATTTGACAGGGTAACACATTCTGTCATAATATATCTGATTTTCTGCACACTAACCTCATTAAGGTTTCTCATATTTGCTAAGTATCTGTAGAGTTAGTCTTTAGTGTACTGCGATTTTCTTGATTAATTTCAAGGAACATTTTCTGGATTTTGTATTTACTATATCCTTTTAGCCAGGGATATCTCCCGCAGTTGCACCATACTTTTTATTACACATTGTTGAACAGGTGACATTTTTGAATCTTGTGCGTCCCTCCAACCTCCTTTTCATGAGAGGCAAACATCTTTCAGGATTTTTATGAAGCATCTTACTCAAAGTGTGGGTAGGCAAACATCCCAGGGATTCCTCAACCATGTTCAACAGTGCGTATGGTCTGTTTTTGTGAGGGAAATGTGAGACTGCTCCATTACAAAAAGGAGGAAATAATTCTCACTATGAATTCACAAGGTCATAAATTCTCCAAAGCATGAGGACTACACTGCGGTCTTGCACCTTAAATTCTAAAAGGAAACAATTAGGCACGCTGTTGGAACTTTGCCCGTCTTAAAGATTCAAGAGCAGTGAGCTAAACAATGTGGTAAATCACAATTCACAAACTTCTAAAACTTGAAGAGTTACTACACAGGATGCACCTCTTCCTGACAAAGAGCTCTCCTCAAAGTCAATGCCAATTTTATGCAAACATTTAACTGATAGGCCATCATGCTCTCCCCTCTTGGTATAATCAGGGAGCCATTACAGAGTTAACAGACCTTGTAGATGTAGCTCACAGAAGAAGGACCCTGCTATACTTCTGGCACAACACATAGAAAGCTTTCAAAATATCTTGCATGGTCATTTTGGCAACAGTGGGCCTGGGAAAGGATTTCATTAGGGCAGAAATTCACACTCCACTAAATATGGGCTTCAATGGACCACTGTCTAGAGGGACCTGGTAAGGCTCCCCTCTCCAAAGATAGAAGGTTAGACAAATACATAAGTGAATCAAATATGCAGGGGAGGCATGCAAGATACACCAGTTTTCCGATATCACGTTCACATTAACCTGCCCCTCCACCTAATGTTTTTGGACCTCCTATGTGATTTCAGAACTCCTTCAGGTTTTAGAAAGTAAACTGAGGCACTCAGCCAGACAACCTTGCAGCTCTTACTGAAGAGATTACCCCGTTCAGACAGGCAAGTTTTAAATTAAATGTGAAGGTGCCATATTAACTAAAAAGAACTATCGCCTGTATGCAGCCAACTATCCAGAGACTCTCAGACGAATATGCAAGCACTTACAAACTTTTAAAATATGCTGCTTCATTGGTCAGGGAGGTACCCATCAATTAAAATGATTACCTTTACTATGTCTGTTATACCTGCTCAAAATAGTCTCAATAAATAGGCCATAAAACCAGAGAAGCAATGAAACAAAACATGCCATTCATTTGGTGAGGTTACCAATGTAGAATGTACAGATCAACTAATTTCAATTAAATTTCGAACGAATGTCCTGCCCAAACTTAAACACCAAGTCTCGACCAGACACCGGAAACAGAAAACTATATAGAAAAAAAAGACTCATCCTATCCAAGTACGGAGACCACTGGCTAAATATGACTGATGCTGTCCATACTATATATGAGATATTGTACTACAACAGTTTACCTCTTTCCAAGGCCCATGTACCCCACTGTGTGGAAAGCCAATTGTACACTGACCTTTAAACAAACAGGCTTCAAGATAAGGATTTGACAACCAGGAGATAGAAGCAACTACTGGATATCAGGCATCATCTTGTAACTACCAACTACCTCTGAAGAAAAAGGAGCTAAAGCATACAAGTTTAAAGCATACTCTGAATCTAACATGCACATTATATAGAGAACTATGTGCTCTAAATTTCTTCTAAAGGTGTCCCAATGCACCTTTCTACACATCCCCAGAGAGTTAATGTCAGGTAGGTATGTTTGAATAGTATAGAAAAGTGTGGCATAAAGGGCCCTGCGAGGTACAGCGCATTGACACCAGATTATATAGGTTTGGATGGGCTGCGGGTGAGAGCGGTAGTGGGAACCTGCCCAATTGCCCACTGAGGAAAGGAACTAGGAGGAGAATGGGGTTGCTCTTACACTGCGCACACAATTGAAATGACCACAGTTGCTTTTGTTGTCGGTTTTAATCAACACCGTTGCAGCCTAACACGTGTTTCGAGCTTCCCGCTCTTCCATTGAGGCTTGATCTTGCCTTCTCGATAAACTGGGTCCGCGAGTGTAAAGTAACTGATTACAGAGAGATCAATTGGCCATGGGCTCCACAATTACTTGCAGTTGCACGAAAAGACTTGATCAGTAAATTGCTGGCTCCCGTTTCCTCCCTAGGCGGCAAACACGCTGCAACTTAATAATTTACTTATCAACTCTTTTTCGTGCAACTGCAAGTAATTGTGTCAAACATGATCCACAGATGAGAACAGAATTGAGAAAGAAACATCAATACATGAATCATCTCCAAGAGAACTTCATCCGTCAAAATCAGAATCCCAAACCTGCATTCATTTGATCGCCACTTGTGAGTCTTAGTGTTGATAGCTCTCCAATCAGAGGCTGAATATAGGGGAAAAGGCTATTGTGCAGAATATGATTGCAAACTTCTAGTGTGGTGCAAAAGCAGAGCAGGATAGGGGCTAATGTCAAAAACTGGAAGCCTACCTATTGATCGAAGATACCAAAAAGGTGGTTCATGCCAGAGTTGGATGTGTGACCAATCCCCGAATGTCAACACTTCTTCCCTAGGGGGGAGCTCCTTCCCATGATGCCAGGCAGGTGAGGACCCTACCCCGATAGTCCCATTTGGGGGGTGGTACTCAGCACGTGAATCTCATGGGGAGGAAAGCCCCCTAAGGGATTAGTGACAACATGGGGAGAAAATAGTATCCCATAGCCCACCTAACAGACCTTCTACACCCCTCCTCCCACCAACACCTTCCCTAGTGTACCCATATACCTTTGCCATACCAGCAATGTAGAAAGTACTGGGACAAGGGAGAGTGTAGACTCCAAAAGAGACTTGTATGTTCTAAGACGAGGGAGAGACCAACTGACTCACTGGGAGCCCTCAAGATCAGTACTGGGACAAGCAAGAAGTGCGGAAGCATGAAGAGCACCTCCATAAACCATAGTGTGCAGTCTAGCCTCTACATACTTCCTATTGGTCAGAACATAACTAAAATAGAAGAGGAAAATTCGAACCGGGAGCGAGATCCTCCCTCGAGGAACCGAGAGCTGCTCAAGTCGCTGGCAGGACAGACGCAGAGAGTGTAAAGAACGGGATGCTTGCCTACTGGGAGAGGCATCCCTCACAGATCCGCAGTGGTTGAGCAGCAGAAGAAGTAGGAGCTCGGGAAACCAGCTGGATGAGAGAGCTGGAGCGCGTGGACCACATGGAGCACGCTGCCTGACAGCAGGAAGCCGCTGCGGAGCTGCCGCAGAACCGAGGGAGTGAAGGAGGTACCCGCACCAGGGGCAGAGAAACCCAGAAGCAGCAAAAAGACCCGTGAGCACCCAGAGGAGGGTTGGTAAAACATGAGGCTTGCTGGGAACCTTGAGGGACCTTATCACACAGACACAGATCTGGGACCCACACCCAGTAACAAGCGACATCAAGAGTATTTTTCGTGGCAGTGGCTGGTTGGCTGGGAAACCAGGTTCTGCCTAGATCACAGAGAGAGGAGGAAAACAATACAAAAGGGGTCTGGGACCTGAGAGAAAGTAAATCCATACAAAAGGGTCTGGGATCCAACAAAGACAGGTAGACCCTGGTGGACTGGCAAACTAGGGATGCCTAGAGAAAGAAGCCAGTGGCAAGAGGATCTAGGACAAAGCAAAAGGAATGCCTGGCAGGACAGCGAACCGGGTACAAGTACTGAGAAACAAAGAGCCGAGAAGGGTCTGGACACATGCCTCCATCACAGTACCTGGCATGGTAGTGAACCAAGTGGGTGAACATTGTGAGAAAGACCGGGGAAAGAAATACACTCCCTGGTGTCGACCATTGTAAATAGGAGTCAGGAGAAGGGAATCATTCTCTTGGCATTCTGGAGCATTTGATTAAGACCCAGAGAAAAAGACAATTGTCCTGGCATGGAGAAATCCACCAAGACCCCCGAGAACGGTCAAGGGGGAGAGAGTCATCCCCCTAGCGCTGTGGAGATACAAGACTTTTGTTAAATGCTCCTTGCTGGAACCCAACCCCAAGGAACCTTTTGAGACTTTTTTTGCACCTTTTGAGAACATATATTTTTTGCATCCTCCGGAAGTGAACTTTGGCTGTCACCCCGAAGAAGGGAGACGCAGGATCCCTGAGGGACTCCACTTCTGGACCAAGAAGACCACCCCTTTTCCTTAGTTAAGTTTATAGTGTAAGAGTTGGGAATAGGTTTTGTACACAGGACAGTGAACTCTTTCTGCTTCAGAGTGATATCCAGACAGACTCATTAGTTGAGGCAGGGAAACCCCTCTTAGAGGTAGGGTCAGATAGTGAGAAAATAAAAGAGTAAACCCTAATAAAATTCTTTGGCCAAAAGCATGCCATCTGTGTGTCAAGTCTCCTACTTCCACACCCTTGCCGTGCCTGCTTCTGAGCAAAGTCTGAAAGGCAGCACATGGCACAGGCTCTTTTAAACAAATGACGGCATGCAGTTCACGACAAGAAACAGAAAAAATTCCATCAGTGAAAAGGCTGTAATAGTGTCTGTGAACCTTGAAACCTAGTCCTATTTGAAGAGATAAACCAGCGTTGGCAATCCCAGGGCAAGTAAATATTTTACCCAGGAGACATACTGTACTGCAGATGATTCACTACAGTAGTAGGGCAGGGTCATGTATGGAAGGGACTGCACACACGAGACAGAGTAATGCTTAAGCAGGGGTCAACATTTCGAGCTACTAGCAAGGCCTAAAAAAGGTTTGCCCCACTCAGTTTTCCACATGCAGAGAGACCACCATTTCTTACTCGCCAAGAGTCAATGATCAGTAGCCAATGGCTAGTGACGAGAGCCGGGTTTGACTACTGGTTCTCTACAGCCTTAAGCTCGTCTCAGACATGGGGGTAGAGGTACTCTGAACCAAGCGGACATGCACGCCTTAACTATTGCTAATGCCTTTAACGCCCTAGGACTCTCCCAAAAAGTTAATAACCCCACCCACTCGAAGGGCAGAATACTAGACTGGGTCGCTGACTAACTGCACAGCAGCCATATCGTCCATCTCGCCCCTATCATGGACCGAGCACTCACTAGTGTCCTTCAACCTTTTAACTTCCCGACTATCCCCCACAGCTATTCCCACAGCCCCACCATGCCTGACCAGAAATAAAAAGAACATGACTATAGACAAGGTCATACCTGCTATCCTCCCTACACTTAATGATAATTCCGACCCAAGCACTCTCGTTCATGAGTACAATAAAATAATGACAGACTATGGACAAAATTGCCCCACTAAAAATGCGCACAAGTAAACCTAAAGCCCACTTAAATAAATGGTTTACACCTGAACTCAAGACCCTACGCCTAACTAAGAGAAAATGTGAATCTAATTGGAAACTTTGCCCAACCAATAAGAACAAGGCCACCCTGGCATCCATCTCACGCTAATACAAAAAGGAAGTCTGCCTGGCAAACGATATAACGATCGAATAGCCAACTCTAATTCAAGTATGAAGGAACTCTTCTCTGTATTGAAGGAACTTGAATCACCTATACCCATACCAGACACTTGCACCAAGGACCAGACCTGGTGCACAGACATTCAACATGCCCTAGCTAACAAAATATATACCCTCCAAAATAAAATCCAACTAAAAAAAGACTTGCTCAATATCTCTAATTTGCCTTTACCACCATCCAATACTACCCATATTCCACCAACCAACGCCACCCATAATCCCCAAATTAGTAAATGTTCCTTCACCAAAACTACTACACTAGAGGTAGAGAAAATCATCCTAACCCTCAAGCCATCTAACTGCAAAGGTGACATTTGCCCACCACAGTTAATAAAAGACGCTGCCAGAGATTTATCACCTTTTATCTCCAAACTTGTTAACACTTCCTTCTCCACCAGCATCATCCCTGCCAACCTAAAACAATCTTGGGTGCTCCCGTTGCTCAAAAAGCAGACATTAGACCCTATTATCCCCACTAATTACCGTCCAATTACCACGGTTCCATTCCTACTGAAGATTCTAGATAAAGTGGCCTACACGCAGATTCAGAAACACCTTGAACTGCATAAGTTATTAGGAGCTAGACAATCTGGCTTCCGCCCATTACATGGCACGGAAACTGCCCTTATTGACTTAAAGACCCAAATTGACGAATTGAGAGATCAAGGCAAGACAGCTCTCCTCCTCCTATTGGATCTCTCAGCCGCCTTCGATCTTGTCGACCATAAGGTCCTTTGCAGACATCCGACACTGCCGCTCATTTCTCCACCCAAGCCACCAGTTGGATAAAATCCTTTCTGAGTGAGAGAACTATGAGAGTTTTTTTCCCCTTCAGCAGCAGCACCCCATATCTATCACTTGTGGAGTCCCTCAGGGATCCTGTGTCTCCCTGACTCTATACAACATCTTCACCAAACCCCTGTTCGATGATCTGGATAATCTAGGTATCACCTACACTAATTATGCAGATGATACACAGATTCTCTTCCCGCTTTCTGGGGATCATAGCAAAGACATGGAGTTGGTGAACAGAGTATCTTATCATCCAGGCATGGATGGCAACCCATGGCCTCTGCCTGAATGATAAGACAGAGCTGATCGTTCTGGGCACACAAGCAAACATCAACAAACTGGGCCCGGACTACTCCGCCTTCAGTATTGATGGAAACATGATCAAAGTCTTGAGGGAAGTGAAAACACTTGGTTTCTACCTCGACTCTACCATGTCTTTCACTAAACAGGTTAACTCCCTTGCCTCTACCACAGCCTACACCTGCAAACTGATAAGAGCAGGCAAACCCTTCTTATCCAATGACAGTTGTCTAATCCTAGCGAGAGCCCTAATACTCTCCCGACTCGACTACTGTAATGTCCTCTATAGCGGTGCTAACAAAGCCATTACTCAAAGACTTCAAACATTACAAAATAATGCTCTCAGAGCTGCACTCGGCATAAAGAAAAAGGAGCATATCTCCTCTATAAGGCAGCAACATAAATGGCTCACTACCAACAATAAAATTAATCTAAAAATGGTCTCCTTAACTCATAAGGCTCTCAACAATGCGGCCCCTTGTTACTTGACGGATAAAATAAAAAGAAAAATGTCCAATAGACCCATAAGAACTGCTAACTCTAACTGCCTGGTAGTACCCAGATTCAGACTTGCAAAAATTGGTGGTACCAGCTTCCCGGTGATAGCTGCCAACCTGTGGAACGCCCTGCCACCAACCTTTCTCACAATTCAGAAGGAATTTTATCAAACACATTAACATTGCCTAAACACCGACCACTCCCTTGTACGCTCAACCTCTCTCTATTGTACACAGAGACCATCAGCGACCCCTCTAGACCTATAACCACTTTACACTGCATGTATACTTGTGCACACTTCTTATCTGCAACCACAGCTAACATACTGTCAGCTTGTAAATGTACATATATGTAACCTTGTAAATGTTATTCTATTAATTACTGTAAATTGTATACATCGGAAATACTATTCATGTAACTATGTAAGCTTCGCATATACTTTTCTGCTGCTCCCGGTAACCTCTGGGTCAGCAGCGCATTATAAGTAAATAAACAAACATACTAGCAAGGAGAAAAAAAAGGCAATGGTGCTATAGGACCGTCCCCTAGAAAAAGGTGAAATGGGATCTAGAGGCCCACCAGACAAGGTGAAAAGTAGGGGTGCAGTCTGCAGGCCATGTCAGAACCTTTCAATGACAGCAGATCCAAAAACAAACAATATGGCTTCAAGTGTGCGACAGAACGGCCATCATGAGAGGGTGAGATACCCTAAGCTTTTGATTATTTCCATAAAATTCGTATTGGTATTAGATTTGTAAAGAGCACTACTCACCCAGAAAGAGGCATCAAAGCGCTGACACGCCCAAGACACCACCACCTATCCAGACCGATACAAAACCCTATCTACGTCGAAACTCCATGTGACTCGAAATAGATCAAAGAAGGGGGCGGGAGAATTTACAAGTAAGAAAAACAAAAAAGATGTACTGCCCCCACGCCCATAATTGAATTTCAGCAAAATGATTCAGGAAATTCAGTTTCTAAAAGGAAGGTCTGCTACTCAGATGCCCCCCTTTTATAAGGTTATGGTCCAATATGGGACCCACATCCATTCGCCCAGGGGGACCCGCACAAATAAATCATTTTCCAGGGCTAACCATTGTTTTTCCATGTTTTCCCACAGGTGGTCGGCCAAGATTCAGAGTTGAGAAGCCCTGCAGTATTCAACAGATCATGATACCCCATGCCTCCCTTGTCTTTTGGAAGGATCAGAGTTGCACAGGAGTCCCTAGGTTTCAGGTTTGCCCACAGGTAAGACAGGAGGAATTGCTTGACTTCTGTGAGGAAGGTTGTTGGGAGGTTCACCTGGAGAGATTGAAAAGGAAACAGGAATCTAGGGAGTATATTAATTTTAATTGATGTGTATCAACAGCCCAGGAGAGCGGCAGCCTAGACCACCTCCCCAGGTCTGCCCTGACCGCAGTCCACAGGGGGCCATAATTCGCATTGAATAGGCTGGCCAGGTCCTTTGTGATGTCCACCCCTAGGTATCTTAATCCTGTAGTGTGCAATTGGAAACCAAACCCTATTCCTCTATAAGGTGTTATAGAAATGGTGCATGTAGTTGGAGCGGTAATGCTGTGGTTTTGTTCAAATTGGCCTGGAATCCTGACAGCGCCCCATATTTCTGCATGGATGCAAACAGGGCAGGCACAGATTCAGCCAGCCGAGGGATTTAGGCCAAAATATCATCGGCAAAGAGTGCCAATTTGTACTCTCTTCCCCCTCTCCTTATCCCATGGATTTGTGGGTCTGTACTAATCGTGAGTGCGAAGGGTTCAATTACAAAAGGCATATAAAAAGGGGTGACAGGGGACAAGCCTGCCGTGTACCTCTTGTTAAGCTAAAGAGCTCTGAGGCCACTCCATTAACCAAAACCTTGGCTGTGGCGGTGCGATACAATGCAGACGCACCCGATAGCCCAAGTGTCGCCCAACCCTGCCCGTTTCATAACTGCACGCTGGAAGGGCCATTCGACACAGTCAAACGCCTTCTCTGCGTCGATCAACATAAGAATGGGGCAGTCGTCACTTTCGCTAATGGTGGCCAAGGGATCTAAAGTTTTGCAGACATTTGTCCGCTACTTGCATGCCTCGTATGTAGGCCACCCGATAGGTGTGGACCAGTTGAGGCAGAACATGGGCTAACCGGTTGGCTAAGAAGCTCGCATAAATCTTTGTGTCCACGTTTATAAGTGAGATTGGTCAATATGATGCAATTCTGCAGGATCTTTGCCCTCCTTGGGTATGACCATTATTCTGGATTCAGTAAATGATGGTGGGTGTGGGCCGTCACTAGCATTGAAAATTTGCTAGGAAAGGTGTCCGGATATTAGAGTAAGCTTTATAAAAGGCTTGAGTATACCCATCCTGCCCTGGTGCAGAGTTTGCTTTAATTTTGGATATGACCTCTTGAATTTCCTCTGTGGTAATTAGGCTATTGAGAATGTACTAATGCTCTTGAGATATCGGGCCGCGCGGGTACCTCGACAGATATTGCTCAATACCCACCTCCTCTCCCTCAGTTGTGTATAGAGTGGTGTAAAATCTAGAGAAGCATTCCGTTATTTCCTTTGGATTCAACATGTCCCAACCCTTTTCGTTTTTAATTATGGGGACTGCTCCGTCTGCTCTTTGCTTCCGGAACCGGTTAGCTAGCATGGTGTGGGCCTTGTCCCTCTTTTCATAAAATTTCTGTTTCAAATATCGCAATTGCAGCAATGCCTTGTTTTGCCAAATATCCCTTACCTCCCCTCGGAGTTCGCAGATCTGCGTCATGATTACCTTTTCCTGTGGGTTTCTTTGGAGTTCCAATTCCTTATAGGTTATTTCTAATTTCAGCGCTTTTTCCCTTTGTAGCCTTAGTCTATTTTTGTGTGCTCCTTCAGCGATTAGGACCCCTCTAATCGTGACCTTTGCTGCCTCCCAGACTGTGTTTAGCGATAGCTCCCCAGCGTCATTCATTGTGAAGTAGTCTCTTATCGCTACGGCAAGAGTTTCTTTAAATAGCACATCTTTGTAGAGAGTATCATTACATATCCACCTACGTTCTGTGCCGGGGGCGGTGGGGGGGTTTCCAAGATCTAGCTCCAGACGGCATAGCTCGTGGTCTGTCCAGGCCACTATCTCAAAGGATGAATTTAACATGGACAATTCGTTCTCAGCTCCAATTAAAAGATGGTCTATTCTCGAGTATGCAAGATGCACAGGGAATAAAACGTGAATGCCCTTTCCTATGGGTGTGTTGTGCGCCAGTTGTCTATTCGATTGCTAGATCTCAATTGGAATTTCTCCCCCAACAAGCTATTTGGGGTGTGTGCGTTTTGCCTCAGAGTCCCAGTCCATGTTTGGGTTCGCTATAACATTAAAATCTCAACCACACACCAAGGTGCCCTCCCACCAACTGTCTAGGAAGTCAAAAAAGGACCTGCTAAAGGGTGTCTGGTTTTGATTAGGAGTGTATACTGCGCAGAGAGTGATGAGACACGCCCTTATTCTACCTTTCACGGCCAAAAATCTTCCCTCCCAGTCTTTGTGCGTTTGCTCTATTTGGAGGCCCATTGTCTTCCTATATACGATTTCTGCACCTCATCGTTTGTTTTCCCCGAGGCCCATAGTGTTGCCCTATTTCTCTACCAGTGATTAAAAATGTTTTCCCTTTGGCATATTTTGTTTCCTGTACGAAAAGTATGTCAAGTCTGGAGAGTTTAAACTTTCTCGCTAACATGGAGCGCTTTTGCGGGGAGTTGAGGCCTTGACGTTGAGGGACCCAAATTTTATACCATCAAGTGATGTCATGGTGGTGCGTTAAATATTGTAAAGCTCGCCAGCCACAAAGCATGAGCCCGGCATAGATATGAGACTTGTGCATGGTCAGATGTGAGTTAAGAGGCCCATGTAGCCAACTTGGCCAATCGATGGTGACATTTGATTGCATTCTATTCTCTTTTAAATGTGTAACCCCCCCCCACTGCCTACCCCCCTTTCCCTTGAAAAGCGCCACATGGAGCGCTTCTCAACAACTGAGACGCCCTTAGAAAAGGAAAAGGGCCACACTACAGGAGCTAATCTCCTGGCTTGTAAACAAAACCTTGTGTTACTACTAGAAACAAACAATGGCGGCACTTAACTAGCTTTACAAATTTCCCAAACTTTCAGAACAATTACAAGTTTTTACGATTCCATTATCGATTGTAATCCCTGGTCAGGTTATTCCTTGTTCACCAAGGCAACGAGTCGTGTCCTTTGCTTTTTGAGAATGCGACGAGACACCCTGGGTAGGTGCCCTTTGACGTGAGAAGGTCCACTATGGACACTCCTCAAGGCGTGTTGTGGTGCTTGTATTTCCTAGTGCCCGGGGCTCGTCCTCTTTTTGGCAATGATGGTGTGGCCCTTTGTGACAGGCCTCTAGGTCTCCTGGATTTAGCTCGGTCTGAACCTGGTGTTTCTGTTTGTAAGCTCTCCAGGACACCTCTGGCCTCCTTCACTGAGGTAACACGGTATCCCTCTCCCTCGTGTTCAAAGCTGAGAGAGAAGGGGAATCCCCAGCGATAGCAAGTTTTGTAGTTACATGGTCAGCGGGTGGCAGCCTCTACGCTTGTTCAGTGTAGCAGCAGAGAGGTCCTGGAAGATCTTCACAGTTGACCCTTCAAACTCTATGGGTTCCTTTTCTCTTGCCTTTTGTAGAATGTCCTGCCTCTGTCGGTAATAGTGACATTTGACCAACACGGATCTGGGGCCATTTGGAGGGCCTCAAGCCCTGTGAATTCTGTCAAATTCCATAACAGGGGCTTCTGATGTGTCTACTAGGGATGTGATCAGGGCTTCGACTCTGCTCTCCAGGCTGGACAGGGTTTCGCCTCGTTTCTCGTTGAGGCCCATTATGCGTACATTCGACCTCCGTTCTCGTTTTTCCATGTGGTCAAGTTTTAATTCGATGTCTGTCTCTTTCTATTCTAGGTCTTGAAACCTAGCCTCACAATTCATGCAAGATCTCCTGTTAGTTGGTTATTCTCCACGGCTACGATGTGGTCTTCCACCTTCACCATCCTAGCTTGGATATCTGAAGCGGTTTTCGTGAGGCTGGATTTAATTGAACGAACTTCTCCGAGCAGGAGGCGAATGTTCGCTTTAGTGGCGCTGTCCCTGTCGTTTCCTGATATTTCTGTCAAGCTTTTAACCACATCCTGCTCCATGTTCCTTGGATTGTGGCTGAATGTCCTTAGCCTCATGAGTGCGGCTGGATGCAGCACTCTAGAAGCTAGGTGATCTACGATCGTTGGTGCTGTGCGAGTTCTGAAAAAAGGGGTGCTCACTATGCTCGGCCTGTTCCCTGGTCGCTAGTTCCTCTTCTGCTGTCACGTGTCCTTCCTCTCCCCACCGCTACTCGTTCACCCGTAGCACCCTGAGCTCTGGTTTAGGCTGTTGCTTCTGTGTGCCCCTGCTAACAGATCAGTAAGAAATAAGGGGTTTGCGTGGGTCTGGAAAGGTGGAGTTGTCTGTGCCAGTACCTTTGGGTAATTGTATGCTCTCGCCTCTTGGGACTATAGAGTGCTTTGTTGGGTCCAGTAGACAGTGTGCAGCGTTGCTGGCGTGCTCTAACTTTTTAGAAATAGGCCACCCTGTTAGTGAGAGCCTCGAGCTGGCGCCGTATATTTCTTCCCCCAACCCTTGGGGCTTCCAGGACTATTTTTGTGCTTATGTGCTGCTTATGTTGTCCTGTGCTGCATACCCCACTTCCCAGGGGCTCCTAAGGCAGCACTTGATTTATCCCTTAGTATTCAGCTGAGAGCGATGGCGCTGCAAGCCCTGCTTGCTGCCCAAGGGATCATGTGGACAGATGTGCTATTGTGCACCTTAACAGGTGTGCCAAAGCTTGCGCTGCTTGTAGTTGTCTGTGGGGTTGAGGCAGGCGCGCAAATCACGCAATCTGGAACAGCACCGAGCGTGCAAGGGCCTCCGAGGGAGTGTGCGGGCTGATCAACACACTGAATCCGTTTTTGCCGGCGGGAGAGCTCTGTTAAGCAGGCTCTGTTGAGCAGACGCTGTTGTACGTGCTGGGAGCCACAGGGACCAGATGCGGCTCCTGTGCGCGGTTTGCAGTGGGGGTGAAGGTTCTCTGACTGGAGCTGCGCTCCTTAGCTATGCTCGCTGGGGACGTCGGAGCCGGGTTCGCAGACAAGCGTTGAGATTTCTTACCCACTGGGCGGATCATACGTTCCCATCACTCTGCTTCGCTGGTTTATCTGCTGCAAGGTCAGCCGGTGTTCATCCCTCTTTGTGCAGGTGTACTGGAGCCTCTCTGCCTCCTCCCCAGTGCGTTCACCTGGATGGTGGGTGTTACGGCTGCTCGAGGAGGACACTTGAAAGCCGTTTACCGCTTGCTGGCGCCCACCATCTTGGTGCTTTCCTTCCTAGGCCATCTTCTGGAGTTATTTCTGTGATTTCACAACAAAATCAGGCGTGGTTCTGCTTCGCTTCTTATCGTTCTGTACCCCTGCCAGTAGGACATGCAATCGTATCTGCAATTGCCAATTAGAAGCGTTTAAAAGGTTGGGAAACGCCATTTTCTGGAGAGCCTGGAGAGGAGAACGATGGCTCAAGCAGCCATACCGTCTGCGCCCCCTGGTGGTTTCCGGGGTACTGATTCTTTACACATTATCTTGTTAGTTAAGAGAACATTCATTCAATCTAAAACGCATGCAATTATTTCTAAACGATCTATCTGGGAACAGCCTCAGATTTCGTTCCACAATCCTTCACAAGCCCTCCTTTTTATGGCAAGTACTTAAATGACAGTACAGCGTAGAATGCACCAACTGTTCTCTTTGGTCAATTCAGTTGAATTCTTGTATGGTTTTTTCACCTGTATAGGATTAGTATCCAACATTTCTATTTGGATTCCCATTTTCGATAACAGCAAAATACAGTGATCAGCGAATTCCCCGTCAGAGCTTTCGTTATTCAGCCCTAACATTCCAAACTAATCATATAATAGTTGTTCTGGTGAAGCTAAGAATTTATAGTAAAGAGCAAGCTGTTTCCAGCAGACCCTGTTTCTCAGGGATTGCAGGCCCAACTCGAATCGAACTACTACAATCACTACACTGAGGAATAAAATAAAATTACCATTCACTACATTATTGCTTCAAAACTGTAAAGTTCATTTAAAATCCACATATGTAAAATTTCCAACCAATAAGAAAAGGTTGTAATCATATTACCTATCTAAAACTGGAAGAAAAGAAAATGTAAATTATTTTACAATCTACTTTAGCCATATGAGCTGCCAACAAGACTGCTTTAAGTTTTAAAAGGTGTCTTTAAAAGGATGAGCTAAAATCGGGTAACCCATAATTAACATTTAGTCTCTAAAATTAAATCTGTTATTACTTAGAAACAACGTTAAAGTACTTTTCTGTTTTGCAAAATATAAGAACTACTGTTTTTAGGGGGTACATCTTCCTTTTATTTTCTTCAATAAAGTTAGTAAAAGCATCAATTCATCTTTTTAGTCCAATCGGTGTACGGTCAAATTAAATAAAATCATCAGCGTACGTCAACCAGGGAATAGGCATCTACCCTATTTGTGGTGCTACAAAGGATGCATTTAGCAGGTGTTTACCTAAGTTGGCCACGTATAAATTGAAAAGATAGGGGGCCAAAATACATCTCTGCCAAATGCCATTTCTTGTTGTTATTGTATTTGACATCATACCTTCATTGTTTAAGAATATCTGAACCAAGGTGCCTTCATGTAAGCAAACCAAGATTTGCAAGAGACCCCTCGGGAGGCCATTTTGTCCAATGTTGACCATAATATGTCTCGGTCAACTAAATCAAAAGCCACAGACAAATAATGGACATTCCATAAGTAGGAGATAGTTGTTCCTTCCAGGCTAAATTTAGTATACAGGACATTAGGAAACCCCCACATCTGTTCCTATCCGTCTTCAAAATCCTATTTGTAGCTTATTGAGAATGCTATGCAAACCCATCCATTCCTCTATTTTCCCTAGTACCAGTGCAGCGAAGATTTTAGAATCTGCATCTATTAAGGTAATTGCCCGATAGTTTGTGGGTGACATTTTGTCCCCTTTTTTTATAAGTAGGGATAAAAAAAAAGCAGTTTTCCACGATGCAGGGGTGGACACAGTTTCCAGAATTTCTTTAAACAAAAGGAACAATCCTTTTGCCCAGACATCATTTGATTGTTTTAAGGTGTTTTTAGGTGATTTGGTCCACCGCGCCAGAAAGGAACTTGCCTTAACAATTATCCTTGCTCCAATTTATAGGGGTAGTTATTGGGCAGCCTCCAGAACATCTCTGCTTCCTACCATAAAGTTGATTAAAGTGCGAGACCCATATATCTTCTGATATAGGGTTGGTCTGCACACCTGCCTGGTGTACCTCTACTGCGTTAACCAATGACCAGAAATTAGCAATTGTTTTTCCTGCATAGGATAAAAACCAATCCTCAAATAGAACATGGAGCTGGTCCACGGTAACCAAAATATCCGTACTGGGAGAACAGTATATATTAACCAATAGGATATACTTATGCACCCCTTACTCCGGATTCTTTAAACTTACCGCCATCATCCATTTTGACAAATTCAACTGCTTTAAGATCATTTAGAATAGTTAAGATCAACCCTATCAAAAAACATAGGAAAATAAATAAATCAAGACCAACGCACGAAAGGTTTATGCACATCAATCTCGTGAAACACCACACGAACCTACAACAAAGGCACCAAAATAATACAACACATCTAAAGAGTTACTCTAGACATCACTTGTATAGTTTGTTTAAATCCATCATTATTAACCATTACCATTTTCGTAAAAAAATAAAAAATAAAATAATCCAGACATCCCATGCAACCAAATAAACGTCCATTACTAACCAGGGGCAGATACTGAACATACAGCTCGCAAGACATTTGGAAACATACACCCAAACCCAATGACTTCCCCACAAGTTTCTTCTGCAGATCTGAAGCACCAAGTGAACGTGACAACGGAGGTGGTTACCCTATATAAGAACAAATAAAAACATGTAGCTGGTCCAGTTTCTGTAATGGCACAGAGCAGCTAAGAAAACAATGGTGCACAGGTCTGTCCAGAGGAACACTATAGATGTTATGATTTATTCATATCATTTCATCATTCACTGTTTGGTTAAGTTTGCCTGCTTGAGTGAGAGAAAGTACTCTGGGTGGATTATTTGATCGTTGCGCAAGAGAAGCAAGCTACACTTAATTGAGGAGAGCCGGCGAGGCCGAAACATGTTTCGGGTTGCGTTAAAGTCCAAAGCGGACATGGCCTAGCAGTAGAGTCGGGACTGCTCTCAATGGTCTAGGACATTGCAGAAAACTATTATGCGTTTGTTTACTTCCTGTAATCGTGCGGACGAAACAGCAGTGGTTCTGATTAAATGCATTGCACCCATTACTTTGTAGTTTTAGTTTGTTACCCTTCCGCTATCATCATCTAACACTCCACTAGCTTGCTCTCAATGTCACCCTTCAATACCACTTTGCACTTCAGCCTCACTCGTTGAATCCCTAACCTGAATGATCCTCTTGGCCCAAGACGTGCTTCCTCTGCAGATGCCTCCCTTTCACTCATTAAATACCCTTATTGTTCCGCGCATTTATTTGTATAGTATTTATTGGGAAAACAGGCAGTCAACAGGACACGCATTGAAAATGTCCCATAGATAAAAGGGCTTGGTAAGCATATTGAAACATCTGTGATTGGGACTAGATCGTACATAAACCAGGGTCAAACAACGGTCATCCTTCTCTTATCGTACCACACCATATTCACGCTACGACCCTGTACGTACAAGATTCCCACACTCTCTTAACTCGCCCCCTTTATCCACTATTATCGCACCCATTCAACTGATGAACCTCGTTTGACTGATTAGTCCACCCAGATTGTGGCTAAGGCATGGCGAGCACAACTTTCCTGCATCCTCTCGCGAAGCCAGCCTCAATGACACACATTCTCAAGCAGTTTTTCTTGAATGACGGCCTTGATTACCCAATATTCTGCTCGTCCCAAATCGAGCCGCCCTCCCCCCCACAATGATCAACCTCCTTTCCCTAATAATACTTATGTTGTACCCTTGCCGTGACCCCAGCACCTTCTACCTTAATCACCACTGTTGTACTCCCGATTCAACCTGCTCCCCCCACCCCCCGAATTGCCACACATTGATGACACGTCCCCTTACCCCTCTATCTTTGGCACTCTGACCCCTCGCACCTTCCCCGGCAACTGTCCAATCCTGCCCCTCCACTGACCATGGCAAACCCTCTGGCCCTGCACCACGCGCGTGGTACCCGCAGCCCTCCTGCCCCACTAGTAACTGGCTTCGCTCACCTGGCTGGGGGTGACAGCCGTCACTTCGGTCCCAATCGCGTCGCTCTCCTGCGCCGCCATCTTCACTGCTCTGTCACTAGTCATCAGACAGCACTCGCGAGAAGACTGGATGCCGGCATCACATGACAACTACGACTTTAGAACAGCCATCTTAGTGAAGGCCGATGTCGGATACAGGAAGCAGCCATCTATGTGTGGGACAAAAAGGAGCCCAACAATCTGAAGGTATGCACCGGAGTGTTCTCAAGTGGCCATGTTGTGCACTGAGAGCTATGTTTTCTTAGTCGGTGTGAAAATGAAATGCGCATGTGTTTGTTGTCTTTTTTATAAATGTTCTTATAAACTATTGTATTCAAAATGTTATGGCAACCGTATTGTTTAATCCCAGCCTGTAGCAACTATGGCGAGTTTCCTTGTAGTTAAAAGGATTTGGACTTTTGTATGCGTTTGCAGCACCTAGTCTCCGGAAAAAAAGGTAAATGCTTACAACTCCAATCTCTCCATATGTGCAGAAAAATGGGGGGATAACTAGTAACAGCAAAACATTTTTTTTCGCCTTTTACTTTTCGCTACTAGATTGACCAACAAGTCTTAACAGACTGAGCAAGATGTTAAAGCAGCCAAAATCTCTGGCACATTTTGAAGTTAAATAAAAAGCATACAATGAAAATAACAGAACCCTCAGATGGATTGGCAAGATCTATAACTTATATGTTCTATAAGAAGTACTTGTGTACATAATACATTACCATTGATTAAATGATTACGGAGCCCAATAGATCTCAAACTTGAACTTTTCACATATATTACATTGTTCCCTTAATTTTTAGGCACTAACCATAAAGGAACGCATTGAACCCTCCTGATGAACCGTTTGAGAGGATGGAGAAACAGGTGTAGAGGGTGAAACAGGGGAACATTGTCTATACTCCAGGCACATTGACATCAGTTGGATTATCTGAAATAACAATTGGCATCGGTTGGATAATCTGAAATAACAATTCTATGACAAGACTGGAGGCGAGCATTATGCTTCAACTTCTTTAATTCACTACTCTTCAGCAGTTTCAACAAAACTCCAAAAAACCATAACAAACACTGAAAACAGTCTGAAAAGACTTTTCATCCTTTTGAACTACAATCCCCATAGTCTCCATGCCCAGTAATAACCACTTCCTTTTCCTGGGCTCTTCCTCTTCTTATACTGCTCTTCAAGCAGATAAGTACTATTTTGGTTCTCTCCCTACTGTTTGTGGAAATGCTATAGTCCAGCTAGCGTAGGGTAGATACAGAGTTGGATAGATCTGGTTAGAGCACAGAGAGGTTGATTCAATAATACTTTGAGCTTCAGATTGTTTATTGCAAGTACATATGTATTTAGCGCAGCGGCGCGTCATACAGTGTAACTGAGGGTTTTTCAGCTTGAGTTCTATGAGCCAGTTCGTTCGGGCGGTCTTCCCTCGATTTGCGCGCCCCGTGCCATATGTCCGGCACAGCAGGGGTTCAGCCGCGATCGTGGAGGGCATAAGACGGAACTAGAATGGTGGTTAAAGAATATGGACGCCTGGATTGGTCGTGCCATTTTCGGAGGCAGACCAGATCTGGTCATAGAGTCCGACGCCAGCCGGCTAAGCTGGGGCGCAAGGTGCGGAGACCTTGTCACGCCGCTTCCTAGACCACGGACACAGCTCCCCACTCGCCCCTCCTTGCCTACCCATTCCCGCACTCCCCAACACTCGTGCACCGTTCCCCCCACTCACGTCGCACACATCAGGGCACGGCATGGCATGTATGGGTGAGCGGGTGTTTATCGCCCTTCACGGCGGTGGCAGATCAACTGGAAGCTCCGTCACTTCAGGAACTTACGTCCTTTGCGGAGACCGGCGCTTCACGGATCACGTGACTTCGGTTGCCTAGCAGCATTGCAACGCTTTCAGGTCACGTCACACGTGACTATACGTGCGTCCCTTCCGAGGATAAAAGGAGTCGGTGAACCGAAGGCGTTGCTTCACAGCTGTTTAGTTTCGGATCACGTGACTTCTCTCTTTGTTCAAGGACCTGCTCTGATTCTGACCTCGGCTTGCTCCACGGACTCCTCTTGCTTAACCCTTCAAGTACTTTTGGATTTGCCTGTTACCGACTCACGCCTGCTCCACGGACTCCTCTTGCTTAACCCTTCAAGTACTTTTGGATTTGCCTGTTACCGACTCACGCCTGCTCCACGGACTCCTCTTGCTTAACCCTTCAAGTACTGTTGGATTTGCCTGTTACCGACTCACGCCTGCTCCACGGACTCCTCTTGCTTAACCCTTCAAGTACTTTTGGATTTGCCTGTTACCGACTCACGCCTGCTCCACGGATTCCTCTTGCTTAAGCCCTTCATTGGCTAGGACCTCGGTCCTACAAATAGGTGGTTGCCTGTTCTACCCTACAGCACGTTTCCAGCCTAAGCTAGGAGACCCACGCCTTGACCCAAGTACTCACAGGTATTCTGGTAGCTTTGGGGTTTGTGTACATAAAGGTATTCGGGCCCTGTTTCATTGCTTAACCACTGTATCTTGCTTTGCAGCGCTCAAGGGGTTCTTCCGGCTGTTCCCGCGTCCTGGCTTTCCGGACTTCCACCTGTGGCCTTAATATTCACACTGACCATATAACAAAATCGGTCAGGGTGTTTCTTGGGGACAGAGGGGTTGTCCATACTCTACACGACCAACGAACTTCGTAACAGACTGTGAAGCCTATTTTTGGTCGTCCAGAGTATGAATCCCTCCGCCGGGGATCCAGTGACCGCCTTGTTACAAGCAGTAGCGGCTCTTAGGGCTGACATGACAGCAATACACCGCCGTCTGGATGCCCTACAAAGCACACGTTTTCCGTTACCCACGGATGCAGAATTCGGTGACACAGTCCCCTCAGACCAGCCAGCCCCAGCCATGGCCCCTGCACCCACTCCTATACTACTACCTACACCTGTTCCCCTTGCTGCCCCCGAACGTTATCAAGGGGATCCTCAGAAGTATCGCACCTTCATTAATCAATGTAGATTACATTTTTTGTGCAGACCCCTAGCGTTCCCCGACTCTTGTACTAAGGCTGCGTTTCTTCTATCCCATTTGTCCGGGGTAGCGGCCACCTGGGCCAACCCGATGTTAGAGAATGACCATCCTGCTCTCTGTGACTTCGACCTTCTTGTATCAGAAATGGCCAAAGTCTTTGATACACGACATAAAGCCCATTCTAGAGATCTCGAACTCTTGGATCTAACACAAGGCAAACAGACTCTGATAGAATATATCACCAAGTACAACCAACTCGCTGCTGAGACCTCCTGGCCTGAGGAGAAAAAGGCAATCGTGTTCTATCGTGGTCTATGCAACTCCATGAAAGATGCCCTCTCAGTAGTTCCTGCTCTTCCTTCAGGGTTCTCGGATTTGGTGGATCTTGCTTTACAAGTAGACGCAAGGAGATCCGAGAGAAGGGCCGAAACATCCTTCTCTATACACCCCGGACCTTCCGTATCCACCACCCCTGTTGAACCCATGCAAATAGGAGGTATCCGTAGCCCGATAACCCCATTAGAACGAGAACGCCAGAGAAACGACAATGCCTGTTTCTATTGTGGGTTAAACGGACACTTTGTAAGGGAATGCCCCCGACGTCCCAAGAACAAAACACCGGGTTTTCCGAAGGCTCGCCCATGATACAGGGGGCACCGGCGAGCCTGTCTTCGACCCCCTCCGAACCTGCCTTTGGCCCTATTAGACCGATAGAGGTCCAGGCTCTGTTAAAACCCGCTGGAGAGATCAAACACACAGTCCATATTGTGATCGATTCCGGGGCCACTGGTTGTTTCATCGATATTTCCCTGGCCCGTCGCCTCAATCTGCCCTTGGTTAGGAAAGAACATCCGGAACCAGTACATGCTGTAGACGGTACTTCGCTATCCTCCGGTCCGATTAAGTTCCAAACTGCTCCTATGGAAGTGGTGATCCAAAACATCCATAGAGAAACCCTGGCATTCGATTTAATCAATACACCACTGTTCGGCATAATACTGGGAATACCATGGTTACGACAACATAACCCATTTATCAACTGGGGCAACGGACAGGTCACGTTTGAGTCGGAGGTATGTCAACACTTCTGTCTCATCGACACTGATTCCTTGTCCACTCCTGCCACGATTCTTGGTGCCATGGCTGCCACCCATGTCAACGATAGTGCTTCAGACCCGGTGCCTTCACACACTGTGGGGGCTGTCACAGCCAACATCCCTGCGGCCTATCACGATTTCCACACGGTGTTCGATAAGGCCACTGCTGAGGGTCTTCCCCCTCATAGACCGTACGATTGTCCGATTGACCTGGTCCCAGACGCTCCTGTACCCAAGGGTAGGGTTTATTCATTGTCACGGTCAGAGGAGCAAGCCCTTAAGGATTACATACAAAAAGCTCTGGAGTTGGGTCATATACGTCCTTCTTGTTCTCCAGCTGCTAGTCCGATTTTCTTTGTGCCGAAAAAGGAGGGCGATCTCCGTCCATGTGTGGACTACAGACGGTTAAATGCCATTACCATTAAGAACAGGTACCCTCTTCCGCTCATATCCACGCTACTAGACAGGTTGACTAAAGCATCTGTTTTTACCAAGCTGGACTTGAGGGGGGCGTAAAATCTGATTCGTATGCGGCTTGGGGATGAGTGGAAGACGGCGTTTTGCTCCCGACAGGGGTTATATGAATACACGGTAATGCCCTTCGGGCTTTGTAATGCCCCTGCCACGTTCCAACGTTTTGTCAACGAAGTGTTCTCAGACATCCTGGACACGTTCGTGGTGGTATATCTGGACGATATTCTGATCTATTCGTCCTCCCTGGAGGAACACGTCGGGCATGTTAGGGAGGTGCTCTCTCGCCTTAAGACCAATGCCTTGTTTGCCAAGCCTGAAAAATGTCTGTTTCATTCCAAGGAAGTGGAGTTTCTGGGTTTTCGCATATCCCCTGGGGGCCTGTCCATGAATTTATCTAAGGTCCATGCTGTCACCGAATGGCCGACTCCTGTTACTCTGAAACAACTCCAATCTTTTCTCGGCTTCGCAAATTTCTATCGGCGATTCATCGCCGGCTTCTCTTCTATTGTTGCTCCACTGACCGCCCTGACCAGCCCCCTTGTCCCGTTCACTTGGACCTCCGCCCATCAGAAGGCTTTTGAGGAACTCAAGGCCAGGTTCGTGTCCGCCCCTGTTTTACAGCATCCTGATCCGGAACTGCCCCTACATTCTGGAGGCTGATGCCTCCTCGTTTGCTCTAGGTGCAGTATTGTCTCAACCTTGCCCAACCACGGGTTGTCTACATCCAGTGGCCTTTCACTCACGAAAGTTTTCGGTGGCTGAAGCGCACTATACAGTAACCGAAAAAGAATTGTTGGCCATCAAGGATGCTTTACAAACATGGCGTCATCACCTCATGGGTGCGAAACATCAGACAGTGGTGTATACAGACCACAAAAACCTACAGGACCTGGCCTCATTAAAATGTGCTAACAGCAGACAGGTGCGTTGGCATTTATTTTTTGCCGCGTTTGATTTTGTGGTCAAACACAAACCAGGTCGCAGTCATGGCAAAGCTGATGCCTTGTCCCGTTCTCCCGGAGGGGAGTCCTTGTCCGTGTACCCCGACACACTGCTAGGAAAGGGCCATGTCATCTGTACTTGTACCCCATCCCCCACCATGCTTATCGACATCCGGCGTTGGGTTTCCCAGAATCCTCAGGCTCTCAACGAATGGGACATTGCTCTTCACGAGGGGTTGCCTTTCATCCACGACAAACTGTTCCTTCCCACGTGTGACGTCCGCAACCAGCCGTTAGCATGGTCACACGATGCTGCTGTTAACGGCCATCCCGGGCAACAGCGTACCCTGGACCTGTTGCAACGCTGGTGCTGGTGGCCTTCCATGAGAAAAGATGTCGAACATTATGTTAACACTTGTTCCATATGTGCCCAATGCAAAACACGCAAAGGACGGCCTTTAGGGCTGCTCTTACCTCTTCCTGTACCTCCCAGACCTTGGCACACCGTCTCGATGGATCTCATCACTGACCTACCCCACAAACAGGGCTACGACACCATATGGGTTATTGTCGATTCATACACCAAAATGGCCCGCTTTATCCCCTGTACTGGTATACCCTCTGCTCCAACTCTGGCTCGCTTATTCTTCAGATTTGTCTTCTGCCTCTTTGGTTTACCACAGGTCATCATATCAGACCGTGGGTCTCAATTCACGTCCTGTTTCTGGCGCGCGCTCACCAGACTCCTGGGGATCGATGCTCGCTTTTCTTCAGCTTATCACCCCGAGAGCGACGGGCAGACCGAGCGGGTAAACCAGGCTTTGGAGCAGTACTTGCGGTGTTTGTCCCTCCAGTATCAGGATTCATGGGCCAATCTGCTGTATATTGCTGAATTTGCGTATAATAACTCCCGTCATTCGACCACAGGTTTTTCCCCCTTTTATGCTTTATACGGGCAGCACCCACGTGCCCTCCCACTTCCTGATTTCCCCTCTACTACTCCCGCTGCTAATGCCTGTGTTCGGGATCTGGCCGGTGTCCATGCCCAGACCTTGGTCCATCTCCATGAGGCCCAGACAGTTATGAAGACTAAAGCGGACCGCAAACGGGCCGCAGCCCCGGAGTATCGGGTGGGCGATAGGGTGTGGCTTTCGACCAGGCATTTGCGGATCCCTGGCTGTCGCAAGTTGTTGCTTTGTTTTGTGGGCCCTTATAGGATCTCCAGGGTTTTGAATCCTGTGGCCCTCAAGCTTTCGGTTCCCCTTTCTTGGAGGATTCACCCGGTCTTCCATACTTCTCTCTTGAAACCTTACCTGGCTCCTACCCGTGTCCTGGTCCCGCCCGCTCCTGTCTCGGTGGATTCGCAGGATGTTTATGAGGTCAGTGCCATCCTTGGGTCCCGTTTCCATCGGGGTCGGCTTCAATACCTGGTGGATTGGCTGGGCTATGGTCCCGAAGATCGCTCTTGGGTTCCCGCCCGGGATGTCCATGCCCCGCTTTTGGTTTCCCGCTTTCAGAGGGACTGTCCTGCTAGCCCACGGGGTCGTGGGCCTTTGAGGGGGGATTCTGTCACGCCGCTTCCTAGACCACGGACACAGCTCCCCACTCGCCCCTCCTTGCCTACCCATTCCCGCACTCCCCAACACTCGTGCACCGTGCCCCCCACTCACGTCGCACACATCAGGGCACGGCATGGCATGTATGGGGGAGCGGGTGTTTATCGCCCTTCACGGCGGTGGCAGATCAACTGGAAGCTCCGTCACTTCAGGAACTTACGTCCTTTGCGGAGACCGGCGCTTCCCGGCGCTTCACGGATCACGTGACTTCGGTTGCCTAGCAGCATTGCAACGCTTTCGGGTCACGTCACACGTGACTATACGTGCGTCCCTTCCGAGGATAAAAGGAGTCGGTGAACCGAAGGCGTTGCTTCACAGCTGTTTAGTTTCGGATCACGTGACTTCTCTCTTTGTTCAAGGACCTGCTCTGATTCTGACCTCGGCTTGTTCCACGGACTCCTCTTGCTTAACCCTTCAAGTACTTTTGGATTTGCCTGTTACCGACTCACGCCTGCTCCACGGACTCCTCTTGCTTAACCCTTCAAGTACTTTTGGATTTGCCTGTTACCGACTCACGCCTGCTCCACGGACTCCTCTTGCTTAACCCTTCAAGTACTTTTGGATTTGCCTGTTACCGACTCACGCCTGCTCCACAGATTCCTCTTGCTTAAGCCCTTCATTGGCTAGGACCTCGGTCCTACAAATAGGTGGTTGCCTGTTCTACCCTACAGCACGTTTCCAGCCTAAGCTAGGAGACCCACGCCTTGACCCAAGTACTCACAGGTATTCTGGTAGCTTTGGGGTTTGTGTACATAAAGGTATTCGGGCCCTGTTTCATTGCTTAACCACTGTATCTTGCTTTGCAGCGCTCAAGGGGTTCTTCCGGCTGTTCCCGCGTCCTGGCTTTCCGGACTTCCACCTGTGGCCTTAATATTCACACTGACCATATAACAAAATCGGTCAGGGTGTTTCTTGGGGACAGAGGGGTTGTCCATACTCTACACGACCAACGAACTTCGTAACAGACCTACAGACAGGAGGGAAATGGAGCGAGGAGGAACTCTGTTTGCATATAAATTGCCTAGAGCTCCTTGCAAGATCCTTTGCGATGAAAGCCTTCACAAAGGCGAGTGTGAAATCTTGTGTCCTTCTGAAGATGGACAACATATCGGCAGTGCGGTACATAAATCACCTGGGCGGCACCAAATCCAGGATGTTAGCCGAACTAGCGAAGGACTTCTGGCACTTCTGCCTGCACTCAGAGACGTCCGTCACAGCGGAATACCTTCCCGGGACGCTGAATGTCATAGCAGACTGGAACTCTCGATACCTCACGGATTCCAGCGATTGGAGCTGGATCCAGCAGCACTTCGGAGGATGACCGAGAGATGGGGACCAGTACACATAGACCTCTTTCCATCGCGATTGAACACCCCAACAGCGGAGTACTTCAGCTGGAGACTGGATCCGGGAGCTCTAGGGACGGATATGTTCCTACAGGAATGGGTCAGAGGTCCACACTATGCGTTTCCCCCATTTATGATGCTGAGCAGAGTTCTAGCGAAGTGTGGAGGGAGACGGCAGAGTTGCTGTTAGTAGCGCCGTGCTGGAAGTCACAAGTGTGGTTCCCAGCCCTCATGGAGCTAGTAGTAGATTACCCTAGGATGCTCCCAGAAGGAGATCACCTGCTCACGGACCCAGCTGGGTCATATCACCCTCTGAGAGTGAAGGGAGCTCTCCCGCTTGTCGCGTGCAGGATATCAGGAGACGCTGGGCGTTGCCAGGCATTTCTTCTCAAGCTGCACAGCTCATCGCAAAATCCTGGGCTCCATCCACTAGGAGGAGCTACGACGCGGCTTGGGCCAAGTGGACGAGCTGGTGCAGAGGGAGAAGTGTTCATCCCATTTCTGCGCTTGTAGTGATGATTCTGAACTTTTTAGCTCATTTGTTGCAAGACGGGAAAGCGTTCTGCACCATAGGAGTATACAGATCCGCCATATCAGCAGGGCACTTCCCTATCGAAGGAGTGCCTGCGGGCGAGTACCCAGCAGTGGTCCGGCTTATTCGAGGAGCAAAGTTTAGAGTGCCTCCGGAGCTGCGATATAAGACCGTCTGGGATGTTCTATCGGTGCTTAAGCTGTTGGAAAGTTGGCCCAGCAACAAATATTTATCTCTGAAACAGTTATCAAGAGAGTTAGCAATGTTGTTGTGCTTAGTGTCTTGTAAACGAGTGTCAGACGTAAGAGCGCTGGAAATAGACAGAAGGTTATTTGGACCAGAGGGTGTGACGTTCTCTATAGTGGGAAGAACTAAGACGGGAACTTCGTCAGTGCACTACCCAAATTTCCCAAGCAGAGCTAAATGGTGCGTAGCAAGCTGCGTGAAGGAATACGAGAGTAGGACAGCAGAATTCAGAGCAGCTACTACTAAGCAATTGCTAATAGCACGCAGAAAATCCTTCAAGGGTGTATCCACAGCTACGATAGCCCGATGGGTTAAAGAAATCATGCTTGCAGCAGGGATAGATGTGGAGAAATATGGGGCGCATTCAGTGCGAGGAGCTATGGCGTCTAAAGCCTTTACGACAGGAGTATCACTTAGAGATATTGTCACACATCGGGGTCTGAGTGACCCGCGCACCTCTTCATCACGCCCGGTGAAACAAACCAACAAGGTGCCTACCAAAGTTGTGACGCTTCGCCACAATATCCGACGTTTTTCAGCCCCTTCTCTCGGTGGCGGTTACCCTGGAGGTTGGGCTCAAAAACATCAAAGGTATCGACAACCTAGCCTTTGCCTACAACTCCCAGGAAACCTAATTTTTTGCGTGTAGTTCCAACTATGCGGAATGTGAGCTCTGACGGGCTTACGGCGCTCCGCCTCCTGAGTATATTAGGCACTGCAGCAGTAAGGACGCTGCTTCTGATTAAAGTTGCAATCGGCATCCGAAGTTTCTTCTTCTGTGCCTTCCAGCCTTCCCGTGTACCAATTCTTGAGAATTCTCAAATACTTTTGACTTCCTGTGTACCGGACCCTTGCCAGTTCTACGGTTTGCTTGTTTCCTGATTCTGTACTGTTTCTGCCTACCTGTGTACCGGACTTTTGCCTGTCCTACGGATTGCTTTCTTCCTGATTCTGTATCATCATTAGCCCGCTTGTGTATCAGATTTTGCTGCCTGTTTACTGGATTGCCTTCCTTCTGTCCTGAATTATTTACCACCGCCTTCTCTTCCCAGCTGACTTCAAGTACTGTGTACTGTATCATTCCAGTGTTCTTTTGTGGATTTCGACTCCATTCCGAGGTTTTGGATTTGCTCCCTCAAGTGCACGCAAGGACGCTTTGCTGATTTAACACAAAACTCTTTTTTCTGAAAGTGCACACAGGGACGCCTTGCTGAATACTGTGCACCTAGCCGTATCTAGTGTGCCTCTCGTGCCGGCCGGGTATAGCTTCCCTACTAACCTTCCTGTTTATTGTTTTGTACTTCCGTTGTTCTAGTTTAGGTTATTTCAACTCCTGTACAATTCCTTCTGGTAAGACTTCCTTCATTTCTATTCCTCTCTGAGTCTATTCATTTCTTACCCGAATCCTTTTCTGTACTTACAGGGGAAATTCCATTTCTGTTCCTTTTCGATGATAAGGGGAGTGGGCGACCCGGGTACTTTCTACTTCTGAGAGGCTTTTCTCTTTTGATGATCTTTGTTTTTTCCAAGTATTTACCAATTGTCCTTTTCTTTTTAGCTGGGTCCGTGGCGGTGTGTTCTCCCCGCTCTTTTGGGTGATCAGTCTCTCAGTCTGTAGTTTAGCACAGCTGAGGGTCATATCATCAAAAAGATCTTATTCCCTCAACAGAGAGGAGGCTCAGGTGGAGGCTCCACCTCGAGCTCTTCAATCAATATCCAGTACTTCCTTCCTGGTCGCTTGCCTGAAGCACTCGCCGGCCGGTGAGTAACAGATATTATGCTAACAGCAGACTGGTCGAATGATCGAACTTTTAAAGACTTTTATTTTAAGCCGACCGAGAAGTTAGCGGTCACAGTGTTGGGAAGCTTTGAACAAGCATAATGCTCGCCTCCAGTCTTGTCAGAGAATGAAGATTACCCCGGCTATCTGCGCAGTGAGTATTAATTCTATTAAAAACTAGGAGGTGAGCATTAAATTCCCACCCAAGTTATGTATTGTATAAGAGATTATAAGATTGCATAAAGTAATGATATGATAATAATGTCAATACATGGACGCCACCCTGATTTTTCTGCTTTCTTTTATGTCTAGGAGAGGAGCAGAAGAACAACTGATGTAGGAGTTTAGCGGCATTAGTCGCCTGGAATCGAGGAAGTTCGATATTTAGTTGGAGTGTTTCGAGTCGTTGCCAGTTGCAAGGCTTAGTGTGATGTTTGCAATGGGACTTTCAGATTGAGTAAAAGACAGGAAGAGCCCAGGAACAGGAAGTGGTTATTACTGGGCATGGAGTGTGATGGACCACAGAGACTATGGGGATTGTAGTTCAAAAGGATGAAAAGTCTGTTCAGACAGTTTTCAGTGTTTGTTATGGTTTTTTGGAGTTTTGTTGAAACTGCTGAAGAGTAGTGAATTAAAGAAGTTGAAGCATAATGCTCGCCTCCTAGTCTTTAATAGAATTAATACTCTCTGCGCATATAGCAGGGATAATCTTCTGTCATGATCTCTGCTTCCAAAAGGTCAGGATTTACCCAACTCCCTTGGAAGCAGACCCATAACCCAGGTTCTGAGTGCCAACCAGTCCCAATTGGGACCTTTTGGACCCTGTCCTGGCGCCAGTGGCACCAGGCTCATAAATATGCCCAGTCCCAGCGCTGGAAGCGCCGGGCTCATAATGCTTGGGTGGACTTACCTGCAGCAGACCATGCTGCTTACTTACCTGCCAGTTGAGCCTCTAATCCGCTTCTGTTTGGGACTACTTTTCCTGTTGGGTGGGGCAGGAGCCACTCCCTAGGTTCAGAACACTGGAACTCTTCTGGAAAGCAGGAACTCTTTTCTTACCTAGGCGAGGCTGTGGAAGGAGACACCTAAGCACTACAGGAGGCTATTTAAACCACACCCGATGGATGAATCTTGCTTTGCGTTATTCTGCATCCTCTGCAGCAGAACGCTCATCGTGTCTTCTGCATCTGATCCTGGGCCTAAGGGAAAAAGGCTTACCATCCTGAATCCAGTCTTCAGCAACACCTATAAAGACAAGAAAGAACAGGTTAGCATTACGGTCTTCAGTGACAGCGCTTCTCTTACCTGGTCCATCGGCTGTCACCAACGCCTCGCGCTGCATTCCGGCATCTGAAAGACAAAGGCTTACCTACTCTTCGCGTGCTCCGGAGGCCTTCGGCGCTGCATCCCGCATCTGAAAGACAAAAGAAGGTGCGTTTAAAGACATTGGGTAACTTTATTACTCACGTGCCATTACTCCTTCCCACGCCGAACCCAGTGGGTATTCCGGCACCCTTCAGCAGCTCCGAACTTGTACCTGCAAGATAAAAGGACAGTTAGTGCGCATCGTGAAGCAGGCAACAAGCGCTTACTTGCGTGCTTCCAGGCGCTTCTATTTCTCACACGGGTTCCATCCTCAACTCACTTCAGCCCGTCATCCGCCATCGCCGGAACCCTGCAAAACAAGAGACATCATTACAAAAGACTTTTAAAGACATTTGAAATACTCGGAACTTACCGTTCGTGCAGTAAACGACGGACAGCAGTCCTCTGAGGTCAAGAGGCCTGCACCCTTATCCAGTGAAGAAACTGGTTACGGCACCCTGCCCCGAGGCAGATGGAGAGCTCGGCGTTCACTTACCTAAGGTGAGAGCATTAACCTTTGGGGTTCTACAGGAGAAGAGAAGGGGAAGAAGAGAGAGACACCCAATAACCCCAGTTCATTAATCCCATATTTTCTATCTGCAGACATCTTACTCTTCGAGTCAGACATACAGTGCACAGAGGTCCAGCCCAAAGAGCCAACCGTGTGTTACACATCACCTTTGAAGATACGGTATTCGCCCAGTCAAGACCGGCGCCTCTGCGGGAATCAGGTGAGCGTTACAGAACGCAAAGCCTACTGCAAAACTCCCGCCCAGGCGCTATGGAAACCTCGGATAACGACCAGCTAGCCCAGTTACATGGGGAACTAAGAGCAGAAGTGCATGCAGCCCGTCAGGAAACAAACGCTCTAAGAAGGCAACTGATTATTTCCAAGGAGTGAACAGACGATCTCGCTAGACAATTGCTACAGTCACAAGCCAGACAGACCCCATTACCCGCATCAGGGGCAAATCTTCCTTCAACATCCTCTATGAATCCAGTGCAAATCAACCTACCTGGGAATGTACCTCTGGCTCCGCCCGAACGATTTTCTGGTGACCCAAAGAGGTTTGCAGTATTTATTAATCAGTGCCGGTTGCATTTCTTATGCCGGCCAGCAGCCTTTCCAACTGATCAAGCTAAAGTAGCTTTCGTACCTTAGTGGCAATGCGGCAGACTGGTCGATCCCTCTAGTTAATCAAGATGATCCGGTTCTCCATGATTTTCAGCTCAGTATGGAAAAACTGTTTGCAAGACATTCACAGGGGCAGGCCTTGGACAATGAGCTTCTTTCGTTGCGACAGGGTAATCAAGACCTTTTGGCTTATATTGCGTCTTTCAACAGACTGATAGTGGAAACTCAATGGCCTGAGGACAAAAGGATTACGCTGTTTTATAGAGGTCTACGTGGAGAGCTCAAAGATGTGTTAGCCCAAGTAGTGAATCCCCCGCAAGACTGTTCGGACTACATAGACTTAGTCATTCAAATAGATCACAGACTGCAGAACAGGAAGGCCGATCGTTCCAAGTTTGATGCTCGAGTATTCTCCAAACCACCAACTCCTTCCAAAGGAGTAGACTCCGGGGAACCCATGCAAATAGGGGGCCTGAAAGGACCACTAACACAAAAGGAGCGGGAAAGGAGAAAACAGTTGCAATTATGCCTCTATTGCGGAAACTCAGGGCACTTTCTTCGAGACTGTCCGGTGAAATCAGCCAAGAAGGCAGTAGGAGCTGCAGTTACCAAGGTCACAAACTCTGAGCAGGGAAACGACCTCGCCCGACAAGAATAGAGGTCCTCTTGCCGAGCGTTAAAACCAGTTCCGTGATGTTAGGCTACTTATAGGTTACCAATCAAATGATCTATTTCTCACTCTTGATGTTGGCCGATGGGTAACACAATCAAAGTACAGCCTACCTTGTCTTCGGAGCTGTAGGAAGTGATGAAAGTTCACCTGCCGCACTCTCCTCGCGCTTGTGATTAAAGCTCTTGGAGACCACAGCAAGGAAACCCTCGAAAGGGAAAAAACCCTGGGCTGCTTGAGAGCGCTGGTCAATAGAAATTGGGGTGCGTGGCTAGAGAGCGTAGTTTGATCCCCAATGTCTAGCAGGTGTATTCTGCTTCACGTGGAGGTAACTATAATATAAGGAGAGAATTACTAAGATGTTTTTGACGGAAGGTATGTCAAAGGATATAGGAAATGAGGATACCTTTCCGGACTGTATTTCTGTTAGAACGGGAGAATAGACGGATGGAAAGTCCTGCTGTTTGAAACACGCTTGACTCCTTTGGGTAAAAGAGTAAGGGAAAAGAGAGGTTTGAAAGAAGGGAGTAGGAAGTCTTACTCAGAATACCTATTGAGGAGTTTAGTTTACCTAAGTTGACGAGGACAAGGTTCGTGACTTGTGGAGAAGGGGTTATGGGAAATGTAGTCTGATACCACGAATCCTCGTTAGCAGAAAGGAACACAACCTGAAAGGGTCGAGAATTACTAACGGCAAACAGTAGCCTGATGGGAGTCAAGTATCTGACGAGGTACGCGACCTACTTGAAAAGAATCTTCCTTAACAACGGGTAACGCTGCTTGAAAGGGTTCCTGCGATAAGCTCGGGCCGTGGGAGTACTCTCTGCGCTCGGTGGCCGTGGAGGAAAAGAAAACCTGGAACTATAAAGGAGTTTGAAAGGTAAGAAGCAGAGGAGTTGCGGAAAGGTAACGAAGCAGGAGGAAAGTTCGGAACTATTCGATTACTCACGTAACGTAGCTACAGTAAGCAGTAGCAACGCACCCTCCTCCTGGCTTCTGCTTCAGATGTACCGTCTCCAGGAAAGAGGGAGGAGCCTCTTGTCCGCCATTCTGCAGGACTAGACTGTTACTCTCAGTTCGATGCGCCATTTTGGAAGAACTATACGTCAACTTGGGTTTAAAGCGATATGTTGACGAGATGTGACGCCAACGGTGCCAAACTGACCAAGTCCGCCATCGATGCATAACACGTGACCTCGCATTTCGTGATACCTATGGTCCTCATTAGCCCTGATCATCTGGATCGATTACATGCGATTGAAGCTTACGTCGACAGCGGTGCCATCGGCAATTACGTGGATCATGAAATGGTTTTGAGGATGAATCTAACTCTTTGTCCCAAGGCTGTAAAGGACGTCATTACTACGGTGGATGGTACGGAGATAGCCTCCGGACCAGTAACGCATACCACTCAAGAAGTGACGCTAGTAAGTCAAGATGGACACCATGAGAAGATCGTGTTCGACGTGATCAAGGCCCCTCAGTTCCAGATTATTCTAGGAATACCTTGGTTAGAGAAACACAATCCTCAGATCGATTGGCGAGCAAGAACGGTTCAGTTTCCAGAATGTGTCTCTACTTGTCACCCTCCACCTGGTGTTGCACTGGCAGCAATTTCTTCGGAGACTCCCCAGTTACCTCCCGAATACCTAGAATTCCAAGATGTTTTCCGGAAGGATCAGGCTAACTCTCTACCTCCTCATAGGTCTTATGACTGCCAGATAGACCTGATAACTGGATCTACTCCTCCTTGTAGTAGAATGTATGCCCTCACCGAGCCTGAGAACCTTCACCTCCGACAATACCTGGATCAATACCTAGCGAATGGGTTTATTCGTCCTTCCAAGTCCCCTGCTTCTTCAGCTTTGTTCTTCGTTCCAAAAAAAGAAGGGGACCTTAGAACTTGTATAGATTATCATGCCCTGAACCAGATCACCGTTAAGAATAGATATCCGTTACCTTTGATCCCTGAACTCCTGGACCAAGTCAGAAAAGCATGCATATATACAAAGCTGGATCTTAGAGGAGCCTACCACTTGGTACGAGTAAAAGAGGGCGATGAATGGAAGACGGCCTTCCGCACCAAGTATGGGCTATTTGAATATCAGGTCATGCCCTTCGGACTTTGCAATGCCCCGGCCGCCTTTCAATATTTTATGAACGATGTCCTCAGAGAGCTCATAGATGTGTGTGTTGTTGTTTACAAGAGAAGCAACAACTTACGGAATATGTTGGTGAACACAAGAGGTAAAGACTCGACCAGAAAACCGTATAAACATCCTGGTACTTATCCTTGCATGAGTTGCAATAATTGTAACAATGTGATGAAGGGAAACACAATAATGCATCCTAAAACTGGCGCAAAAATTAAGTTGAGGTTCCATGCTACCTGTTTGTCAGAGAACGTTGTCTATGCTATTAGATGCCCTTGTGGCATCTATTATGTAGGAGAAACAGCACGGAAAATAAGGATAAGAATAAATGAACATAAATCGTGCATCCGCAATAACAACATGACTTCGGCTGTGGCCAGACATTTTAAAGCAAAAGGACATTCTCTCGCACAATTGAGATATGCAGTATTGGAGGTGTTACCCACGAAAAAATATAACAGAGATATGAAGAAATGGAGGGCACAGCAAGAAGCTTTTTGGATTGATAAATTGGACGCTCTTGCTCCTGATGGAATTAACGAGGAGTTTGATTTGAGTTGCTTTCTATGAGAATGTTTTCATTTTTGAGATGCTATAAATATGTGTTAGAATTCTTTGAAAGTCCAGGCTAGCATATATATCCTACTCTCGCATTTTCATTCTTGATCTTATCACTTTTTTTCTTTTCTTTATTGTATTACATGAACGTGACAAGCGAGTAGTCATTTTTCTTCTTCTTTTTCGTTTTCTTTTCTTTTCTTTTTTCCGCTTTTATATATTGTAGACTCTTCACTATATCAGTTTGGTCAAGTATAGTTTTTATTTTATGTAAGGAGATTTTTCCTGAATTTTGTAAGCTATATTTCAGAATCAGAACGCATTGATTTATGTGTTAATCCTAAATTAGATGATTTAGGTAGTGTTACGATGCACATTTGAATTTTCACTAATATTTACTCTAGATAGGTAGCGAACACACCACTCTAATATGGCCGCCATATTCGGTTGACTTAGCAAAGGTACTATTACCATGGGGACCCATGGTTACCTTTAAACAACATTAGATATTCAGTGAAACGCGCGTTTCTGAGTTTGATGTGAGTTGCTTTCTATGTGAATGTTTTCGTTTTTTGAGATGCTATAATTGTGTGTTAGAATTCATTGAAAGTCCAGGCTAATATATATATCCTATTCTCGCATTTTCAATTTTTGATCTTACCACTTTTTTTCTTTATTGTACTACATGCACGTGACAAGCGAATAGTCATTTTTCTTCTTGTTTTCCTTTTCTTTCCTTTTTTCTGCATTTGTATATTGAAGACTCATTACTATATCAGCTTGGTCAAGTATAGTTTTAATTTTATTTTATTTTATTTTATGTAAGGAGATTTTTCCTAAATTTTATAAGCTATATTTCAGAATCAGAACGCATAGATTTAAGTGTTAATTCTAAATTAGATGATTTAGGTAGTGCTATGATGCACATTCGAATTTCCACTAACATTCACTCTAGATAGGTAGCGAACATACCACTCTAACATGGCCGCCATATTTGGTTGACTTAGCAAAGGTACTATCACCATGGGGTTCCCATGGTAACCTTTGAACAACACTAGATATTTAGTGAGACGCGCGTTTCTGCGGTTTCACCGTGTATTGAGACGAGTTTGTATACAGCACTAGGTAAGTTTGTGCCTACAGCCGTAAGGATGATAACTAGAGTAGACCTAGAGTACCACCTAATGGATACATATATTTACAGATTGTTGTTTCGAGAATTGTTCGTGTCAGAGGAAATACTGCGATCTCTGCTAGCGAACGCGCAGCCATTTTTGGAGGCTTTATTTTGTTACAGGGAGACCAGGTCAGTGTAATTATTAGTTCCCTAGCATTATGTCTAAGTGATGTGACTCTGGGTAATGACTAAATGACATTTCTGTTTTCTCTCCATTGGTATGGTTATACGCTTAATTTCTCAACATTCCAATTTTCCGTACGTATATTTAATATTTTATCTGGTTTGTGCACTGATGGGCATGAAATGGTGGCACTTTTTATTGGTGATGCATATTTACGTTTCTTTTATACATGGGATTAATGCTCTGGAAATGTGGTATTTATTGACTGCTATGTTTTGCACATTCGTGCATACTTGCCAACCGTGACTATGGACTTGATATTGCTTGTTTGATAATTCTTTTTGGTGTTTTCGTGACTTTAACTTGTGTGACTTATGATTATATACAGGCCCTGATGAAGGATCTAGTCCGAAATGCATTGGCCTATCCCAGAAAGCATTTGCATTAAGAAGAAATATTAATTGATGACATTTTTTTTTTTTTTGTTCGAATAAACAGTATATATATAATATAAGCATTCTGCATCAGATTGTGAGTACTAGTGAGATGGTTTTTTGACTCACTGAAAATAAGCCACTTTGCAGTGGACATAGGAGTGCAGCCCGCACCGCTGGCCTCGCGGCCAAGGTCTTTGAACATTGTTGGGCCAAGGTCTTTGAACATTGTTGTTTACATTGACGACATCCTCGTTTATTCTTCATCGGAATCTGAACATCGGAAACACGTGAAAATGGTCCTCGAGAGATTGCGTCAACACAAACTTTTCGCCAAGTTGGAAAAATGTGTTTTCAACGTGACTGAAGTTGAGTTCTTGGGATTCATATTATCACCTAGCGGAGTGCGTATGGATTCAAAGAAGGTCGATGCAATTCTCAAATGGCCATCACCATCCTCCGTAAAAGGTGTTCAAAGCATGTTAGGCTTCGCTAACTTTTACCGCAGGTTTATCCCCGAATTCTCTCGAATAGTCCAGCCCATCACCGCCTTGTTAAGGAAAAACAAACGTTTTGAATGGTCTACCGAGGCGGAGCAAGCTTTCCAGAATTTGAAGACTAAATTTATCTCTGCACCAATTTTAAAAAATCCTCGCCCCGAACTCCCCTACATCGTTGAAACTGATGCTTCGAGCCTTGCCATGGGGGCAGTTCTATCACAAAAGGACCCAGTAACCAATCAGTTGCATCCCGTGGCATTTTGGTCCCGCAAATTCTCGCCTCCTGAAATCAATTACACTATTACTGATAAGGAACTTCTGGCTATCAAGTCTGCCTTTAAGGCTTGGCGGCATTATCTTCTGGGGGCCCGACACACCGTTACTGTGATTACGGATCACCGAAACCTGCAATATTTGAAAACCGCAAATGCCCAATCCTCTAGACAACTCCGCTGGGCACTATTCTTTGCCGAGTTTGACTTCATAATTACCTATCGGCCTGGTACAAAAAACGGTAAAGCTGATGCCCTTTCTCGGATGGGAGTGGAAGAACACTTGATCAACCCTAAACCTGTACCTATCATTCCCGAACAAAGAATTCTGGGTGTAATCGCCACACAATCCATAGAAGAAGTTAAGGATGAAGCCAGGCAACTTGTAACTCCAGCAGACATACAGAATTGGCATCTGCAGGGAAAGGACTTTGCAGTGAAGGACGACTTATTGTATTTCCAAGAACGATTATACCTGCCCAGCACAGATTTACAGAAAAAGGTAATCTCTTGTTATCACGATTCCTTAATGGAAGGACATCCCGGTATGGCCAAAACCTCAGAAAAGATCAAGCGCTACTTCTGCTGGCCGTCTTGGAAAAAAGATATCAGAGACTTTATAATGACCTGTGGAGTATGCGCCCAAAACAAGAGTCAAAAGGAAAAACCAGCCGGCCTCTTACGCCCCATTGACATCCCACCTCGCCCTTGGCATACGCTTTCTATGGACTTCATCACCGATCTACCTCCATGCTCCGGATACAATACGATCCTAGTAATCGTGGACTTATTCTCCAAGATGGCGTATTTCATTCCACTCAAAGGCTTGCTAACAGCAGCAACTCTGGCCCGAGAATTTCTCGAAAACATCGTCTGACTGCACGGTTTTCCTTCAGTTCTAATTTCGGATCGAGGTAGTCAATTTATTTCTCATTTTTGGCGAAGTTGCTGTCGGTCGGCTCAAATTGATGTGAGACTATCGACCAGTCACCACCCTCAAACCGACGGACAAACCGAGAGGACCAATCAAACTCTGGAACAGTATTTACGCTGCATGCTGCAACAAACTGAAAAAACTTGGAAAGATATCCTTTGGATAGCCGAATATGCCTACAATAACTCTGTCCACTCAGGAACTGGGAAAACCCCGTTTTTTCTTCTATACGGCAGTCACCCTCGAACCTCGGAGTTGGATCCACTCCAAGATCTTGGAACACCAGCAGTAGACTACCTGCATTCTACCATCACCCAAGCCTTTAAGGAAGCCGTTTCTCACCTTCAAAGGGCTAAGGAACAATACAAGAAAGGAGCAGATCAACATCGGAAGGAAGCCCCCCAATATCAAGTAGGAGATCAAGTCTGGTTATCCACCAAATATCTACCTCTAAAAGGACCACGCACATTCAACCCAAGATACCTTGGTCCCTATTCCATCACTACCATAGTAAACCCAGTAGCGGTCAAGTTGGACTTGCCCCCTCATATGAAGATACATCCGGTCTTCCACGTCTCTCTATTAAAACCCGTGCAACCTCAAACCTGACTAACTAAATCTCCAAAACCTATCCTAGTTGATGGAAAACTCGAGTTTGAAGTCAAAAGCATCCTGGACTCCAAGATCTCCAAATCTAAACTATTTTACCTAATTGACTGGAAATGCTACGGCCCCCAAGAAAGATCCTGGGAACCTGCAGAATATGTCCACGCTCCTCGTCTAATCAAAAGATTCCATCAAACATTTCCTGACAAGCCCAAACCCCCGGCGAAGCCCGGCTTGGGAGGGGCCTTGAGGGGGGTGCTGTCATGATCTCTGCTTCCAAAAGGTCAGGACTTACCCAACTCCCTTGGAAGCAGACCCATAACCCAGGTTCTGAGTGCCAACCAGTCCCAATAGGGACCTTTTGGACCCTGTCCTGGCGCCAGTGGCACCAGGCTCATAAATATGCCCAGTCCCAGCGCTGGAAACGCCGGGCTCATAATGCTTGGGTGGACTTACCTGCAGCAGACCATGCTGCTTACTTACCTGCCAGTTGAGCCTCTAATCCTCTTCTGTTTGGGACTACTTTTCCTGTTGGGTGGGGCAGGAGCCACTCCCTAGGTTCAGAACACTGGAACTCTTCTGGAAAGCAGGAACTCTTTTCTTACCTAGGTGAGGCTGTGGAAGGAGACACCTAAGCACTACAGGAGGCTATTTAAACCACACCCGATGGATGAATCTTGCTTTGCGTTATTCTGCATCCTCTGCAGCAGAACGCTCATCGTGTCTTCTGCATCTGATCCTGGGCCTAAGGGAAAAAGGCTTACCATCCTGAATCCAGTCTTCAGCAACACCTATAAAGACAAGAAAGAACAGGTTAGCATTACGGTCTTCAGTGACAGCGCTTCTCTTACCTGGTCCATCGGCTGTCACCAACGCCTCGCGCTGCATTCCGGCATCTGATAGACAAAGGCTTACCTACTCTTCGCGTGCTCCGGAGGTCTCGCACTGCATTCCGGCATCTAAATGACAAAAGCTTACCAACACTTTGCACGCTCCGGAGGCCTTCGGCGCTGCATCCCGCATCTGAAAGACAAAAGAAGGTGCGTTTAAAGACATTGGGTGGGTAACTTTATTACTCACGTGCCATTACTCCTTCCCACGCCGAACCCAGTGGGTATTCCGGCACCCTTCAGCAGCTCCGAACTTGTACCTGCAAGATAAAAGGACAGTGCGCATCGTGAAGCAGGCAACAAGCGCTTACTTACGTGCTTCCAGGCGCTTCTATTTCTCACACGGGTTCCATCCTCAACTCACTTCAGCCCGTCATCCGCCATCGCCGGAACCCTGCAAAACAAGAGACATCATTACAAAAGACTTTTAAAGACATTTGAAATACTCAGAACTTACCGTTCGTGCAGTAAACGACGGACAGCAGTCCTCTGAGGTCAAGAGGCCTGCACCCTTATCCAGTGAAGAAACTGGTTACGGCACCCTGCCCCGAGGCAGATGGAGAGCTCGGCGTTCACTTACCTAAGGTGAGAGCATTAACCTTTGGGGTTCTACCGGAGAAGAGAAGGGGAAGAAGAGAGAGACACCCAATAACCCCAGTTCATTAATCCCATATTTTCTATCTGCAGACATCTTACTCTTCGAGTCAGACATACAGTGCACAGAGGTCCAGCCCAAAGAGCCAACCGTGTGTTACACATCACCTTTGAAGATACGGTATTCGCCCAGTCAAGACCGGCGCCTCTGCGGGAATCAGGTGAGCGTTACATCTTCATTGTGAAAATATTAAAAAGTGAACATTAGCAACAACACTCTGTATGGATATAATACAGAGCTTTAAGCAAGAAAAGACTGTTATGTAAAAAACAGATCAAGATTTTGAAAACGAAAGTACGAATTTGTGTTTATAAAAAATTGCAAAATACTCTGCATGAATTGAATACAAGAGCCCAAGGAAACTAAAGATTGTTATCGAAATACAATATGATGAATGACTAATCAATCTACAACTGATGATAAAAGCATTCTTGTTGGAGTGCACTAAAGAGTTTCTGCTGTTTATTTCACTGTTATGGCAACCGGTATGCCATTATAAATACTTCAAATATATAATTTCATTATTCTTTATTTGAGCCGTGCTGCCAAGCTCCTTCTGCATACCTCTGAACCTTTTCCGCTTCATTTGAGGATGAAGTTTTTTTTTGTGGGGCAGGGATGAGTGTAATCCCATTGGCCCATGAAAAACGAGCATTGCCAACGCCCACAGTTTCTGCTTTTGTGTAGGCATGGGAAAGTCACTTGAGAGGCGTATTGCCTTTTAACTAGCTATCGATGGTAGCAGGCGCAAAATGGTACGAGCACTGGGGCTTCTAATGGCAGTGCTTGGCAAATGCTCAATTCTCTTACACAAGCTAAAACTGCTGTCTTTCCCAATGCTTTTTTTAACAGGATTTCAGTGAAGGACAGCTTATAAATAGAGTGGCTTAAGGCATACCTGGTTAAGGCATTTTTATTACACCAGTAGTGAGTTTACTACTCTTATTAAGTCATGAACTTTTAGAAGGCTGCTTTGAGGAAGCACGGACAGGCACTTGAGTGCAAAGTTTTATTGTAAAGCTGGATTAAAGCAAGCTCAAAGATATCCCATGGCATGTTGGGCAGGGCGGGCAAGAACTTGGTGGGAAAGGCCATAGGTATTAGCATGGTCATGGGCAGTCAATGAGTGGACAAATAAGCAAACAGCTACAAGCTTTGTGTCCCTCCTCCTTTGCCATTTCTCCCTATCTGTACTCCAATGCAATAGTTTCAGCTTATAGGTAATAACTCCGTGCCCAGGCCCAACCGTGCTGGGGGGGTGTGGCCCTTATCTTCCCTGAGTGGATTCCTGCCACTGTCACTCCTTCGCAGACCTACTACTCTTTTGAATGCCTGGTCTGCCGACTCTCCCTCCTAGCCATTCCCTTACGGTGGCTACTATCTATCGGCCACCTGGTCAAAATTCCTCTTTCCTCTCCGAGTGGGCGGACCACACCTCCTCACTCCTGTCCTCAACCACTCAACTCCTCTTTCTTGGAGACTTCAACATCCACCTGGATGCCTCCTGTCCTCCCTCTGGACTCTTTCGCGACCTCTGCGACTCTCACTCTCTATTCTCCCGTCTGGGCCGACTCATTCTGCAGGGCACACTCTTGATGCTCTGATCTCTTCAGACCTTCCCCTCTCTGTCCCTCTCTCCACTTCACTCTCCTGGAGTGATCACTTTCTCCTATCCTCCCACATCACCTTCCCTACCCCACGGGCAAAGCCACCCTCATCACTGCCACCCTCCTTCTCGGTCATCCGACCCATGATGCGCGTGTCAGTTGAGGCTTTCGCTGCCACCTTCTCGCCCCCCGCCCCCTTTGGCTGACTCCCACCCTGAGACAGCCCTCTCCACTCTCCACTCTGCTATATCTGATACTCTTGATATCCATGCCCCTCTCATGAGAATCCGCCTGAAGCCCAAAGCCAAATGTAACTCCTGGTATGACTCGGATCTCGTCACCCTTAAACGCAAGTGCAGGGCGGCAGAGAGGAAATGGTGTGCTTCATGTTCATCCTCTGACAAACTGGCCTGCTGCCTGCTCCAAAGGCAATATCGGCTCTCCTTTCTCACCAAGAAGAGAGCCCTAATCCAAGCCTGCATCTCTGCGGCGTCCAACAATTTGGCCGAACTCTTTAAAATCTGCAAGGAGCTGGCCAACCCTGCTGCAGTCTCTACCTCTCCTGTCCCCTCCCAGGCCATCTGCATGGCACTGGCCTCTCACTTCATCTCAAAAACCTAGGACATCCTGTCCTCACTCTCCTCCTATCACGCCCCCCCCCTCTATTCCCTGCTCTTCCTCTGGCCCTTCTGCAGCCACCCTGCCTCCTTCCTTCTCTGCCTTTCCCCTTTTTTTTGCTGACGAGGTTTCGAGACAGGTCCGCTCTATGAAAGTCTCGTCAAAACAGGTCCACCCCTGTTCCTCCAGAACTATCAAGGACCACATCAACTCCTTGGCTCCTGCCCTGGCTGACTTCTGCAATCACTCCTTCGCCTCTGGAGTCTTCCCATCCCCCCTCAAGCACTCCCTTGTGCACCCCCTTCTTAAGAAACTCTCTTCCGACCCCTCCTGCCCGGCTAACTATCGCCCAATCTCTATCACTCCCTTCCTGGGCAAGCTCCTGGAGAAACTGGCAATCTCCCAGCTTAATCTCCATGCTGAATCTGTTGGTAGTCTTCACGACTATCAGTCTGGCTTCAGAGCTGCCAGAAGCACGGAAACTGCTCTCCTGAACATCCGTGATGACCTGCTCTCGAACCTTGACTCTAACACCCCATGTGTTCTCATTTTGCTCGATCTCTCTTCTGCCTTTGATACTGTCAACCACACCATCCTGTCTCCATGATAACCTGGGTATCACTGGTCAGGCTCTGGCGTGGCTGACCTCTTTCCTCCCCAATCGACCCTCCCAGGTCCAACTAGGGTCCTTCCTCTCTGACATCTTTTTCTCTACCTGGGGTGTCCCTGAGGGATCTAACCTCTCTCCCTGGCTGTTCAACCAGTATATGGCACTCCTTGGCCACCGCATTGCCGCTCTCTGTCCCAACTTTCAGTGCTATGCGGATGATACCAAGCTCATTTTCAGGCTACCCTTGGCCTCCTCTTCCCCTTCCCTCATCTCTGACTGTCTTTCTGCTATCCATGAATGGTGTGCCGCCAACAACCTCTGCCTTAATGCCAGTAAGACTGAGATTCTACTCATCGGCACACCCACTCCCTCCTTCCCTGCAGCCCTCTGGCCGGCCTCTCTTGGCCCTCTTCCTGCTCCCTCCTGCAAGGCAAAAAACCTCAGGTTCATCTTCGACTCCACACTCTCCTTCTCTCCTCACATCTCTGACGTCTCTAAGAAGTCACACTATCAGCTACACCTCCTCAGAGGTATCCTTCCTTTCCTCTCCTTTCCCCAGAAGCTCACTGTCTCTAGAGCCCTGGTTCTCTCGAAGCTGGACTACTGTAACAGCCTCTATCTAAATCTGCCTGCCTCTACTCTCCGCCCTTTGAGACTCATCCATAACAGGACTGCGAGACTTGTCCTTGCCTCAAGGCCAGGGACCGTATCTCTCCAGGACTGAAATCACTACACTGGCTCCCAGTGGCTGCGAGGATTAAGTTCAAAACCCTCTGCATTGTCCACAATGCCTTCTGGGGCCTTGGGCCAAAATACCTTCATCTCTCTCTTCCTAAATGTCTTCCTTCTCGAGCTCTTCGCTCATCCGCCTCCAACTCCCTCAGGGTCAGCTGCTTCTCCAAGCAACGAGTTGGGGGTAGATCTCTCTCTGCAGCAGAGGCCTCCCTCTGGAACAGCCTTCCTGCCTCCCTGAAACTGGAGGGGAATCATCTCCGGTTCCGGAAGCACCTCAAAACCTTCCTCTTTGCCTCCGCTTTCTCTCCCCCTCTCCCCTGCTAAAATCACTGAACCTGCACTGAATCTGCAACTGGGCCACTCACCGATCTCAGTCCTTGGCCCAGCCACACTTCCCTGCACTTCCTCACTGGCAACCCCTGCACTGTGGGGCTGTCTCTGTATCCCTACAGCCCCTCCTCCCTGCACTTACCTTGCACTTGCCACCAGCTGGCCCTTATTATTTATCTTGTACTCTACTAACACTGTACTGCACTTTCTCCTCTCCCTTTCCCCTTGCACTTTTCCCTTCCCCTCTACCCTTGCACTTGCGCAATCTGAATGACACCTGGCCTAGTATGATCGTTGTCTGTCTCCCCTTGTTCCTCCCCCTGCCTCGTCGCGCCTTGAAACACTTGTGTATAGGCGCGTTACAAATGCCGTTTCATATCATAACCTAAAAAAAATTTTGTGGGCACAAAGGTGTTTTTTTCGGCGGGTAATATCGTAGAAGTCTGAGGAAGGCATGGGGTGTGTTAAGTGGCTGAAATTGTGACCAATCTGGGGACCACCCAACAAACAATGTTGAGTTGAGTATCATAGCTACAAAATGAACTCATGTTATGTTTGCCACATTAAGCTAGTTATGGCTCTTCGCCTTGCATTACCTCCACAATGCTGGTCCTCGTCGCAATAATTATGAGGTTCCAACCTCCCCACCAGGAGTTCATTCCATCTTTTCAATATGACAAACATGTTCCACCCTCTTTAATTTAGAGCCTAACACTCCCAGCCACCACAATGTATCATTTTTAAATTTTACTGCCATCCTGACATGAGCATTGGTGAGTGTCTGGGACTCCTGCTGCATCATTTATCCTCTCCTGGCTGGGCTTGGAAGGGCACCTAGCTTGGACCCTTCTCCCTGCACCTTGTGCTGAGCTATAGGTGGATGGAGTTGGTGTGGCTGCCTCTGGGATCCTCCAGCTTGGTAGGGTGCCTGGTTGAGGGTTTATGGTCCTCGGGGGCCCTGCTTGGTGGTTCCTGTAGGTGTGGCCTTCCCTCCTGCAACCAGCTTTGTCTTAGTGTCTTCTCGCCCACCTGTGTTGTATTTATGTGGCCTTCCATGACTCATGAGGACATTCTTTACACCAATGTTCAATACAAAAATAAAAGAAATAAGTAAATACACAAACATGGTATTGTGCTTACCAAGAGTGCTACAATTCTACAACATCGGTGATTCACTTGGTGGAGTGGTGCATTTGAGTCGTGGCACTCTCTATGAGAAGGATTTTACATGCCTGCAGGGGAGGGACCCTAATTTGCCGGCCATTGGGTTACAATTTTCACCTGCTCTGTCTGACCTTTCCTATAATTGGGGGCATACTGTTAAACCAGACTTGGAGGAGCAACTGGCTTATTGCCATTTTGATATATCTTGATCCTCTATTAAGGATGAAAAGGTAAAACCTGAAAAATAGACTCCACTTCATGTTGAACCCAAGAAACCAATCCTTTATACACCTAGGTTCCCATATCCTCTACAATATCATGGTTAGTATAGCTCAGTGGCAACCCGCTCGTCTTGGAAGGAAGACTACTCAGAGCAACACTGGTTCGAATCCCGGGTCCGCGCTTAGAAACCTCTTTGGTATTTACATGCGTTATAAAAAAACAATTGTAATCAAAGCTATTCCAACAGGAACGATGAACATGTGACCTTTTCTGTCTGTAAAAGGGCTAAACCCTATAATTATTCTCTTAATAAAATCTGGGGAAGAAAATCCATTTTGAAACCTTTTGAAGAATTAGAGAAATCAAATGTTCTCAAATTAAACTACAAGTCCCAGAATCCCTCTGGGACTGTTATGAAGAAGAGGGCTGAAGAGGCATGCAGAAGTCCAGGTCAGGCAGGCAAGCATAATGACTCTAGGCATGGCCAGGCAATGTAATCATATGGGTCTGTACCTGAACCTAATTAGCCCACTTGAGGGGTATAAAAGGCTGAAGCAGGGAGGCACAGTTGAAAGAAGCTGGTTGAGGAGCAGGAGCAAAAGAAGCAGAGCACATAGCCAGCAGTTCATAAGGAAGTGTGATCACAACAGGGACGCCGGAGTAGAGAGGAGGCAGATTTCACCTGCAGACTCTGAGTTGGCCCTGTGCTCACAAACCCTGAATAGCTGTGGCAGCACTGGAAGGGACCGGAAGCAACAGGCAGTCTTTCCAGGTGCACCTCAATGCTGTGAATGCAGAGCTGAAGTTGCAGTTGTTCCCAAGGCCTGTGTGCAGAAGCAAGCTGAGGGAAACTGGAGAGTAGGAGACACTCCCTCAATGAGGCTAGATTGGAGATACCCGTACAGAAGAGGGGTGTGGATCCCAAGAGTGCCCGCGGTAGTAGCAGGAGACGAAACAAAGTCGGGAAGCAGCAGCAGCCCACAGTCGTCGTAATTGGGAGTCAGAAAAGGAACTTCCGTACTCCTGAGCAGCAGAAGCTCTTTGCTGGTAACTGTAGCCAGCTTTTAATTGCACTCATACTCACATCTAAGCGAGCAGAAGTTCACCGCAGAATTGGGAAGTCTTTTTATTAATGGGAAAGCAACACCCGCTTATGTGAAATGCTCACGTGTGATAAAAGCTTTTCTAATCCCTAACATTAGTATTACATTCTTGCCAAGCGGTCATGTGTCTCCTGTTAACACGGAGAACGCTGCCGGTAGCTTAATTAAAGTGAGAATGACTTTCCCAAAGAGTTGCAAGTATTGTTTAAAGGGCAGCGCGTGAGACAATGTTTCCCGAAACCTTGGAGGCTGAGTGCTGAATGAATGGTGGAAAAGGCGTCTCTCTTTGAAGTGGTAGTTCAAGAGTGAAACAAAATGGCGCGTGCCTAATTTTGTTTTTAGTAGAAGATAAACATCTTGCAACACATCAAAGGCTTGAAGCGGAAGTCATAGAAGTAGTTGAAACTGAAGCCAGAACAAGCATTACCGAATCCCACAGATTGAACTTTATAGTTACCCAAGAGGCTTCATCCAAAGCTGGAAGAGTGGCATAACAGCTTTGGGGTAACCATTGAAGGAGAGGTGTATACTAAGCTGGGGAAGGGAACTGGGTGTTTGTTCACAGAAGTTGTTTTTATATCTGCATGGCGGACACTATTTGGAAGAAGAAGTGGTCTAGAAGCATATTCTGTGGTAGCTGCAAGACAGGCAAACAGACTACCCTTTCTTATGGCATAGAAAGAAGAGTGTCTTGCCAACCTGTGGTGGTAGAAGGTGTCTTGTAGAAATTGCCTATCTTGAAGTTGCAGTTGTAGCAGCAAATTACCTAATCGCAGAAGCTGTAATAGCAGTAGCAAGACTGTGTCTGTCAATATTTTTTCAGAACTATATAAGCTGGAAGAAGTAGTAGCTCAAACTAACTGTGGGGCAAGGGAGCCTGCTCTCACAGTTCTATCGCACAAGGGAGTAGGTGATAGAGGAGCAAACCTTAAGCAAGAGCATCCTGACAAACACTGTATATAAGACGCCGCAGAAGTTGAAAGCAGAGAAGATGTTGTCAAAGCGGAAGAGGTACTTTTGTCTTCAACTTTATCTATTCTTTCCTGGAAGGAAGTCATCCAGGAAACTCCATTGGTGCTGTTATTTTCTTTGTTGAACTGTAAAGGAAGAATCTTTTCACCAAGCACAGAAGAGACTTTTGCCAGTGGATTTTATTTGCCTGAACTCTTGTTTCTTTGGAACTTTTCAAGACTTTGGTTAAGACCTTTTGTTCCTTGGAAGAAATTGACGTTGGGACATTCCTGGGCTTCGAGAAGTCATCCAAGACACTGGGTGTTTGGTGACCTTTTATTATGGGGGCCCTGAATCATGCTGTTCCCATCTTAATCTTGTATCCAGGCTTGCAACATTATGTGTTACTTCTGACTTCTGCAACTGTATTCGCTCTCCCTTCCTGCTTCTCAACTCTTTTTGACTACTCTCTGTTCTCTCCTCCTCTCCCTTTCTCCCTTTTCCTATCTCCTCCCCTCCTCCCCTTACTTTCTTCTATGCTCTTACTCTATCAGAATTATCCCTGGACCTAGTATGATAGCAACCTATCTGTCGCTCCACCCTAATATGTCCCCCCCTCTAGCACTATCTGAAATGTCACCAGGCCTAGTACGATAGTCGCTTGTTTTGTTCCTCCCCTCCCTTTCTGCACCCCTCTCCTTCACCTTTTCTTTTCTCCGGCTCTACCAGAAATGTCGTCAGGCCTACTACGGTAGTTTGAGGAGAAATGGGTGGGTTGACAAAACCTAGTTTGTTGGTGGCGCTGGCAAGAGGGTTGGTACCTCAGTAATGTCATTAGTTATTCGACAATTCAGTCCAGAGTTTTGTTTGTGCAGGAATATTTATTATTTCAAGTGCAACATAACACCTGGGGCACAATGTACCAGGTTGGTGAACCATAAAAAGAATAAACAGCCGATGCGCGTTTCAACCAAAGTCTTTCTCAAGGCATTGAAGTTGGGGTGGGGGCTCCCATTGGAACAAGAAGAGAACTGCCCTGAGTAGGGTGCTGGGTAGATGCTGGTTAGCAGATGCCTTGAGAAAGACTTCGGTTGAAACGCGCGTCGGCTGTTTATTCTTTTTATGGTTCACCAACCTGGTACATTGTGCCCCAGGTGTTATGTTGCACTTGAAATAATAAATATTCCTGCACAAACAAAATTCTGGACTGAACTGTCGAATAACTAATGACATTACTGAGGTACCAACCCTCTCGCCAGCGCCACCAACCAACTAGGTTTTGTCAACCCACCCATTTCTCCTCAAACTTCCTGGGAACCATGGAGTCTGGTTCCCTGACAAAAACATGTGCTGGGCTGCAGGCCTAACCTTTTACATAGACGACGAGTTGTGCAGGGGACCTACCTGTCCCGACACCTAGCTCCTCACCCCTTGCAAACACTACGGTAGTTGCCTGTCTGTTTCCATTTCCTTCCCACCCTCCCTCTCCCTACCTTATCTATGTCTTAGCTCTTGCAGTATCTGAAATGTCGTCAGGCTGAGTACGATAGTTAATTTCAAATCCTTACTGTTGATGGCCTGTAAGAATGTCTTTGTATTTGCCCTTGTTCCCTCCGTTGCCTTGAAGTGCTTTGAAACACATTGTGTATAGGCGCTATATAAATAAACTAGTGTATATCATTTAGGTTGTATTTATGTTGCCTTGAATGTTTATGTTGTTTAGTGTGAGGGTTTGTTTTGTGCATGCTAGGTTTTCACATAGATCTTAGAATAGGTAGCGAATCCCCTGATAGAGTAGGTTTAGTTAGGATTTTTATTATAATTTAGTGTATGATAAAATGTTAAATCCTGAGAAACTCAATACAGCTCTGAGTCTCACTTTACTGACCCCTCACAGTAAGCACATGGCTAAATGGAAGCATCTGTCTTTGGAAGAAGGTTATGCTAGTTTCATTTTGCTCTCTTCTTTGCCTGTAAGGGAGAAGTGTGTCTCCTGGAAGCATGCAAAGGCTCCTAAATTGTCTGAAGAGTGGTTGGCGTGCATTTGGAGGGGGAGTCTTCCTGTTTCTCGTCTTGTGACGATCCTTCAGATAGTGTCACTTTTTACCATGGAGGAGAGCCTTTCCAGGAGGCCAGGGAAAGTCCGGCCACTAACCAATAGTTCCCCTAGGGGATGTGATCTGCAGGAAGACCTCATGGAGGGGAACTCCCCTCCTAGAGACAAGGACACGAATCAGGGACACAGCCCCTTTAACTCCCAACCCCATAAGGTAGTGACATCGCCCAAACCTCTTTTTTCTAGACTTATATCAGAAACCATGACAAGTGCAGAGACGAGGAAGAACTGGAGAGCGCTACAGTCAAGCAGGGAAAAGGGCTCCACCAGCTGTTGTCAATGGAACTGATGTTATGCAAAGGTGGACCCTGCTACATCAAGACACGAGAAACAAACAACAGGAAAAGAGAGATGGAGACAGAGAGAAAGACGCAGAGGAAGATAGAGTTGGAAAGCGAAATCGAGGTCAAGGTGGTGGTAAAAGCAAAAGGAAGACTCGAGAGGCTCGAGGGAGGGACATGGAGGGTGTGGTTCAAGAGAATGCACAAGAACATCTTGCAGGCCAACTAGGTTTTGGCAATAGTAGAAACAGAAGTGGAAAGTGGAGAAGGCGTCCCGCACAGTGGCAGAACGCCAAACATTATACAAGTGAAACCTGGTGCCTGGTGGGTAAGGGTGTTAAGATGGATTTCTAAACTCTGACCTAGTAAGCAGAAGTTTAGGAGGCCACCTTAGTTTAGTGTAACAGGGAACCTTCTGGACAAACCAGACCAATCTACGGTAGCTCGGCAGGCGGTCAAGACTAAGGGCCTGATCATGACTGGCGGTAACACCGGTGGTATTACCGCTGGCGGTATTAGTCCTACCGCCGAACTCCCCTGCGCTAATAGCGCCTGATCACGGGTTCGGCAGTAATGTTAATCCCCATTCCCCATTGAGCCCATTTGGGAATGCCCCATTCCCCATTGGGCTCAATGGGGAATTTTCGCGCTCTTACCGCCGGCAGATTTCCCGCCGGCGGTAATAGCGCAAATTTTCAGTGGATTTCCCCCCAGCTCAGAGCTGGGGCGAAATCCGCCGAAGTCCTGATTTGGCGGACCCTTAAATCCGGCGGTAATAGCGCTACCGCCGGATTTAAGGGTTACCACCAAAGTCGTGATCAGGCCCTAAGTCTCAGGAGGGGTGAGAGTGATTGGAAGCCCACAATGAGCACACACAGTAACACTCCACAGATTACTCTTAGACAGATGTATATCAAAAATACATTTATTATAGGCCTTTATAACAAAACACAATTAAACCACAGTAATAATAAAACAGTTACCACACATGCTTTTTCAGTATGTAACATATATACAAAATGCGTTTAGCCTAAGGCTGATGAAAAGGAAGAAAATGACCACAACCTGCAACAGAAAGGGGTAAGTTCAACACAGATATCACATTAGGCATTTCTTCAAAGTCAATCCCTATCTTATGCAGTCCAGCCCTAAGAAGGGAGGAGCCTTATGTTCAAGGTACAGCAGTGCGTTAACAACACACGGTCGTGCGAAAAGCGGGTTCTCTTCAGGGAGTTGCTCCCTCGTTTTGGGGGTCCTTATCGGGTTTCCAAGATCCTGAACCCGTTGGCCCTACGCCTGGCGGTTCCCTCCTCCTGGCGGATCCACCCTGTCTTCCATACTTCATTGATCAAGCCTTGTTCGGGTCCCACCCGACTGGTTGCTCCTCCCGCTCCTGTCTCTGTCTCCTCTCCTGATGTGTTTGAGGTACGTGCCATACTGGGTTCCCGTATCTTCAGGGGTGGCCTGCAATACCTGGTGGACTGGGTGGGCTACGGTCCTGAGGACCGCTCATGAGTTCCCTCCTGGGATGTCCACACCCCTCGCTTGCTGGCCCGCTTTCACCGTGACCATCCTTCCTGTCCACGGGGTCGTGGGCCTTTGGGGAGGGGCTCTGTCATGTCCAATCGCTCACCTGCTACTGTTCCCAGTTCCCACATGCACTCCCAACGTCAGCGACAACGGCAGCAACAGCAGCAGCGGCACAGCCGCAGAGGTTTCCCGGCTGGTGGACCGGTGACTTTCCGCCCCTTTCCACGGCGGCGGTTGCCATGGCGACTCCTTCACGCTCCGCAGCGAAACAAGGGCGTATGGAAACCCACGCGTCACATGTCCCGAAGACACCCGCAACACCAATCCCTGTCTGCGTTGCGTTCCACGTGACACGCAGCTGCGGTCACATAACCGCGTCACATGACCACACTCGTATTAAAAAGGGCGCGCAAACGCAGAAACATTGCTTCACAGCTTCTTCACGGAGAACTGCTTGGCGTTTTGGATTACTCTTGTTATTCACGTACTACCTTGATCACGGAACGTTTGTTTGGACTGTCTTTTGGATTTTCCCTACTTGGATTTTGGCGTGCTCTCTGATTACCTGGACTTTTGACCACTGGCTTGGATACTGGACTGGGTACTTGGATTTCCCTGTCTCCAGTTCTGTCTTTTGGCTTCTGACCTCGGATTGTGTTTTGGATTGATCACGGATTACGTTCTTGTTCCATACCTAACTCGGGTGTCTCCCGGAGTGCCATCAGAACACCTCAGCCTGCCGCTGCTGTCAGCATACTATCTGCCTACGCCTACAACTTCCGACCTGCCCACCATAGGTAAGCTGCTGTTACATTGTCACTACTGTTCCTACCTTTGTTGTCAATTATCACTGCTTAACATAACCCTTCATTGCCCTACAGTGGTCAGGGGGTTCTTCTGGCGTTCCCGGTTCCAGGCTGACGACACTCTACACCTGTGGCCTCAAAGATTGCTCGAGTAGTGTTTTTGCTCTTACTCGTGTGGTACTTGGGGATGGAGGTATTATTTATCTACACGACCATCAAGTCAGAACAGACTGTGAAGCCTTGTGGTCGTCCTGATAATGGATACCTCAGCCGGGGACCCTGTGACTGCTCTAATGCAAGCAGTTACAACACTCAGGACTGACATGGCCGCCGCCACCACTGCACTCAGGACTGACATGGCCGCCGCTACTACTGCTATAAATCACCGCCTTGACACCCTACAAAGCTCCCATCATCCTCTGCCTGCAGATTCCAGATTTGGGGATCCTTCCCCATCACAGAACCTGACTCCTGCCACGCCACCCCCTACATCAGCTGTCCCTTTTGTTATTCCAAAACCATTTCCTCTTGCAGCCCCCGAAAGATATCAGGGAGATCCCAGAAAGTATCGCACTTTTCTAAACCAATGTAAACTCCACTTTTTGTGCCGACCTCAGGCATTCCCTGACTCAGTAACTAAGGCTGCATTTTTGCTTTCCCACTTATCAGGTGTGGCAGGCACTTTGGCTAACCCTCTGTTAGAGAGTGGTCACCCTGCCCTTTACGATTTCAATCTATTAGTCAGCAAAATGGCCAAGGTTTTCGATACTAGGTACAAGGCGCAGTCCCGGGATATGGAATTGTTGGACCTCACCCAGGGCAGACTGTCGCTCATAGAATACATTTCTCGGTTTAACCAACTCTCCGCTGAAACCTCTTGGCCCGAAAACAAAAAGGCAGTAGTGTTTTATCGGGGTCTGTGTAACGCCATGAAAGATGCATTGTCAGTTGTACCGTCTCTCCCCTCCGTCTATGCCGACCTGGTTGACTTGGTATTACAGTTGGACGCGCGATGGACCGAACGCAGGGCGGAACCAGGGCTGTCCCACCTCCCACCTCCACCCACACCGGATCCTACTTGTGAACCCATGCAGATAGGTGGGTTACGCAGTCCCATTACCCAGGCCAAACGAGAACGTATGAGAACAGACAATGCCTGTTTCTACTGCGGTCTCAACGGTCATTTCGTTAAGGTGTGTCCCCGTCGCCCAAAGAATAAGACTCCGGGTTTCCAGAAGACTCACCCTTGAGATCAGGGGTTGGGGCGAGTCCTTCACAAAACCCCTCTGACCTTGCCTTTGGTCCTGTCCGCCCCGTGATGGTCCAGGCTTCATTGATTCCTACCACAGGCAACACGCATCCAGTACACATAGTGATTGATTCAGGGGCTACAGGATGCTTCATAGACATCACACTAGCCAACTCGCTAAATCTACCATTGATATCCAAAAGACATCCGGAGCCGGTTCAGGCGGTTAATGGGACGTCTCTCGCTTCAGGTCAGATTATGCAACAAACAGCCCCGCTGGAGGTCGTAATCCAAGAAGTCCACAAGGAAACTCTGTCTTTTGATCTCATTGCTACTCCTCAGTTTGGGATCATCCTAGGCATCCCATGGTTAAAGAAACACAACTCTTTAATCAACTGGGGCACTGGCCAGGTTTTCTTCAAGTCTGAGATATGTCAACACTATTGTCTAATAGAGTCCCCTTCGATCTCCAACCCGGCGAATGCTCTTGGGGCTGTAGCTTCTTTGGTCCTCGAGGATGATTCTGTGTCTTTGGGCCCACATGTGGTAGGAGCGTTCATGGCAGGAATCCCCTCGATGTACCATGACTTGCAAGCTGTGTTCGACAAGGGTTCCGCAGAAGGCCTTCCTCCACATAGGCCATACGACTGCCCCATTGATCTGGTCTCTGAGGCCCCTGTTCCAAAAGGCAGAATCTACTCTTTAACACAGGCAGAAAAACGAGCCCTACAGAAATATATTCAGCAGGCTTTACATTTGGGCTACATCCGCCCTTCGACTTCGCCAGCAGCAAGTCCGATCTTCTTCGTCCCGAAGAAGGAGGGGGATCTCCGTCCCTATGTGGACTACAGGCGGTTGAACTCCATCACTGTAAAAAAACGTTATCCCATCCCTCTCATCTCTACGCTGCTAGATAAACGTACCCAGGCTTCTATTTACACTAAACTGGACCTTCGGGGGGCGTATAACCTGATTCGCATGCGTAGTGGGGATGAGTGGAAAACAGCCTTTTGCTCCCGACAGGGATTGTTCGAATATACAGTGATGCCATTTGGCCTCTGCAATGCCCCAGCCACGTTTCAACGTTTCATGGATGACATTTTCAGTGACATCCTGAACATCTACATAGTGGTCTACTTAGATGACATATTAATCTTTTCTTCTTCTCTGGAGGAACATATTATCCATGTCAGGGAAGTGCTGTCCCGACTCCCAAAAAACGCGTTGTTTGCCAAACCTGAAAAATGTCTTTTCCACACCAGTCAGGTCGAGTTCTTGGGGTTTCACATATCACCTGGGGGTCTGTCCATGAATAAATCCAAAGTCCGAGTGATCAGCGATTGGCCGGTTCCAGCGAACTTGAAACAATTGCAAACATTTTTGGGGTTCACCAATTTTTACCGGCGATTCATTGCTGGTTTCTCTTCTATTGTTGCCCCTCTCACTGCCCTGACTAGTCCTCTAGTCCCTTATTCCTGGTCCGCAGAACAGCAAACTGCTTTCGATTCCCTTAAGGCAATGTTCACTACAGCACCAGTGCTTCAACACCCTGACCCAGAGCTCCCTTTTGTCTTGGAAGCGGATGCTTCTTCGTACGCATTGGGTGCTGTACTCTCACAACCTTGTCCTACTACAGGCCGACTGCACCCCGTGGCAAACCACTCACGGAAGTTCACGTCAACCGAACTGCACAATACAGTCACAGAGAAGTAGCTTTTAGCCATCAAAGATGCATTACAGGTCTGGGGGCACCACCTTCTGGGCGCGAAACATCAGACTGTGGTGTTCTCGGATCACAAAAACCTACAAGATATTGCCTCCCTCAAGTGCACGAACAGTCGACAAGTGCGTTGGCATCTTTTCTTTGCTGCATTTGATTTCGTGATTAAGCATAGACCTGGAGTGGTTCACGGGAAGGCAGATGCCCTGTCTCGCTCCCCTAGGGGGGAGGCCCTCCCGTCTTTTCCTGATACCCTACTGGGAAAGGGGCATGTTGTTTGCGCCTGTACACCATCGCGTTCCATGTTGTCTACCATACGTCAATGGGTCCCTCAATATCTGCACTCGGTAACAGACTGGGATCCGGTTATGCAAGACGGGCTACCTTTTCTACAAGGGAAGCTCTACTTACCCACGACTGAGACATGAAATCAGGCACTAGACTGGTCCCATGATGCTACCATTAACGGTCATCCTGGACAACAACGTACCCTAGACCTCCTCAAACGTTGGTGCTGGTGGCCAACCATGAAACGCGATGTTGTGAACTATGTCAACACCTGTTCTGTTTGTGCCCAGGGTACATCACGTAGGGGTCGCCCTCTAGGTCTTCTTCAACCTCTTCCCATTCCCCCAAGACCCTGGCATACTGTTTCAATGGATCTGATCACCGACCTACCCCGTACACAGGGTTATGACACCATCTGGGTGGTGGTTGACTCCTATACGAAGGTGGCACGATTTATACCATGTAAAGGGATACCCTCAGCTCCAATGTTGGCCAAGCTATTCTTCAAGTCCGTGTTTTGCCTTTTTGGGTTACCCCATGTCTTGGTATCCGATCGTGGTACGCAATTCACGTCCCGATTCTGGCGGGCCCTCACCAGACTACTTGGCATCGATGCTCGATTTTCCTCCGCCTACCACCCAGAGAGTGATGGACAGACAGAAAGGGTTAACCAGGCATTAGAACAGTATCTACGCTGTCTCTCCCTCCAATTCCAAGACACCTGGCTCAATCTGTTGCATCTTGCTGAATTTGCATACAATAACACACTACACTCCTCCACTGGTTTTTCTCCCTTCTTCACCCTCTATGGTCAACATCCCCGTACCCTTCCTTTTCCAGATTTTTCTTTCTCCTATACCCCTGTGGCCACGGCTTGTGCCCGTGATCTGGTTTCAGTCCATGCCCAGACGCTAGTCCATCTGCACGACGCACAGGTGTCCATTAAAACAGCGGCCGACAGAAAACGGGTGGATGCCCCTAGCTATCAGGTGGGGGATCGGGTTTGGCTTTCCTCTCGCCACTTGCATATCCCTGGTTGTCGCAAGTTGCTCCCTCGTTTCCAAGATCCTGAACCTGGTGGCCCTACGCATGGCGGTTCCCTCCTCCTTGCGGATCCACCCTGTCTTCCATACTTCATTGATCAAGCCTTGTTTGGGTCCCACCCGACTGGTTGCTCCTCCCGCTCCTGTCTCTGTCTCCTCTCCTGATGTGTTTGAGGTACATGCCATACTGGGTTCCCGTATCTTCAGGGGTGGCCTGCAATACCTGGTGGACTGGGTGGGCTACGGTCCCGAGGACCGCTCATGGGTTCCCTCCTGGGATGTCCACGCCCCTCGCTTGCTGGCCCGCTTTCACTGTGACCATCCTTCCTGCCCACGGGGTCGTGGGCCTTTGGGGAGGGGCTCTGTCATGTCCTCTGTCATGTCCAATCGCTCACCTGCTACTGTTCCCAGTTCCCACATGCACTCCCAATGGCAGCGACAACGGTAGCGACAGCAGCAGCGGCACAGCCGCAGAGGATTCCCGCAGAGGATTCCCGGCTGGTGGACCAGTGACTTTCCGCCCTTTTACACGGCGGCGATTGCCATGGCGACTCCTTCACGCTCCGCAGCGAAACAAGGGCGTATGGAAACGCACGCGTCACATGCCCGGAAGACGCCCGCAACACCAATCCCTGTCTGTGTTGCGTTCCACGTGACACGCAGCTGCGGTCACGTAAACGCATCACATGACCACGCTCGTATTAAAAAGGGCGAGCAAACGCGGAAACATTGCTTCACAGCTTCTTCACGGAGAACTGCTTGGCGTTTTGGATTACTCTTGTTATTCACGTACTACCTTGATCACGGAACGTTTGTTTGGACTGTCTTTTGGATTTTCCCTACTTGGATTTTGGACTTTTGACCACTGGCTTGGATACTGGACTTGGTACTTGGATTTCCCTGTCTCCAGTTCTGTCTTTTGGCTTCTGACCTCGAATTGTGTTTTGGATTGATCACGGATTACGTTCTTGTTCCATACCTAACTCAGGTGTCTCCCGGGGTGCCATCAGAACACCTCAGCATGCCGCTGCTGTCAGCATACTATCTGCCTACACCTACAACTTCCCACCTGCCCACTATAGGTAAGCTGCTGTTACATTGTGACTACTGTCCCTACCATTGTTGTCAATTATCACTGCTTAACATAACCCTTCATTGCCTTACAGTGGTCAGGGGGTTCTTCCGGCGTTCCCGGTTCCAGGCTGACAACACTCTACACCTGTGGCCTCAACGATTGCTTGAATAGTGTTTTTGCTCTTACTCGTGTGGTACTTGGGGACGGAGGTATTATTTATCTACACGACCATCAAGTCAGAACAAATGCAACATAGTCAAACACTAAGGGAAACATAGTTTCCCAGTACTGACAGCCTGAAGGACGTGTCATTTTCCCCGTAACAAATGAGTGAAAGCCCAGAGGAGTGCAGCTGAAGGCTGTGCTCCACTGGAAAAAGTCAATTTAGTTAAGCCAAAGAAAAGCAAAAAGTTTGGGGTTTCACAAATAGAGGGAAAATGTCACCTAAGGGAAATCTTTCCTAACCAAGGGTAAGGCTGAGAAAGAGGAGAACCGACACAACGCCCCAGCGAAACAAACACATGTTATTGGTGAGACACCCAGACAGCGTTGTACCAGTCGGCAGGAAACCATCCCAATGGAAAGACGGAGAATGGGTTGTGGTGGCGTGACCTGTAGTGGGTGGACCATGCGGTCCGACAACTACGCCGAGACTGCTAACCCCGGCCTTTCACCAAGTTGCATAAATGGGCTTGAGAAGAATCCAGAGTGTTGGTGGTTGAGCAACACGTACGGAAGGGATGGTCGAATCCATTACCAACATCAGTACCACAAGCAGTTCAGGGCCCAGTGTAAAGACTGGTAGGGGGTGTCTGTACTTCCGCTCTCTATATGGTAGAGGAGAGGCACAGAGGACCCCAGCCAAGATTCTCTATTATTGGTACGTGGTCGAGCAATCAAGGCCTAGCTTCTCAGGAGGTGATGCAGGCTCGTTCTTAAGTACAGCGTAGTCCCTGAACCCCCACAAAGGAATGTCCACACACTGTATTACTGAAAACACAGTCTTTATATACTTAATATTCAAAGGTATGTACACGATCACAATAACGCACTTTGTACTCGGAAGTCAATAATGATAAATATATACAATTCTAAAGTGGTACCACTAATGTTATCCAATCTCATTAAAGTGCATCAACTGTACGGTTAAAATGTCACACAGATTAATAACGAGGAAACCAGCAATAGAGATAGGCAGGAACAGAAGATGGTTGAAACAATAGGCAGAATGCTGACCCCTACCAATAGGCACAGTTCTGTGCGGCGATCCCCCCATCTGGGCAACCTGTAAATAAAAGATATATAGCACAAGCCCAGTCCATATGTTCAATAGTCTCACTTCCTCCTATTAAGGTTTTACCCCCCAATGTACCTGGTGGAGTAGAGGTCTCTGACTATGCGTCAACCAATCCTTCTTGAGTGACTCCCTTTCAGGCAGGAGCCACGGATCGTCGAGAGGTGTCGAGGACATCGGTATTCAGTGTCGGGGAATCGACGGCCCTCTCGAGTGCCCTCCCTTTAAGGCGGGAGTCACGGGTCGTCGAACGTCCGACGGTGATCAGGTTGAAGTACGGCCGTGAAGTGGCAGCTTAGTTCCTAGCGGTGCTCGTCGACGACAAAGCGTTGGCGTCATGCAAGGAAGAGGCATGCGGGGCACCTCAGTGACGATAGTTCTGGACCGCAAAGAGATGATGAAGAACTGTGGCCCAGCAAGGGCGTCGAGTTGTCGGCGTCTCTGTGGTCTTTAGGTGGCGGTAAACCCACCGGTGGATGCTCCTCGGCGCGTCGACGGTCGGGCCTTCTCCAGCGGGGGACAAGCGGATGACGATGCAGACGAGGGCGTCCGATGATCAATTGAAGTTCTTAGGCAAACAGGAGCACAGCGGCTCCGGTCGGCGACGGCGGTCGTCGACAGTGGTGGACAACAGTCAGAGTGCTTTTCCTTGGAGTTCCGCAGCAGTCCCCGTATCGGGTCGGCAGCCTGTCGAAGGTCTGTCTACCAGGGAGCGTTGGCAAAGATCAGCTGTGCACGATGGTCCCTCGTAGCTCGGGAAGAGGGTGCCTTACCAGGTCCTCTCTGGGTCAGTCCTTGGAAGCAAAGCAGCTTTCAGATTGTGAAGGAGAGCAACAGCAATTCTTCTCGTCCAGCATGGCTTCAAGGTCAAGCGTCAGTTATTCCAGTTACTCGTCGTAGTGGACTTCAGCTTCTGAACACGATTCCTAGCAGTGAGAGGTCCCCAGATATACTGTTGATCTCCCATTCATTCCGCTGGGTCACACTCAAGCATCCAATCACAACTATGGGCATTCATGCAGGCAGGCAGCCAATCAGGCACACGAGGTATTTAGGCCATTCACTTCTCTTCAGACACTCACAACAAGTTATGTGTATTGGGACAAGTACCGAGCCATTCAACACTCCAAGCTGCATTCATACCGGTTTCGGTCAGGGCTGTCTCAGTCATTGTGTCAACCACCAGATACTAGACATCCACAACACAGAATGCATATTCGTCACACACTCTATTCACCCGGGTCCCACCCACAGGAGGTACCCACAACATACATCACCGGGAAGGCTCCAGCTAGTCTGGCTGGGCCTTCACAACAACACCATATATGGCATTTCCACCCAACAGCTAGTCAGGGGGAAGGGACAGAGTCAGGGCTTCCCAGGACTTTGGGAAAACAAGGTAATGGGTAATAGAAAGCAAGAGGCCACCGGGGCCATCTTGTTTTCCATCACGAATCAACTGATCCCAACGGCAGGGCCGGGTATCCCAAAATGGAGGATACTCCGCGCACCTGTCAAATTCAGCATGGAGTTGCCACCAGCCCATACCCTGCTCTGTGGGCCACCCACAGGTGCCCAAAAACATACACTAGGGGCACAGGGTTGTACCCCCACCCATGGGTGCCATAAGGGTATCCCACGGGTCCGTTCACCAAACCAAAAGAAAGAGAGCTGCACCGCCAGGAGTCCCACATGAACTCCTGCGCGGAAAAGATGGCAGAACACACGATAAAAAGCAGTAAAGGACAAGGATACGGAGGCCCTGTCCCTCCGATGCATTTCCAGCATCACAGTCGCCCCCCCCCAGACTGAGGTGGAGGGTGCCTAATCTCCCACGGGATAGACACCCTCATCCAGATGGTCAACATACCTTCTGGAAAGGCCATCTGCATTATCGTAACTCTTCCCTGGTCTGTGCTCTATGGTGAAGTCTAGCCCTTGCAGGCTAATGGACCACCTGAGCAGTTTCGGGTTCTCACCCTTCATCTGCATAAGCCACTTTAGGGGCTTATGATCTGTTTGGACCTTGAAGGTAGACCCCGTAAGGTAGGGCCTAAAACGCCTAAGGCTCCAAACTATGCTAAAACATTCCTTTTCAACAGTAGCCCACCTAAGTTCTCTACCCTTGACTGTCTACTGATGAATATGATAGGATGTTCTCTCCCTTTGTCATCTAACTGGGACAAGACAGCTCCAATTCCGGTGTCGCAGGCATCCGTCTGGACGATAAAGGGTCGGCTGTAGTCGGGCGCACACAACACGGGTGCCCGACACAGACTTTCTTTCAAGCCATCAAAGGCCCTCTGACAGTCTTCAGTCTAATTGACCTTCCTAGGCTGCTTGGGTGAAGTCAGAGCTGTCAGTGGTGCAGCTATGGTTCCATAGTCCGCCATGAAATTGTGATAATACCCGGTGAGGCCCAAAAAGGCTCTCACCTGGGTTTGAGTAGTGGGAGTCTCCCAGTCCTGTACATCCTGTACCTTACTGGGGAGAGGTTGGATTTGACCCCCTCCTACCTCATGACCAAGATACGTGACTTTCTCCTGAGCTAACTGGCACTTGGTGGCCTTGATAGTGAGGTTAGCCCTCTTTAAGGCCTGCAACACTCTACCCAGATGTGTCAAATGCTCCTCCCAAGTGGAACTGTAGACAGCAATGTCATCTAAATAAGCCACACAAAAGGCTTCCAGCCCACTGAGAGCATGATTGACCAATCTCTGGAAGGTGGCAGGGGCATTCTTTAACCCAAAAGGCATGACCCTAAACTGGTAGAGTCCCTCTGGTGTTGAGAACGCCGTCTTTTCCTTGGCATGGTCCGTCAGAGCTATTTGCCAATAGCCTGAGGTGTGGTCAAAGGTGCTCACAAATTTGGCAGCACCTATGGTGTCCACGAGCTCATCAGCCCTGGGCAATGGGTGCGCGTCAGTTTTGGTGACGGCATTGACTCCTCGGTAGTCCACACAGAACCTCCAATCCTTGGTACCTGCCTGGGAACTTGCCTTGGGGACAAGGACGACAGGACTGGACCAGGGACTGGTTGAGGGTTCAATAACACCCAGATCCAACATCTTGGCGACCTCAGCCTGGATGTGGTTCTTAACCGTATCTGACATTCGGTAGCTCCTGCTCTTGACTGGCACGCTGTCACCATTGTCAATCTCGTGCTTACACCACGGTGTAAGGCCTGGCAAAACAGAGAGGCATACTGCTGGAGCAAAGTCCTGCAGGCCCTCTGCTGCTCGGTTGTCAAATCTGGAGAGAGCTGCACTCCCTCCACTGAGCCATCCTGAGGGTTGCTATGCAGCAAATCAGGAAGGGGCTCACTCTCATCCTCTTCTTGCTCTGAAGCTAGCAAGAGACCTGAGACTTCTGCTCGCCTGTGGAAAGGCTTGAGCCTATTGACATGGAACACCTGAGGGGCTACCCCTGGGACTCCCATGTCAACTAGATAATTGACCTCGCCCATCTTGGAGATTACCCGGAAGGGTCCAGTCCATTTATCTGCCAATGCCTGCGGCTTGGTAGGCTCCATCACGAGGACCTCCTGTCCCAGAGTCTAATCCACTTATGATGCTTTAAGGTCATGCCAGTATTTGTTCAGTTCCTGGCTGGCATTGAGATTCGCCGTTGCTTGACCCATCATCTGTGTCATCCTCCGTCTGAGGCCTAACACATAGTCCCCCACTTGCTTGGGGGGACCGGGAGGGGTGGCTTCCAAACCTTCTCTGATCAAGGCGAGGGGCCCCCTCACGGGATGTCCAAAGAGTAACTCAAAGGGGCTGAAACCAACGCCTTCTTGAGGTACCTCTCTGTAAGCAAACAGCAGGCATGGCAGGAGGAGATCCCATTTCCTCCTTAGGGGCTCTTCCAAAGCACCTAGCATGCCCTTGAGAGTTTTATTAAATCTCTCAACCAGACCATTGGTCTGGGGGTGGTAAGAAGTGGAGAACTTGTAGGTTACCCCGCACTCTTTCCACATGGTTTTCATGTAACTAGACATGAAGTTGGATCCTCGGTCAGAGACAACCTCCTTGGGGAATCCAACACGGGTGAAAATGCCCAGGAGGGCCCGGGCAACCACCTTGGCAGTAACAGTCCGAAGGGGTATAGCCTCAGGGTACCTGGTGGCATGATCTACCAAAACCAGGATGAACCGATGTCCACTTGACGTGGTAGGGTCAAGGGGACTGACAATGTCGATGCCCACCCTCTCAAACGGTGTGCCAACCACTGGCAATGGCTGCAATGGGGCGATGACACTGCCTCCAGTTTTGCCAGACAACTGACAAGTTGGGCAGGTCCTGCAGTGGGACTCCACTTCTACTCCCATACGGGGCCAGTGAAATGGGCAGAGAGCCTCTGCTTAGTCTTCTTGGTACCAAGATGACCAGCCAAGGGCACCTCATGCGCCAAGTGCAGTAGGAAGGGCCTGTAAACCTGGGGCACCACCAACCTCTTGAGGGCACCAGGTTCAGGCTTAGTGGGCTCACTAACAAGGAGCTCACCCTCCCAATAAATCCGGAATGTCCTAGGCACTTCTCCTCGTGCCTGGGACAGGGCCTGTTTCCTCAGACCCTTGAGAGAGGGACACTCTCTCTGTCCTTTACAGAAGTCTGCCCGGGAGGGTCCCCCTTCAGCTAACAAGCATTGAAGATCGGGGTGATCCTCCTGGTTGAGAAACTCTCCCACAGGAGAGCCTTCTGGTTCTTCTTCCACAGGAGTTGAGACAGGGTTTACCACTGGACCCAGCCCATCCGGAGCGTGGATCCCAATGGGTGCTGTAGGAACAGCAGGAAGAGAAGGAGCTCCCTCCACAGAGGTGGCCTTCTTGCTCTTCTTTCGTCTTGCCTTGGGCCGCGCCTTCGGCTTGGGTACCTGACTCACAGCCAGACCCGGTGTCACCTGTGACCTAGTGACCGCAGCAGCAGTCATGGGAAGACCATCCGCGATCAATCCCATCTCTACTAGATCGTTACCTAACAGAATGTTAGCAGGAACATTGTCCTGCACCAGGACAGGAAGCTTTGCTGTCTTGTCTCCAATTACGAGTGTGACTCGGGCTACAGGCGATAATTTGGGAGGCCCACCAGCTAACCTGGTGGTTCTCAGAGGAGCATCTACATAGTACTCTGGCTTGAGCAGGGTCCTGTCCACCACTGTCATGCTTGCCCCAGTGTCTCTCAAACCAGTAGAAGGCTGGCCATTCAGGAGGACACTTCTCAAAAATCTACGGGTGTTCTGTGGGATAGTCGCCAGTACTTCCGCGTACTGGTCCCAGGCCCCAAGGGACACTAAGGAAATCTCTACGGGAGAACCAAAAGTGATCCCTGTAGAGGAGGGGAGGACAGTGGCCTCCACCTCAGACATGGGGTAAGGGTAGGTCAGGCTGACAGCCTGTACTCCGAGTGCCTTACCTTTACACTTGGAGTCACCCCTTTTGTGATCCAGAGCCCCACAGTCCCAACAAGTGCCGGGAGTGTGGGGTACGGTACTGGAACCACCGGGAGCCTGCTTTGCAGCAGGTGGACCACTACTCTTATTCCCACCCACAGATGACTTATCCCCACTAGATCTTTGGGTCTTAGGAGAGGAGGGTTTAGGTTTATCCGACTGTGACTGCTTTTGGGACTCCTCAGCTTTCTGAGAGGCCCCCTTTTCTTTGTCCTTGTCCTTCCCACTGGAGTCCTTAGGGGACACCCGGTGGGAGTCCCACTTGTCAGCCAACCTAGCCACCTTAAAGGGATCCAAAATGTTCAGGTCAGCAACGTACTGACGCAGCTCTGGTGAACAGGCTTCAGAAAAATTCTCAAAAAACAACAGGTGGGACAATTCAACAAAAGTTTTCACCTTGTAACCATCAATCCACCCCATCATATTCATGTGCGCAGCACTCACCCAGTCAATCCAAGACACATTCTCTCTTTTCCTAAAATCCCTGAACCTTTTAAGGTATTGGGTAGGTGTCTTGCCAAACTTGGCAATCAAAGCAGACTTCATGCACTCATACTGACCCCTTTCTTCCACACTCAGCTTCAGAATACAGTCATATCCAGTTTGAGGCACTCTACTTAGCAAACACTTAGCCCAATCTCTTTTGTCAACATCATGAATTGCACAAGCCATTTCAAACACTTAAATCCATTGGAGGATATCAGAACCCTCCGAAAACACACCAACCAAATCCTTCATAAATTTAGTTGCCGGGGACCTGACACTCTCACTGGGTTTCGCTGAAGTCTCCACTCGAGCTTTCTCTAGCTGGATTCTCTGACATTCAGTGTCCTTGTCTTTGAGTTCAAGATCCCTATTCTTGAGTTCAACTTGTTGAACCAGCTCCTCCTTCTTAACCTCAGCATCTATTTCCAACTTGCGATATTCAAAGGCCAATTTCATCCTTAATAACTCAAGCTCCAAGGAATTGCTGGGGTTCGGAACAGAGGCAGCAGGAATGGCGGCATTCCCAGAAACAGATTCAGTAGAAACCCCAGGGGCAGAGTCCTCATTGGTTGCATTCCCCTCCTCATCAAGAGTTTCACCATCGGCTCCCTGGCTTCACAAGCACTCTGGAGAGCCTCTAAGCTCATCCGAGTCAATTTACCATTCGCAATAGACTCCATTGCTTGTAATGCAGTTATTTTGTACACACCCAAACCTTAATCTAATAAAGTGCAGATATTTTGTAAGTGGCACGGTTATACACTGATTCTTAAAACCATAAGCATCCCACCGCTGCCACCTGTGTAAAGACTGGTAGGGGGTGTCTGTACTTCCGCTCTCTATATGGTAGAGGAGAGGCACAGAGGACCTCAGCCAAGATTCTCTATTATTGGTACGTGGTCGAGCAATCAAGGCCTAGCTTCTCAGGAGGTGATGCAGGCTGGTTCTTAAGTACAGTGTAGTCCCCGAACCCCCACAAAGGAATGTCCACACATTGTATTACTGAAAACACAGTCTTTATATACTTAATATTCAAAGGTATGTACACGATCACAATAACGTACTTTGTACTCGGAAGTCAATCATGATAAATATATACAATTCTAAAGTGGTACCACTAATATTATCCAATCTCATTAAAGTGCATCAACTGTACGGTTAAAATGTCACACAGATTAATAACGAGGAAACCAGCAATAGAGATAGGCAGGAACGTAAGATGGTTGAAACAATAGGCAGAATGCTGACTCCTGCCAATAGGCACAATTCTGTGTGGAGATCCCCCCACCTGGGCAACCTGTAAATAAAATTTATATAGCACAAGCCCAGTCCATATGTTCAATAGTCTCACTTCCTTCTATTAAGGTTTTACCCCCCCCCCCAATGTACCTGGTGGAGTAGAGGTCTCCGACGATGTGTCGACCGATCCATCTTGAGTGACTCCCTTTCAGGCAGGAGCCACGGATCGTCGAGAGGTGTCGAGGACCTCGGCGTTCGGTGTCGGGGAATCGACGGCCCTTCTTGAGTGCCCTCCCTTTAAGGCGGGAGTCACGGATCGTCAAACGTACGACTGTGAACAGGTTGAATTACGGTCGTGAAGTGGCAGCTTCGTTCCTAGCGGTGCTCGTCGACGACAGAGCGTTGGCGTCCTGCAAGGAAGAGGCGTGCGGGGCACCTCGTGACGATAGTTCCGGACCGCAAAGAGATGATGAAGAACTGTGGCCCAGCAAGGGCGTCAAGTCGTCGGCGTCTCTGTGGTCTTTAAGTGGCAGGAAACCCACCGGTGGATGCTCCTCGGCGCGTCGATGGTCGGGCCTTCTCCAGTGGGAGACAAGCGGATGACGATGCAGACGAGAGCGTCCGATGATCAATTGAAGTTCTTAGGCAAACAGGAGCACGGCGGCTCCGGTCGGCGACGGCGGTCGTCAACAGTGGCGGACAACAGTCCGAGTGCTTTTCCTTGGAGTTGCGCAGCAGTCCCCGTATCGGGTCGGCAGCCTGTCGAAGGTCTGTCTACCAGGGAGCGTTGGCAAAGATCAGCTGTGCACGATGGTCCCTCGTAGCTCGGGAAGAGGGCGCCTTACCAGGTCCTCTCTGGGTCAGTCCTTGGAAGCGCAGCAGCTTTCAGATTGTGAAGGAGAGCAACAGCAATTCTTCTCGTCCAGCAGGGCTTCAAGGTCAAGCGTCAGTTATTCCAGTTACTCGTCGTAGTGGACTTCAGCTTCTGAACACGAATCCTAGCAGTGAGAGGTCCCCAGATATACTGTTGATCTCCCATTCATTCCGCTGGGTCACACTCAAGCATCCAATCACGACTACGTGCATTCATGCAGGCAGGCAGCCAATCAGGCACACGAGGTATTCAGGCCATTCACTTCTCTCCAGACACTCACAACAAGTTATGTGTATTGGGACAAGTACCAAGCCATTCAACACTCCAAGCTGCATTCATACCGGGGTTCGGGCAGGGCTGTCTCAGTCATTGTGTCAACCACTAGATACTAGACATCCACAACACAGAATGCATATTCATCACACACTCTATTCACCCGGGTCCCACCCACAGGAGGTACCCACAACATACATCACCGGGAAGGCTCCAGCCAGTCTGGCCGGGCCTTCACAACAACACCATATATGGCATTTCCACCCAACAGCCAGTCAGGGGGAAGGGACAGAGTCAGGGCTTCCCAGGACTTTGGGAAACAAGGTAATGGGTAATATAAAGCAAGAGGCCACCGGGGCCATCTTGTTTTCCATCAGGAATCAACTGATCCCAATGGCAGGGCCGGGGTATCCCAAAATGGAGGATACTCCACGCACCTGTCAAATTCAGCATGGAGCTGCTACCAGCCCATACCCTGCTCTGTGGGCCACCCACAGGTGCCCAAAAACATACACTAGGGGCACAGGGTTGTACCCCCACCCATGGGTGCCATAAAGGTATCCCACGGGTCCGTTCACCAAACCAAAGAAAGAGAGCTGCACCGCCAGGAGTCCCACATGAACTCCTGCGCGGAAAACACGACAGAACACACGATAAAAAGCAGTAAAGGACAAGGATACGGAGGCCATGTCCCTCCGATGCATTTCCAGCATCACACCCAGGAAACAAGCGCCCAACGAGAGAAAAACTATATACATTCACAAGATGCCAGGCATAACCGGTGAAGCATCCTGACTCCAAAACCAGGTAAGAGGAATTGTTAAAAGTCTGGGAGGGAGCCGAGTGAAAACTAAGAGAGCTTTGGAAAACAGGCAACAGCAAACAAGTATAAAGAACAGTTAACTAACAACAGAGAGATACCATTCACCCCAGCGGGTGTGAGTTGAGTCTGTCTTTAAAGATCCAACCCCAACTCCTGAAATGTTATTCCAGGGTTTATCTTCTCCAACGCCAGTGGAGGAACAGAAACCCTTCCAGGGTTCTTCTGGTGCATCATTGGCAAGAGTTCTTGAGAGGACTGTCCAGGAGAATCGTTGGCAAAGACACAACATCCTAAAACATGTAGAAAATAGAGGCCCTCCTGCACACACCCCAGAATCATCTAGGGCCAGCCTACAGAGATAAAAACCAATCACCCTCTATCCAAAGGCTATTCCAAACTTATGATTAGTCGACACCAGATCCTGTCAGGAGTCTAGTCCTTTCAATCCACGGAGTCAACACTCCCTTTTGAAACCATTACCGTTGTCTTTGTCGTTGTGTTCTCTTTTTGAAAAGCTGAGACTCAGGCCCTTCCTTTTAGAAAGTAACCTGGTAACATCCGGGGAATCGAGAATACTTGAAATTGTAAAGGCAGAGAAACCAAGAAAGTAGTGAATCACTTTGAACCACAATTCCCTGAGTAGCTCTTCAAACGTGTGGCACTGGAGGGTCAAGTAGTATTCAGGAAGCATCTTCATCATCCCAGTGGGGGCAGAATAAAGAAAGCGGAATGCATTGAGAACTCATTGAAAGAACTGCAAGATTTGTTCAGAGCAGTACGGTACTCTGGCAAATCAAATAGGAAAAGGGTGTTCTTCTCCTAGCCCTGGGAGGACCCTGAAGAACTGTTTTGTTTGTGTGTCATTAGAAGCCGGAACTATATGGAACTATTATTTAGAGAAAACGTGGGCACTTGACATCCAGGAGAAGGAAGTCATTCTCCTGGACCACAAAGCAGAACCACAACTTTATTATTGTTTGTTGTAGTGACAGGGATAGCGTAGGAGCCTTTTTGACTGCAACAGTGCCTTTTGATTTGGATTTACACAGACTTCCTAACGAGCACCCGAGGTTCTCTAGTTTACGTAGGGAAATCCATTAGAGTTAAGGAGAGAGCTGTTTATTTTTCTTTTGCATAAAAGTCTACAGAAATGACCATACCATCACTTGGTCAGTCTCTTCATTTCTTGTCGCCACAAATGGTGTCAGGAGTGGGATCCTATCCAACTGATATATAACTTGGGGGACCCACTGGAAAATAGAATAGGAGGGTGGCAAAACCCCTACTGACTCACTTTAATTCCCCCTTACCTAACGGGTGGAAAAGTGAAGAAGAAGCGGCTGGGCTAGAAGAGGAACAACTTGATATAATAGAGCTTTTGGAGCTCGCCCAACCAAATTGGATGCAAGCCTTATTGCAAAGCCTGGTGGAACACCAAATCCAGGCAGACCAACACTTCCAGGACGAGCTGAATAGCCTAGCGGCCACTCAACATTGCCCAAATATTCCACAATAATACTCCAGCCATACAGGAAGGGAGGCGAACTGGGGAAATGGTTCCTTAATTTTGAGAGGTTGGAGCAATAGTTTGTATCATCGGCCTTCCCTTCTGGAGTATGTGGAGGAGATGGTGCATTAGGCGCCATTAACGCGCTGTCACGTTCCTCACTGAACGTAAACCACGGTCTAGTTCTTTCCAACATGGTAGCCGCCACTTTTCATTTATTCAAACCGCGGCATGCCTGCGGTGTGTTGCAACCCATGCGTTCACTCTCTTTGGGTAAGACGCTGTTTTCTTGCTCGCTCCCTTGCAACCATTCTCTCTCCTACTTTGCATCATCGCTCCTCGATCGTGCCACCTGTTTATCCCTCCTTCCTCCTGCTCCTCTTCCCCCCGCCTGGCTGTGCCATACTTGAAATCTTTCTCTTTTACATACCTCCTACAGTCCATTCTTCCTTGTTGTTCTCTTTCTTGTTGTGTCCCTCTTGGAACCCACTTTGTCCGTGCCTGCAATACTTGTTAACCTACTGTCTCCCTGGTTGTGTCTGTTGGACCTTTCATAGGACCCAGTGTCTTTTCATGTACAGTTCTATTCTTTGTGTTCACCTCAGCTGACCTGTATTGTCTTGACTTATTTATACATTTCATTGTCGTACCATCTCACACCTGGATACTATACTTTATCAGAACTGCTGCAACTGCTTGACCAAAGAAGACACACATCGGATGGAAGGTTTTTTTGATGCCTTGCTTATGGAGAATTGTTCAGCCTTTCCGCTAATGGTGCTCCCTTTGTTTTAACTAGTTTTCTAAACAAAATCAATATTGTATGTATAGTCGGATTAACAAACAGAATGGCTGCAAAGAGAATCAGGCTACAGTTCACCCTCAGGCTGACCAGGGCTTGAAATTAAGAAATAAAAAGAAGAATACTGTAGTTTTTTAAATTGTTTAAAATATGTTTATTTTAAACCAAGGAAGGACAAATTATCAATGACATTGCTTAAAGAACACACCTATAACGTTTCACTTTTAAGTCATACCCCACCCCTCCCCTTCTCCCCCCATGCACTCCCCCTCTCAACCTCCAGCAGTTCTCCCCTAGTTCCCACATTCCTTGAATACCGCTGAGGCCCCTGCAGCTCAGGTAGGTTCCCCATCCTTCAGGGTCCATCGTGCGTTAAGCGGTTTGAATGTCAAAGCGGGGAAGCGCTGATCGGAGTCCAACACCGGGGCCCAGACATTCTGGAAGCGGTGTAGCACCCCCGCTCTCGCCGCGGTCACTTTTTCTGCTATCAGGATATCCCATAGTTTGCCCCACCAGTGGGCTATACAAGGGCCGTCCGGGGACTTCCAGAAGTGGGCTACAACGGTTTTACCTGCCAGAAGGCATTGCGTTATCAGTTTTGCTCTGTTCCCTGAGCTGGGGTAGGACCCGGGGGTTGGGACCCCCAAGAGAACCGTTTCGTGCTCCAGGGGGATTGTCCGCCTGGTAATTTGCTCGATCATCGCCAAACACCGCTCCCAGAATTGCCGGATCTTTGGACACGACCACCACATGTGAAAAAAGGAGCCTGGCTGAGAGCATCCCCTCCAGCAGGCGGCGTTCACTCGTGGGTTCATGTGGTGTAATCTGAGGGGGTCGAAGTACCAGTGCAACATGAGCTTGTATGCGCATTCTTTATTGGTGATGCAGGTCGATGCAGAGTGGGTGCATGTCCAGATGTCCACCCAGGTCTGGTTGCCAATCGGGTGGCCCAGGTCGGCCTCCCATTGGGCCATGCATTGCGTTCTGGAGATTAGGAAGTCCCCCAGGAAGCATCTATATAGGGAGGAGATCCTGCCCCGGGCTGGAAGATCCTTAAGCGTCAGTTCTAGGGCGGTGAGCAGACGCGTGGCAGCCTGGAGGGTCTGGGGCTGTGAGCACCAGTGGCGGAGCTGGCAGTAGGTGAACCTGTCCTTTTCCTGGAGCCGGAACTCGGCTTTGCATTGTTCAAAGGTGCGGGGAGTCTCCAGGGTTTCGAGGCCGCCCTCTATCCAGTTCTGGAAATTACGTGGATACATCCCTGGAGTGAAGTTTGGATTGAGGAAGATTGGGGAGAGGGGACTTTGGCCTCTCGGGATTCCCTTTTGTTTCAGAGCACAGTCCCAGGAGTTAAGGGTATGCTTGGTGGTCAGTAGAAGGTTGCCCCAGTGCTCTCTCCGGGCGGGCTGAACGTGTGAGAGGAATCTGAGGGGGAGCGGAAGCTGCGCTTGCTCCAGTTCTACCCATCTAGGGCGGTCTGAGATTATCTGCCAGGCCCGAACGTGAGCCAGCTGTGCTGCCGCCCTGTAGGCCTGCAGGTCGGGGACCCCCATTCCCCCTAGTCTGGAGCTGCCAGTAAGCGTTTTATGGGGGATTCTGGTCTTTTTGCCTTTCCATATGAACTTCAGCATTTTCCTCTGCAGATCCTGGAGTGCTGAATTCGGGATCGCCACTGCAAGGGAGGAACACGCGTAGAGGAATCTTGGGAGTAGGTTCATCTTGGCAGCTGTGATCCGGCCCATTAGCGAGATTTCCTGAGTGGCCCATTGTTTTAGATCCCCTAGAGTTCCCAGAACAGTCTGGGGAAGTTGCCCTGGTATGTGTCTCGCGGGACCACCGTGATGTGGACTCCCAAGTAGGGAATAGATTGTTTCTTCCAAGCGATTGGGCACAGCCTGGACAGGGCTTCTCGTTCCTCCCGCTGGAGGCCGACGCCCAGGGCCACCGATTTAGTGAAGTTAACTACAAAGCCGGTGAGCTTCCCAAAGTTTGCCAATTCGCCCATGGCATGTTCCGCCGAGATGATGGGTTCTGAGAGCGACATTAGACGTCATCGGCGTATAACGTGATTTTGTGTTGGGATGGCCCTACTTGAGGGCCTCTAATGAGCTTGTTCCGTCTGACTCTCTGGGCAAAGGGTTCCATAGTTAGCGCAAAGAGAAGGGGTGAAGGTGGGCAGCCCTGCCTCGTCCTGCAGGTCATAGGAATTGGGGTAGATAAGGCTCCATTGATCCTCAGGAGGGTTTTGGGTGATTTATAGTTGCCCATTATCATAGCTCGGATGGTTGGGCCGAAGCCAAAGGCTTCCAAGGTTAGCTCCATGAATGACCAATCCACTCTGTCGAAAGCTTTAGTAGCATCTAGGGCCATCAGCGCAAGGCCCTGGGAGCACCGGTGGGCTATTTCGACCAGGTTCAGGGTTTGCCTGATGTTGTCCCCCGCCGCTCTGTTCCGAATGAAGCCTGTTTGGTCAGGGTAAATTATAGTCGGGAGAATGTGTGATAGGCGATTGGCCAGGATCTTCGAGTAGAGGTTGGCGTCTATATTCATCAGAGCGATTGGTCTGTATGAAGCTGGGTCTCTCGGGTCTTTCCCTGGCTTGGGGAGGAGGATTGTCATAGATTCCTGCATGGAGGGGGTCACCGCGCCTGTCTCCTTGAATGAGTTGAAGAGCGTCATCATGGTGGGGATTAGTTGGAGTTTGAAGATCTTGTAAAATCTTGGTGAGAAGCTGTCCGGGCCCGGGGCCCGAGCTTTAAGGGACTTGATGGCTTCGTCGACCTCCTCGGCGGTGATTGGGGCCTCTAGGCTCTCTCTCATTGCGGCAGGCAGCTGAGGCAGGGCCGCTCCCCGCAGGTATTCCCTCTGTGCAGCCCAGTCTCGTGAGGGTGCAGTCATTACTTGGGTGATGTGATCTGTGGCCAGCTGTTGTTTCTCCTGCTCAGAGTAGTGCATCCTCCCTTGTGGGTCGCGCATCCCCGCAATCGTATTGGAACGCCTTGCTTTGGCCAGTTTGGCTACGAGGAATTTGTTAGCTTTATTGTTCTTGGCGTAATAGAGTTGTCGGGTCTTGGCCATTAGTTGTGTGGTGTGTTACGCGTAGTGGGCTTCAAGTTTCTTGCTGGCTGTGCAGATCGCACGCTGCGTTTAGGGGGACCACCCCTGCCTCTTCTGCGCCTCCTCTGCTACTTGCAGCTCCTCCTCGAGGGCTAGCCGGGCTTGTCGGCGATTCCGGTGGAAGGCCGCCCCTTGTGCTATCAGGGCACCCCTGATCACAGCTTTCATGGCATCACAATTGTTAGCGGGCGAGGTGTCTGTGACTGGGTTTTCCTCGAGGAAGTTTTTGATAGTGGTTGCGATTCTGTCCCTTACCAGCATGTCGTTAAGAATCGGGTCGTAGAGTGACCATCTGCGTGCAGGGTTGGCTCCGGGGTTTTGGGTTTGAAGTTCCATGATTATTGGTGCATGGTCTGACAAAATTCTTAAGCCGATGGAGATCTCATTTGCATATGTGAGAGTCTGGGGTGAGGGTAAGAGGAGGTCGATCCTTGAAAACGTTCGGTGGACATGGGAGAAAAAAGAAAATTCCCCTTCGGTAGGGTGGAGCACCCACCATGCGTCTATCACATCCAGGGTTCTGAACAGACGTAGGAGGCTGAGGGCCAGTGTGAAGTCTCCCGCGGTTGGGGGGTGGGATTTGTCTTTGGTGGGATCTGGCACCCCGTTGAAGTCTCCCCCATCACTGTTTGGCCCTCCGTGAATCCCGTGAGGGAGGCGCCCAGAGCGTCGTAGAAGTCTGCTTGGCCCGAGTTGGGGGCGTAGACCGAGACAAAGGTGAAGAGTTTTCCCATTAAGATGCATTTAACCGCCACGAAGCGGCCTTCAGGGCATGAGATTGAGTCCAAGATCTGGGGGTTTAAGTCTTTCCTGAAAAGAATCGCTGTGCCCCCCCTCTTGGTTCCTCCTAAAGCAAAGAATTGATGGGGAAATAGGCGTGAGCGAAGGCGCCCTAAGTCTGCTGGGAGGAGGAGGGTTTCCTGAAGCAAGGCCACTCCAGCCCCATCGTCTTGCAACTTTTGTAGTATCGATTTGCGTTTCAGGGGGAATTCAGCCCATTGACGTTTAGGGAAAGGCATTGTAATGTCTGATGCTCAAGAACCTGTGTGCCTTCTGTGGATTGCGCTGGTGGGAGGGGGCCGGGGGTTAGGCTGTCATCCGTCGCCATAGGAGAGTTCTAAGAGTGGATTGTCCTGCTCTTGTGGTTTTAACAGGGGCCCCCAACAGGGGGCCAATCTTTTAACTGGCGGGGTAGGCAGCATTGTGTATGCGGCCGGACCCCTGGCCAACAGGGCCAATCGAGTCAATCGGGTAACTTAGAATTCCAAGGACATGGAGATAGTACGAACCTTGGAATGGACATGATCCATGGATGAGGCTCGCCGTGTTGAGAAGCAAGGTTGGCGGATAAATTGGGCATGATGGGTTGGTGCATCAGGTAGTTGGGCGCTTAGTCCATAGGTGCATCCCTGCGTCCCGTGGAGGGGCCCCGGGGGTGTTCATCGCCTCTTGTTGCTGCGGGAGGCTCTTGACCATGAGGCTCGTCTAGGCTGCCGGGCCACGGGGGCCTCCGGGGTCCCGGATGTGTCCAAGCTCACTGGGGCGGCCTCCTCAGGGCTGGCCGGGTGCATGAACCTACTGGCATCTTCCAGGTGGCTAATCCTTCGTAGGGTGCCATTATATGAAAATTGCAAGGCTGTTGGGAAGAGCCACCTATATCGAACCTGTCGCTCTTGGAGGAAGATGGCCAGGGATCGGAGTGCTTTTCTCCTCTGGAGGGTTAGCAGCGAGAGATCTTGATAGATCTGGAGAGGCTCGCCCTGAAAAGAGATCCCGTCTTGGGAGCGACTGATGGCTGAGATGGCCTCTTTCGTGGAGAAGAAGTGGACCCTGGTGATAACATCTGGAGAGTAATAAGAATGTGTCCAGGTCTGGAAGAAGGGCTTGGAAGAAGTCCCCCACATATTCTGCCAGCTTTTTGTCCGGGACTGAGGATGGAACCCCCCGGATTCGAAGGTTGTTGCGGCGGGCCCTATTTTCCAGGTCTTCTTGTTTGTACTCCAGGATTTCGCACTTATCTTGCAAGGATCTCACTGCTTGTTGGATCTCCCCCAGCGTGGATGCCTGATCCTGGGAACGATCTTCCACCTCCCCCAGCCTCTGCTCCACCTCCATTACTCTGTGGTCGGTTTGATCCAGTTTGGAGGAGAGTTCAGTGATGCAGCATCTAAATTCCACTTTAATATCCGCCATGAAAGCTAGCAGATCCTTCCTGGTGGCAGGGGGGTTGCCCCCCTCCTGGTGGATCTGTGCTTGGGGGCTGGGGAGGTCAGGTTTCTTCCCTTTGTCTGCGGCAGTAAGCATGGTGGCTATGTCCCCGTGTTTGCTGGCTTTTGTTTGCTTTAACATGATGGTCGGGCTGGAGGCTGTAGATGAGTTGGGGAGGCCACTATGTGCGCCTCCGCAAGAGTGCCGCTTGGAGCTCTGGGACGTAGGGTCCGAGGATTGCTTGCGTGGAACTTACAGGGGAAGAGGGCAAGCCTTGGACGATGAGATGGGCCGGGGCGCCCCAGGAGTGAGGGAGTTGGTGTTACGCTCACCTGACTCCCACGGAGGCGCTGGCCTGGTTCGCGCTGCTGTGACCTCTTCTAAGGTGATGCACAGGGTTCAGAAGACGGACTGGACCGGGCCCCCAAATCTGGCTTGTCTGGCTCGCAGAAGTAGCCTTCTGTAGGCAAAAATAGTGGATTAACTGTCTGCGCGGTAATGCAATCGGCCTCCCACTTTCCCCTCTCACCCTCCTTGAAACCCTTCTGTGATTTCTCGTAGCGTCTCACCTTAGGGTCTGGAAGGACGAGCTCTCTATCCTGCTTCTGATGCAGGGGCGCGTTGGTATCCAGTTACTTCACTGGATTTTCGGATTGGTGAGAACCAAACTTGCTTGGCTTCCAGGTAAGTTTTTGATAAGAGGTTCCCCTTGTGTCCATGCATTAATGTACTAATGCTAGTGTCTTTTTCCCCATAGGGGCCGGGGTACGGAATGCCGGGGAACAGGCACAGACCCGAGATGAGAGGTGAAATCCTTGTAGAAATCAGGTAAGTCTTTAATGAGCGTTTTTTTTGGTAATGTCTTTTCATTCGCTCATTAACGCTGATGTCTTTTTTTCCCATTAGGGGCTGGGGTCCGGAAATGCCATGATGCGGCGCGGACCCGAAATGAAGAGGGAATGAATCAACAGGTAAGTCTTAACATGGAGATTTAGCTTTCCTTATTCCCTTCTCTCTCTCACCTTTTGTTCTGGTGTTTTTCTCCCTAGGCGCTGGGGCGTGACTGCGAATCCGGATGATCGCTGCTGAACATGGAGGCGACCTGTAAAGGTGAGTGGAATACGGCGCTGCAGCGATCGACGCGATGAGCTTTTAAATTAAAGTCTTCCTTTTCAGGATTGTCGGCGAGATGTCTCCGGGATGCGGATTGAGCAGGTAAGGACTTTTCCTTCTTCTGTTCTCTTCTTCTCTTCCTTTGCAGGTGATCCAGGATGCTGGCAGGCATGGCAGAAGTCAGGATGCAGGAGCAGACACGGTGAGCGTCCAGCTGCTAGATGCAGAACAACGCGAAGCACGTGTGGCTGTGCGGGTGGGGTTTAAATAGCCTTGGAAGAAGTTCCAGGTATGTATCCTTCCTCCAATCAGGTATGTATCCTTCCCCGACCACGCCCGGATGGTAAATTAGTCCCACAGGTAAAGTAGTTCCTTTCAGGCCTCAAGGAGGCCGGGATCCTGCAGCATGGTCTGCATCAGGGAAGTGCACCCAAGCATTCCCATAAGGAGCCTGGCGCCTATGGCGCCAGGACTGATGTCTTTTATGAGCCTGGCGCCATAGGCGCCAGGACACTGTCCAAAGGGCCCCTATATGGGGTTGCTGGGTCCTTCCTTGGGGACTGGATGTCCGCTTTCGGGGACGCTGGGCTTGAACCGGCTCCCCGGGAGCGGGCATCATGACAGTTGGGGGGCGCGATATCCCCAGATTGGGGGGTGAGCCTGACGTGTCATAAGGATAACAACCAGCACAATCTATCTGGATGGAAATAATCCAGTACTATAGAAAAGGGCCAACAAGACCTAAGGCAACCCTGAATCCACACATTTTGATAATTCAATGACTTAGATGTGTTAAAATTTGAAATAAAACAGAAAAGGCGCAGATTCAAAAACTACAGTATTCTTCTTTTTATTTTTTGATGCCTTGGGCTTTTTCCCTTCAACTGGCATTTTCGAAAAGGAGTCTTGTGCCGTTGCTTGGTGGACAGCTGGCATAGGAATGCCTAAAGCGAAGGATGAATCACCTAGTCCTTCCAGCTGTGAAGACTCAGTTGAGGAAGAATCTTCCATTGTTGACAGTTTGCAACGCCTAAGAACAACAACAAGTATGGCTATCGCAGAACAGGTACAGGAACTCCTTGCTGTGAGAAAGGCTTATCCCTAGAGATACAAGACCTGAAATTGGAAAATGCAGTCCTCAGGCAGATGGTTTCTGCTAGCGAGGTCCGCTCTGTGGACCTCCAACCTATGGGACTTGCCTCAGGAAAATATGCCGTCACTTTCCTCTTTCGGTCTTACTGGTTCTGTTCTGTCTTGGTTTAACTCCTATTTGTCTAATCAAATGTTTTCTGTCTCCTGGGCAGGCAAGTCCTCTACGTCTCTTTCGCTTGCTCACAGGGTACCTCAAGGATCGGTCCTAGGCCCCTTTCTCTTTTCACATCACATCTTACAGCTATCATTTCCTCCTTTGGCTTATCTCATCATTTCTACGCCGACGACACTCAACTCTTTCTATCCTTTTCTTCCTTTTCTCCAGAGATTCATCACACACTCTTGGCTTGCTTAGTTGCTATTAAATCTTTGATGTCTTCCCACTTTCTTACTCTTAATACTGGGAAGACGGAAGTACTGTTCTTCCCTGCTAACACTCTTCCTCCCCATCTTCCACCTCCTTTCATATCTTTTCCTCCTTCTAAGCTCTCAGTCTCATCCACAGCTCGTAATCTTGGTCTCAACTTCGACTCAAATCTCTCTTTCTCTCATCACATTTCTTTAACCTCTCATTCTTGTCGTTTTCATCTTCACAACATCTGTAAGGTTCGCCCGTTTCTTACATTCCATGCTTTGAAACTCTCCTCTTTAATCTTTTCTCGACTTTTCTACTGTTCTGCTGCTCTGTTTGGTCTTCCCAATTCTCGTCTTGCTCTTAGATCAGTCTTCAGTTCTTCTATTCGCCTATTGTGTCTTCTCACATTTCGGGATTCCATTTCTTCCTCTCTTGTTGCACTTGGTTGGCTGCCCTTTCATTCTCAAATTAAATAAAATGTTCTCTCGCTTGTCTTCAAGTCTCTCTATGACCTTGCCCCTAGCTACCTTGCTGAACTAATATCCTTTTACACTCCCTCTCGCTCTCTTCGGTCTTCCTCTCAGTTCAGACGTTTGGCTCCTCGTCCCCCCTGTGCTCAGTCCTGTTTTCGATCCTTTGAACTTCTTGCTCCCCTCCATTGGAATGTGTTTCCACTTTCCCTTCGCTCTGTCACTGTCTACTCTCTTTTCCGAGGTTCCGAGGTTCCTTAAAATCTGATCTACAATATTCCTGAGCGATCGTTTCCTGGATTTAACTGCTTATTCACTTTTATTGTACTGTGTTTCATTTTTATGTTCAGTGCTTTGGCTTAAGGCGCTTAATAAAATACAAATAAAAGATAAATAAAATACAAATGATGGATTGCCAAAAGAGAGCAAGGAATTCATAGACGCCTGCATAGTTCACTTCAGCTTCCGGCTTTCCACCTATGCCACAGACCAAGCACGTGTTGGCTTTATGGTTCCCAATATGACCGACAACGCTCGAGCATGGGCCACCCCATTGGTCACATCCTCCAATCCGATCTTGCAGGACTATGGTGCTTTCATTGTCCTTCTTAAATGGACTTTTGAACACCCCGAAGTGGTTTTCTCGGCTGTCAAAACACTTTTGGATATCCGTCAAGGTTCCTCTTACTTGATGAGCTTCATCACTAATTTCAAGCGTGTAGCTGTGGAAGCAGGTGGCCAGAGGAGGCTCGATTCTCCATTTTCAGAAGGGGTCTACAGGAAGATCTGAAGGATGAACTTGCTCGCCCGTCTTCGCCTTCGGACTTGATATCACTAGTGCTTCAGATTGATTACTGTCTGCAGGAAAGAAGATCAGAAAAGAAAAGACTACAAGGGAAGAACAACCTCCCCTCCCATCTGGCCACTATACCCTCTGTGTCCAGTGAAAGTCCCAAGGAGGAACCCATGCAGATTGGATCCGCAAGAGGACCGTTATCTCCCTTGGAAAGGAAAAGAAGAAGAGATTTCGGTCTGTGTATGTATTGTGGAGCCGGGAGTCATCTGCTCAGTGCCTGTCCAGAAGTTCCAAAGAGGAGAACAGGAAAATGACAGACCTCTACCATAGAATGGGCCACTGGCCAGGGATACAAGGAAGGTCCAGTTATAACCACCTACTCCTACTCTGCCCAATCCAATTCTCGTTTGTTGTTCGCTTACTGCTAGAAGTAACCGGGAAAAGGACTGAAGTCTTGGCTTTGACAGTGGAGCAGTGGGCAACTTTATGGATGTTATTTGGGCTAAGAATTAAAGAATACCTCAACAATAACACATAGAAAAACAACCAGTGGAAGGGGTTGATGGTAACCCTCTTAGTTCTGGTCTGATCACCCATGTTTCGGTACTTTTACAGATATCAGTTTTTGATCATCGGGAGACCCTCTCATTTGATCTCATCAGAGCTGCACATTTCCCCCTGATACTGGGTATTCCGTGGCTAAGGAAGAATAATCCCCATATCAATTGGAAGGAAAATACCCTCTGTCTTTGTTCCGAGTTTTGTTCCACGCATTGTCTAACCCACTTCTGGGGTAAAACCCACCACTGCTGAATGCGTGGTCTCTTGGTCATCTATTGCAGAAGTGAATTGCATAACTACCCCCTACCAATGCTTTAGTGAATTCTTTCTAGACATAGCAGATAAGAAACCTCCTCCCCACTTCCCTAGGTTTGTGCCATAGGACTGTCTTCTAAAGCTTTGGTACCTTTTGGCCCCATGTTATCCTTAACCGTCCCAGAGAAGAAGGTGCTCAAGGAGTACCTAAAAGAAAACTTGAAGAACAGACTCATTCACCCCTCAAAGTCTCCTGCTGGGGCTTCGTTGTTCTTCATCCCCAAAGGACTCTCAAGAACTCAGGCCTTGTATTGACTACAGGGGTCTGAATAAGGTGACCGTACGGAACAGATTTCCCATGGCCCTTATAAGGGAGATCCTGGAGGCGGTCCAAGGTGCTGTCATCTTCACCAAATTGGATTTACGGGGCGCTTACCAACTTCTGCGTACACACTCGGGGGGGGTGAATGAAAGACTGCCTTCAGGACTCCGTACAACCACTTTGAATAATGTGCCATGCTGTTTGGATTAGTCAATGCCCCTGCCATCTTCCAACGGTTTATGTATAATTTATTTTCTGATCTGTTATTCAGAACAGTCATAATTTGCCTGGATGACATTCCGGTTTTCTCACGGTCCAAAGAGCTGCACCAACAACACCTTTTTTAAGTTTTGGAAAGATTAAGAAGGAACCAACTACTGGTCAAACCAGAAAAGTGCCTCTTTAAGGTTACCTCAGTTCCCTATTCGGGATTTGTCCTCTCCGATCAAGGGATAGCCATGGACCAACATAAGGTATCCTCTATACTTAGATGGCCAGTGCCTGCATCGGTTAAAGAAGTCCAATGATTCCTTGGACTGGCACATTTCTACCGAAGATTCATCTCCGATTTTTCCTCAACTGTACTTCCCATCACATGTTTACTGAAGAAGGGAAACCGGTTTACCTGGAATACAACTGCAGATGAAACCTTTTGTCTTCTCAAGGATAGGTTCTGCACTGCACCCATCCTGAAACAACACAACAATCTCTTGCCTTCATCGCTGAGACTGATGCCTCCGCAGGCGCCCACAGAGCCGTTCTTAAAGAGGAGATTGATGGAAAAGAACACCCCATAGCTTACCTGTCAAAGACCTTTTGTCCTAGCGAACTGAATTATTCAGTCATCGAAAAGGAGCTCATGGCTATGAAGCAGGCTTGCATCATGTGGCAACACTTACTCCAGGGAGTCACCAGTCCTTTCTCAATCCGGACTGACCATACAAGATGGGCGTATTTCTTTGCCCCGTTTGATTTTTAATCACCTACATTCCAGGGTCAGAAAATTTGGTTTCAGACGGATTATCACAGAGCTTCTATACCAGTTCCTCTACCGAAACCCATAGAGAACCTCTCTTTATCAGGCAGGAATATGTTCCTGTGTTCGGTGTCTTCGTTTCTGCAAGAGGTTAAAGATGCTTCCACCAGGAGTGAGACCGACTGGAGTGGTACAGAATTCACCCTAAGAGACAGTATTGTTTTTCGTGACAATCTCCTGGTTGTACCAGATTCCTCTCTACAAGAAAGGGTAATGTCTTGGTGTCATGACAGTAAGAATGCAGGGCACCATGGTTATGATGCTACTCTCAACCTTACCCATCGCTCTTTTTGGTGGCCTACAATGGGTATGAATGTTAAAACGAATGTTAAATCATGTCCAGTTTGTGCACAAAACAAATACAAGACCAACAGACCCATCGGTTTACTGGAACAGAGACCTACTCCAACCAAACCTTGGAGTCACATTTCCTCTGATTCTGTCGTAGAACTCCCTCTTTCTAAGAGTTACACCTTCATCATGGTGTTGGTGGATTCATTTAGCAAGATGGCTAATTTCCTACCCCTTCAGGGAGTTCGCGCGGCTTATGAGACAGCTACAGTTTTCTTTCGGGAAATATTTCATCTGCATGGTATACCGGGATCTGTGACCTCCGACAGAGGAACCCAGTTTACCTCTAGGTTTTGGAAGAAACTTTTTGAATTGCTAGGTATCGAGCACGCTCTCTCATCCGGACACCACCCCAGTCCAACGGACAGACGGAAAGTCTTAAATGTCAAGAATCAATCACTCCCTTACCATCATGCCCAGCGCAAACACCTTCCATGTCCTCCCTCTGCTCCGCCTTCATGTTGGGGGATCAATAAACAAATCCCTTCTTTTGGGAATCACCGGGGGGAAAGGACCGTGATCTTACGGAAGAGACATGGCCAGCTGATGCGGCTGCGCTGGCGGTTGCCATGGCATCTGGGAGAGAGACGAGGAACATTCACGGCCAGTCAAGTGACATGCCCGAAGTCACGTGGCTGGTTACCCGCCAGAAGTCACGTGGCTAGTTATCCGGACAACGAGGTTAAATGGACGCTCGGCGCAGAGTTCACTCCGTCTCAGCTGTGTTCCCGGCCGGCGTTAAGGTTCTCTCATTGCGGCTCATTCTATGTTGTTTTGATACCTGGATTTTGGACCTCGGCTACGTTTTTGGATTACTTTTTGCATTTTCCCTGACTCTGCTTACGTTGCTTTGCCCATTTGGATTACCCGTGCTTCTGACCTTGGATCTGGTTTTTTGACTGACTTGAACTTTCCTTCACTGTACCTTGTCTGGGATTATTTGTGGTTCTGTTGTAACACTTTTTGGAACACGTTACCTTAGGTGCTGGATCATACCTACACACATCACTGCACCCCAGTGGTAGGGGTTTTGCCTCCTGAACCTTGGGAGTCCCACACCTGCTCCCACTAGAAGACCTGTCTCCAGTTTCTAATAGGTAGGGGTAGTTCCCTATTGGTTTATTGCCTGTACTTACCATTGAATTACCCTTAACCTGTATTGTTTTCCTTTGCAGCTACCTGGGGACCCGGTGCTGTTGTTCCAGCCACCTGTGGCCTCAATAATCGGTCAGTGAGTGAGTCCTCCCTGACTGGTGCTTGGGGACGGAGGTATTCTTAGTCCACGCGGTAACTCAAGTCTTGACAGACTGAGAAGCCTTCTTTACCGCTTGGACTATGGAGACAGCCACTGGGGATCTGGTAGCCGTTCTGGGGCAGGCTATCACGGTGTTATTGGCGGACATGTCCACCGCCATACACCAACTTTTAGATGCCATCCAGAGTGAGCGCCATGCCCTACCTCCAGATCCCGAGTTTGGGGATCCGCCTGGTCAACCCGTTCCCCCAGTCAACATCCCACCCCAGAATCCTGTTTATGTTCCTACACCATTCCCTTTGGCTGCCCCAGAGAAATTTCAAGGTGAGCCTCAGAAGTTCCGTACATTCCTTAATCAATGTAAATTACACTTCCTGTGCAGGCCTCCTATGTTCACTAATCCCACCACTAAAGGTGCATTCATACTCTCACATTTAAGCGGCATAGCGGCCCCCTGGGCCAACCCACTGTTGGAAAGCAACAGCACCGTCTTGTATGATTTAGACCAATTAGTGTCTGAAATGACGGGTGTATTTGATACATGTTATAAAGCACAAACCCCGAGACCTTGAATTACTGTATCTGGTCCAAGGCAAGGCCAGTCTGATTGAGTACATCAGTAGGTTCAATCAATTGTCGGTGGAGACTGCCTGGCCTGAGCATAAAAAAGCCGTAGTGTTTTACAGGGGCCTGTTACGCTCACCTGGTCTCTGCGGAGGCGTTGGGGCACGGTTGCAGCCCTCCCGGAGGTGAGGTCGCTCGGGTCCGACTTCGCCCTCTACGCTTATGTGGTGACTGGTGGTGATAGGTGATGCTGCTCGGGACTGCTCCTGCGGGGAGAATAGGGGGCGTGAGTATGCCAGCTTGTGCGCCTGATCCCCTTCCAGACCCCTTCTCCCAAACTGTGGTACCCGTGGGATGCGCTGTCCCTGGAAAGCTCACCTGTTGATTAGTTTTGGCGAGCACTCCGTCCTCCTGCTTCTGGCAGGGCCGCTTGTATGATCTGGACTGAGTTCCTTCACTGGTCCCTGGCACGTGGTAGTCCAGTCCTGCTGCGACTGCTACTTCAGGTAACCTGGTTTGCCTTTGTCTTTCCTCATCTGTTTTTGTTGTATTGTAAAGTTTGTTGTCTTGTATTGCTGTCCGTTCCACTTTTGATGTTTGCTCTTTTGCTTTCTTCCCTTGCAGGTGATGTTGCCGGCCTGGCAGAAGCAGCTGAGCTCGAGGCAGCAGCCGGAGGGAATGAGGAACGAAGCTGCAGTGGTACAGCAGCTGGTAAATTGTTAACTAGGGGCCGCGCAGGGTTCAAATGCTGCGCGGCCCTAGGACGGATGTTCTAACCTTGTCTTTCTTCTTCTTCACAGGGTCCGAGTTCGTGGATACGGAGTGCGGTGCTGCGGCGTCGGGACCAAGATCACTGGATGTCAGGAGATGAGTCTGCAGATGAAGTGATAAAGCACAGGTTTCCTGGAGGTGAGTATGCAGGAGAACGCCTGGTTTCAAAGGTAAGTAAACTGGTCCAAGCGGCGGGGAGCATCACGTTGCACGCAAGTGCACAGTAACGCGAAGCACCAGCCTTAAGGATGGAGCAGCTTATATAGCTGAGCTTCTGAAGCCACACCCACCAGGTTCAGCCTGCCTGCCACACCCTGCCACACCCGATGAGTCAGCTTATGAAGACCAGGCCTAGGAAGCCACACCCAATGAGGCAGCACATGAGGATGTTCTCTGGAATAAAGGCTTTCAGCTCCTGGAATGTTCTTGTAAAATAAAAGCACTCCTGCACTGAAATAAAGGGTTCCTGCTCACATCTCTATATGAGCCTGGCACCAAAGGTGCCAGGACTGAGTCCAGCCAGTGCCCCTGTGTTTATGGGTCCCAAAGGGACATAAGTGAGTCAAGTGACCCATTGCCCCCATCACTAGATGGTGTGGTTTTTGTGTTCTGAGGCCTGTGGCCATGACAGGCCTCAGTGACACCATGAAGGCTGCCTTAGCTGTCATTCCCACCTTACCTGTTCAATATCTGGAATTGGTGGCTTTAGCCCTTCAAGTGGACGCCCGTAGAGTGGAACGGAAGTCTGAAACTGGTAAACCACCTTGTCTATCTTTTTCTGTAGGTTCTCCGTCCAGTGAGTCCTCAGGAGAGCCCATGCAGATAGGAGGTGTGCGTGGTCCTATTTCTCCTGCCGAACAGGAACGGTGCCGCCTCTCCAATGTCTATTTCTATTGTGGGCAGAACGGTAATTTCGTAAAGGAATGTCTTAAGAGACCTAAAAGGCCCACAGGTTTTCAGAAGGCTCATCCCTAGAACAGGGGGCACGGATGAGCCCTGGCTTCATGTCCTCAGATCCTATGCGCACCACTGGTTCTACAATTCCCATGGTTGTCCAGGCCCTCCTCTTATTTATTTTTTACATTTGTAGAGCGCACTGCAGCCAATAGACATCGAGGTGCTATTACATGAAGGTGTATGCAAGCAAGGTTATGTATACATAGAAAACATAGCTACTTAGTTACAGAGATAGAAAGCGGAGGGTGGTTACATATGGCGTTCGTCTGCCTGAAGAGATCATGGCAGGAGGGTTTAGACAAACAGCCTGGTTTCTAAGGCTTTGCGGAAGGCTAAGTGAGAGTCAATCCCCCTGAGGTGCGTGGGTAGGGCGTTCCAGTGTGAAGCTGCTAGAGCTGGGAAGCTCGAACCACCCGCACGTACTCTGCAGGTCATGGGTGTAAGAATCAGGTTGGTGTAGGCAGATCTAGAGGGCCTGGCAGAGGTGAGTCGTGAAATCCTCTGGGCAAGGTAAGGGGGAGCAAGGTCATGGAGGCATTTATGGGTGAGGGAGAGTATTTTAAAGGTGATCCTCTGCCTAATGGGCAGCCAGTGGACCTGCCTTCTAAGGTCAGAGGTGTGGTCTTTCCTGGAGAAACCTGTGGTGACCCTGAGGCCGTTGTTCTGGGCAAGTTGGAGTTTAGCGATGTTTTTGCCCAAGGTTCCACCAAGGAGCGCATTGCAGTAGTCCAACCTGGATCCTATCATGGCCCTGGCAATAGTGAGGCCATTTTGAGGAGAGATGAAGGGTCTTGCTGCGTAGATGAGTTTGGAGTAGTATGCAGATGAAGAGGCTATGGCATTAACATGCCTGTCCATGGTGAGGTTGGAGTCAAGGTAGACTCCTAGAGTCTTCACTGTTTGGGATACCGCAATCGGTATGTTGTCGATGGTAAAGGACGAGTATTGTTTGTCGAGGTTGCCTAGAATTGTTGGTGACCCGATAAGTAGAAGCTCGGTCTTCTCGCTATTAAGACATAGCCAGTTGTCTGCCATCCAAGCTTGGATGGTGGCGTAGATGGAATTGAGGGTGTTCTTGTCTAACTCGTAGTCACCTGTGAGCGGGATGAGCACTTGGGTGTCATCCGCATAGTTGGTGTATGAGATGCCAATGGCATCGAGGAGATTGAAGAGAGGCCAGGTGAACAGGTTGTAAATGGTGGGCGCTATGCAGGAGCCCTGGGGCACTGCACATTTGATGTGACTGAGAGAGGCGCATGCTGAATCAGAAAAAACTTTCATGGCCCTTTCCTGTAGGAAGGAGGTGATCCATGCGCATGCTTTCGGGGAGAAGTTAGCTGCAATAGAGAGATGGTGGCATAGAGTGTTGTGATCGACGAGGTCGAATGCCGCAGATAGATCGAGGAGGAGCAGGAACGCTGGTTTGCCAGCGTCACGAATGTCGTCCATTTGATTTTTTAGGTCAAGTAGAGCCATTTCTGTCCCATGTCGAGGTCTGAAACCAGACTGCCGAAGGCCAAGAAGGCGGTGCTCTTCGAGGAATTTTTGGACTTGCTGGTAGGCCGCTTTGTCCAGAATTTTCAGGAGAAAGGGGACAGTGGTAATGGGCCTGTAGTTCCCCGGTACTGATGGGTCAAGTGAGGGTTTTTTGAGGAGCAGACAAACCCAAGCTTCCTTAAGATCAGACGGAACATGGCCAGAGTGAAAGGATGCATTTATGAAGGCTGTGAGGAAGAGGGCAAGGGTAGGGCCACAGTCTTTCACTAACTGTGCAGGGCAAACGTCACCTTTCTAGTTAGATGGTTTGATGGTTTTAGGAGCGTGATGACTTCAGATTCGGTGATGTCCTTGAAGTCGAAAGGCGGGCAGGAGTGGGTTTTGGTCTCTTTGTTGATGTTGATATTCTGGTTGGCAATTAGGAGGGTCAGAGCTTTTTGGTGTGCCTGAATTTGGTTTGCAAGGTGTTTAGTTTATTAAGCATGGCTGATTGGATGTCATTGCACCATTTTTCATCTTTCAAGATGGTGGATGGTGGATGGTGGGGTGGATGGAGTTTCAAGTTCCCTAAAGATGGTGAAGATTTCTTTGGTACTAGATTTAGCATTGGCAATCCTATTGTTGAATGAGTTAGCTTTAGCGAGGATAATAGCTGATTTGTAGTCCTTAGAGATAGTCTCAAAGGTGGATTTAGTAGCGTCATTAGGTTTGTTTCTCCAGGATGAGAGGGCAGCTCGCTTCTTAGACCGAAGCTCAAGAAGCTCTTGGGAGAACCATGCATTGGTATGCTTGGCTTTCTTAGCTTTTCTGAGAGTGAGAGGGGCGATGGCATCAACTGCATTGGTGATTGCCAGTTTGAAAACGTTGGCAAGGGTGTCGGGGTCTGTCGAGAAGGGGGCTTGAAGAGCTGGTATCTCAGGGAAGGGTGTGATCCTTTCTACAATTATTAGGCGGGAGCTTCTGGCGAGAGCTGCGGGAAGAGGGATGGTGGGTTTAGGGGGCCCTTTAGATGTGTCCAGGTCAAATTGGATGTGGTGGTGGTCTGTCCATGGGACAGGAGAGTTTCCGGTGATTAGCACTGGGCAGTTGTGGTGGGCAACCCAGTCTAAGGAACGTCCTTTGATGTGGCTAGGATTCGAGATGGTTTGTGCGAATCCGAGAGTGGAGAGGGCTTTGTTTAGAGCAGTCACGTGGGAGTCATTAGGATCGTTAAGGCCTAGGTTGAGGTCACCTGTGAGAAGGACTTTGGATTTTCTCTTTAAATTCGCTGAAAGCGCATGTATGAGGGATTACTGGAATTCGGCGATAGGACCCGGAGGTCGATAAACAATATGAAGGGTCAAGGTGAGGTTAGGAGAGAGATAGATTCTGAGGGGAAGGTAGTCACAGTTGTGGCCAAGTTCACCTTCAATCCTCCTAATGGTGAGGTTGTCTTTGGCGATGAGGGCTACTCCCCCGCCTCTGAGAAGGGGTCGATCTTGCCTATAGATGGTGTATCCGTCTGGGATAGCCAGGGAGAGGGCCGGGCCTGATGAGTCATTCAGCCAGGATTCTGTGATAATAAGGAGGTCAGTGCTGTTTTTAAGAATTAGGTCATGAATGTCTAGGGCATGTGCAGGAACTGAGCGGGCATTTGTTAGGGCACATTTAAGGGTGGAGGTCAGTTGGGCCATGGATGAGGAAGCCATGGGGTCATGCGTAGGCATGATGGTTTTGTCATGGGCATCCGGCAGAGGCAGGTTCAATACAGTGGGTGCAGCAGACACCACAGGCAGATTAGATACAATGGGTGCAGCATGCACCACAGGCAGATTAGATACAATGGGTGCAGCAGTCACCACAGGCAGATTAGATACAATGGGTGCAGCAGGCACCACAGGCAGATTACTTACAATGGGTGCAGCATGCACCATTGGCAGATTAGATACAATGGGTGCAGCAGGCACCACAGGCAGATTCAATACAATGGGTGCAGCAGTCAATACAGTGGGGGTAGCAGGCACCAGAGGCAGATTGGATACAATGGGTGCAGCAGGCACCACAGGTAGATTAGATACAATGGGTGCAGCAGGCACCACAGGCAGATTAGATACAATGGGTGCAGCAGTCAATACAGTGGGGGTAGCAGGCACCAGAGGCAGATTGGATACAATGGGTGCAGCAGGCACCACAGGTAGATTAGATACAATGGGTGCAGCAGGCACCACAGGCAGATTCAATACAATGGGTGCAGCAGTCAATACAATGGGTGCAGCGGGTATCACAGGCAGATTAGATCCAATGGGTGCAGCAGGCATCACAGGCAGATTCAATATAGTGGGGGCAACAGGCCCAGGCCAGTGTGCAGCATTGGGCGCTCGTGTGAATGGTAGTAGAGGGTTAGGGTCATGGTAGGCAGCGCCGGGGGAGCAGAAGGTAGCATTGGCCATAGAGGTATCAGCCCAACACCTACTACCGAGGCGCTTATTACGAAAGTTTGTGCTTGGGGAGTAAGTACGTTGGGATGGTAAAGTGCGTGTGCAGAGGCGTGCGTTTCGAGCAGAGCAGAGTGGATGTTTCAGGAGCCAGCTGGAAGGCTTACCTTGTTGACGGCCGCCGGGAGCTCCATCCAGCGTCATCGAGCAGCGGGAGAGGAGGGGCTGCAGGCAACGGTGTACGAATCACCACACTTGGGTTCGGGCTGGGATGATCCTGGTTGCCATGGAAGCGAGACACGGCTTGCGGCCGATGTGTATTGCGGCGGGGGCCGCGTGGGGCATAATGGCGTCGGGTGCTGGCCTCCTTCCTCTGGGTGCAGGTGCAGGCTCCTGTCTGATCTGGGGACCTCTGGAGACCACTCGCAGCTTAGCTGCAGAGTGTGGCAAAGGCCTTATTCATAGGCCTGTGCCATAAAGCAGCTTTGCCTGGCGGTGCTGCTCCTCTCCCTTTAAAGTGGGAGAGGAGGGGCTGCAGGCAACGGTGTACGAGTCACCTGACTCGGTTCGGGCTGGGATGATCCTGGTTGCCATGGAAGCGAGACACGGCTCGCTGCCGATGTGTATTGCGGCGGGGACCGCGTAGGGCATAATGGCGTCGGGTGCTGGCATCCTTCCCCTGGGTGCAGGTGCAGGCTCCTGCCCGATCTGGGGACCTCTGGAGACCACTCGCAGCGGAGCTGCAGAGAGTGGCAAAGGCCTTATCCATAGGCAGCTGATGTGGCAATTATATCGATATTGCCCTTGCGACTTCGCTGAATTTACCCCTGCAAAACAGGACTAGACCAGATCCAATCCAGGCCTTTGACGGCACCCTCCTGATATCAGGACCCATCTAACAACAAACCTTACCTCTTACGCTAATACTAGATTCCCATAAGGAAGAGATCACTTTTGACCTGACAACAACACCTCAGTTTGGGATCATCCTGGGTATCCCATGGCTCAGGGTACATAACCCTATGATTGATTGGACCCAGGGTCACGTCTTCTTTGAATCTCAATTTTGCCAGGAACACTGTTTAGGGGACATTCCCCACTCCCCTTGTCAGGCTCTTGCTGCCATTGCACATCATACACAGTTTGTTCAACAAGAGAGCATACAGACGTCCCCTAGCCACATGGTGGGTGCTGTCATGCCAGGCGTACCGTCCAAATACCATGGTTTGAGGAAGTCTTCGATAAAGGCAGTGCTGAAAGGCTCACACCTCATCGGCCATATGACTGCCCAATCTATCTGGTCCCAGGGGCAGAGATACCATGTGGTCGCATTTATGCATTATTACCCTCGGAGGATCAGGCCCTGAAAGAATGTCTAACACTTTCCCTACGTCTAGGTCATATTAGGCCCTCCCAGTCTCCTGCTGCAAGTCCCATCTTCTTTGCTCCCAAGAGGGAGGGGGATCTCCACCCTTGTGTGGATTATAGCTGCCTCAACCAAATCACAGTAAAAAAACAATATCCCATTCCACTGATCACTGCCCTATTAGAACAAATAGGTCTTGCCAAGATTTTCACTAAATTGGACCTTAGGGGGGCATACAATTTGGTACGTATGAGGAAGGGGCGGTGAGTGGAAGACAGCGTTTTGCACTCGCCACAGCCTCTTTGAATACACTGTGATGCTGTTTGGCTTGTGCAATGCTCCCGCCACTTTTCAGCGGTTTATGAATGACCTGTTTCACAACACCCTTGATACGTACGTCATTGTCTATCTTGATGACATCCTGATCTTTTCTCCTTTATACCAAGCACACGTGCAACATTTTAAGGAAGTCCTCACCCGTCTCAAGGCCAATTCCCTCTACGCTAAGCCCAAGAATTGTCTCTTTCCTCCACAGAAATCGACTTCCTAGGCTTTCACATCACGCCCAAGGGACTTTCCATGAACACCTCAAAGATCCAGACCATCCTCGACTGGCTCGTTCCCACTACCATCAAGACACTCCAATCCTTTCTGGGTTTTGTGAACTTTTATAGGAGGTTCATCTCTGGTTTCTCTGCTATTGCCCCCCCTTGACCCAACTCACTAGCCCAAAAAATCCCTATGTCTGGACCACACAACATCAGGAAGCCTTTGGCACACCCAAGTTAGCATTCACCACGCCCCCCATTTTACAACACCCCAACCCGAACTTGACCTTTTTGGTAGAGGCTAATGCCTCGTCTTATGCTTTAGGTGATGTCATGTCCCAAACTTGCCCAACAACAGGTTTACTACATCTGGTTGCTTACCATTGCTGTCAATTCTCACCTACTGAGACACACTACACAGTGACAGAAAAATTACTATTGGCAGTTAAGGATGCTTTCCAAGTCATCGGCTGGCACACTGTGGGAGGCATTTAAGGTGGTGGGGAGGGGGCCGGCGATCTCTCAATCCAAGGGACTGCAAGGAGGGATGATACAGGAATTACACAAGGCAGAAAGGGAAATGGCGACCATAATGCGGGAGGATGGGAATTCCCGAGAAGGGGTTGAGACCATACGGCAGCTATAACAAGACTGTAGGGCTCGCTGAGACAGACTATGCAACCTAAACTATAAAAAATATGCAGAAAGGCAACATGCGGAGGGAGATAAGCCAGGTAGATTACTAGCATGGCTGTATAAGAGCAAGACCCCCAGACAACCAATCAGAGCGGTACATGGAGAGGATGGTCGGTTACTAGATACCCAAGAAGGTGTAATGAATGTTTTCGGGAGTACTATCAGCGATTATACATGGATGTGAAGGAGGGGGAGGAATTGGACGCGATAGAAACATTGGCAGAAATTAATCTTCCTAAACTCGACACAGCGGAAAGAGAGAATTTAGAGGCCCTGATTACACTAGAAGAACTAGAAGAAGTGGTTAAAGCACTACCCACCAATAAAGCCCCGAGAGTGGATGGACTCCCTAGTGAATTCTACAAAGCATACTGGTCAAATCTGCTCCCCCCGATGCTTGCAATGATAAACGAGGCGTTTGGCAAAGGGACGCTGCAAGAGTCCCTCAGGGAGGCGATTATTATTCCGCTCCTTAAACCTAACAAGCCGAGTACGGATTGTGGACCATATAGACCACTGTCCATGCTTAACCAAGACAGTAAGATACTCACAGCGGTGATGGCTAACAGGCTGAGACTAGTTATCAACAAACTCATACATTCGGACCAGTCAGGGTATGTCCCGCACAGGAACATAACTGACAATCTTAGGAGGCTCCATCACTTTATAGAACAGACAGAAGGGAGTTCCCAGGAGGTTGCAATAATTTCATTGGATGCAGTGAAGGCCTTCGACTCAGTGAAATGGCCATGGTTGATGGCTGCCCTGAAAGAATATGACGTCGGGCCCACGTATTTGAAGTGGGTCCAGCTGTTGTACAGCAGACCATTAGCAAGAGTCAAAACGGGAGCTACCATCTCAGACCGGTGGCAACTTAGTAGGGGTACTAGGCAGGGATGTCTGTACTCCCCAATGCTGTTTATTTTAGCACTTGAAACCCTGGCGATATACTTGAGGCAGACATATGGAGAAGTTGGGATTAGCACAAAGGGTGGGCGACACCTGATATTGCTGTATGCAGACGACATGCAGCTGTACTTGAACCTACATTATATTTTGGAGTTTATGGAGCGATATGCAGTGCTGTCTGGCATAACAGTAAACCCCAAAAAATCATGTATATTTCCCCTTGGCAGATATGTGGGGATAACATGAGATAAACTGCCAGTATTGCAGATAGGGTGGGAAACTGAGACTTTCAGATACTTGGGGATAGATGTATACCACAGGGTGGAGGTTGAACAAAAACAAAACACAGAGAAGGTGGTGACTAAAATCGGTAATTGCATGGGGTTCTGGGCCAAGCTACTTTTGACAATGATGGGGAGGGTGGCACTGATAAAAATGGTGGTGCTGCCTAGGCTACTACACTACTTTGCGAATACACCGTACATGATACCCAAATGATTATTTGCCAAGGTCCAGAGCATGTTCAGAGGGTTCATATGGCATTATTCCCAAAATAGGATAGCACTATGGAAACTACAGAACCCGTACAAACAGGGAAGCATTAAGCTTCCCAATTTTGAAATATATTATTTGGCTAGCCAATTACAGTATGTGTCAAGGTGGCTATCTGGTGAACCCACACCGGAGTCCAGACTGCTGGGGTCGGGGATGTGCTCTGTTTTTTCTGAATGAATGGATATGGCTGCCAAGATTGCAACGGGTCAATGAGACAAGAATGCTAGATCTGGGCTGGCAATTATGGCGGAGAGCCTGCCGGGTAATGGGGAGTCCACTCCCATGCTCCCTACAGATGCCATTAGTGGCACTGGATGGGGTTGACGGGCAGATGAGGATGATAGTCAGGAAGCACTGGGAATTGATCGGGATAGTAACCCTTGGGGACATGTGGCAAGATGGTAAGGTGGTGGAGTTTGACACACTTAGAGAAGATACGGGTCTGCACGTAGGACAATACATCACGTACACCAGGCATGTATATTTGCCCTTGGCAGATATGTGGGGATAACATGAGATAAACTGCCAGTATTGCAGATAGGGTGGGAAACTGAGACTTTCAGATACTTGGGGATAGATGTATACCACAGGGTGGAGGTTGAACATAAACAAAACACAGAGAAGGTGGTGACTAAAATCGGTAATTGCATGGGGTTCTGGGCCAAGCTACTTTTGACAATGATGGGGAGGGTGGCACTGATAAAAATGGTGGTGCTGCCTAGGCTACTACACTACTTTGCGAATACACCGTACATGATACCCAAATGATTATTTGCCAAGGTCCAGAGCATGTTCAGAGGGTTCATATGGCATAATTCCCAAAATAGGATAGCACTATGGAAACTACAGAACCCGTACAAACAGGGAAGCATTAAGCTTCCCAATTTTGAAATATATTATTTGGCTAGCCAATTACAGTATGTGGTAAGGTGGCTATCTGGTGAACCCACACCAGAGTCCAGACTGCTGGGGTCGGGGATGTGCTCTGTTTTTTCTGAATGAATGAATGGATATGGCTGCCAAGATTGCAACGGGTCAATGAGACAAGAATGCTAGATCTGGGCTGGCAATTATGGCGGAGAGCCTGCCGGGTAATGGGGAGTCCACTCCCATGCTCCCTACAGATGCCATTAGTGGCACTGGATGGGGTTGACGGGCAGATGAGGATGATAGTCAGGAAGCACTGGGAATTGATCGGGATAGTAACCCTTGGGGACATGTGGCAAGATGGTAAGGTGGTGGAGTTTGACACACTTAGAGAAGATACGGGTCTGCACGTAGGACAATACATCACGTACACCAGGCTGGTGAGGATGATAAGAGAAACATGGTCAGAGACAGTGTTGACCCAACAGGCCAATAAGGCCATAGAAACCTTTTATGATGTATCATATGGAGGTCATGAAGTCTCCCGAATTTATGAACTGCTGATGTCGAGGGTTGGGAAAGAGGTGACTCAGTTGAGGCAGGATTGGGAGGAGGAAGCCGGGGAGCCAATGGGTGATGGGTTGTGGGTGAGGGTACAAGGGTACCACAAGAAAGCTTCGAGGAATGTGAGATTACAACACATTCAGCTATACATTACCCACAGAGCATACATGACTCCTGAGAAGATAGCTAAGTTTAAAAATGCAGGCACACAATCTTGTCCTAAATGCAGAGAGGTGAATGCAGGATTGATGCATATGTTTTGGGCGTGTCCTAAAATAAGGACATTTTGGGGGGAAGTAGCCCACCACATGGCGGAGAAGGAGATCAGTCTGGATGTGGGCTCCCTGTGGTCGTGCATGGTAGGAGGGTTCCCCAGGCCGCGTAGACTGAAACATGTGAGTAAACTCAAGGACTTGGCTTATGTACTAGCTTAGCGTAGAATAGCTATCAGGTGGAAAGCAAATAGAAGACCGAAAGTGGAAATCTGGTGGCATGATTTCCAAAAATGGGCAGAACCAGAAACGGTAGTGTGGAATGAAGCTGTTAACTGGGGTGGAGAAGAAGAAGCATATATATGTTGATAGCCTGGAGGCAATTAGTAGCTACACTGTCTGGGTCAGAACAGACGGTCCTGGAAAATTCAGAGCGGGTGGGAAGAGGAACACCCCCAGAAATACTGGAGGGGGGTGGTGAGGAGGGGTAGGCTTGGGGGGAGGGTAGTGGGTGGGGACAACATGAAACTGTACGTGAAAATCTGAACTTCATAATTGCTGTTACATTGTACGCTTCTCAAGTTAAAATCACTAAAATGTTTTTTTTAAAAAGGATGCTTTCCAAGTCTGGAGACACCATCTGCTTGTGGCTAGATGGCCCATAACGGTCTTTTCGGACCACTGTAAGATTCAGGATCTGGTCGCTATGAAATGCATTAACAGCCATCAGGTCCTGTGGCATCTTTTATTTTCTTCATTCAAATTCACTATCTGGCACAGCCCGGGTACAGTCCATGGTAAAGCTGATGCTTTGTCGCGTCTGGCGGGGGCGGGGGTGCACTTCCTGTATTCCCGGATACCCTCCTAGACAAGTCACACTTTGTCTGTTTATGTACCGCTCCTTCTCCCTTACTCACTGATGTACGACAGTGGTCCATCCAACATCCAGAACAATTACAAGACTGGAATCCTGTTTTTCACGAAGGTCTTCTCTTCATTCAGGATAGGCTGTTCTTGCCCACCCACAACACACGGATTCAAGCCTTGAATGGTCCCACGATGCGGCAATAAATGGACATCCCGGTCAAAGATGCACTCTTGCCATCCTCCAGCGTTGGTGTTGGTGGCCCACCATTCGTCGGGATGTAATCACCTATGTAGAAAACGGTTGTATTTGTGCCCAGTGCAAAACCCGTAAAGGTAGGCCTCTAGGCTTACTGCAAACCATGCCTTTACCACAAAAACCATGGCAAATGGTTACAATAGATTTCATCACCGATCTCCCCAGGGTCCAGAGTTTTGATACCATATGGGTGGTAGTAGACAGTTTCACCAAGATGGCACGGTTTATCCCATGTACCGATGTCCCGTCAGCCCCTGTGCTGGCTAGCCTGTTCTTCCACAATGTTTTTTTGTCTTTTTGGTCTCCCTTCCACTTTAATCACAAATTGAGGTTCTCGGTTCACATCTTGATTCTGGAGGGCATTCACAGCATTACTTGGTATCGATGCCTGATTCTCATCATCTTATCACCCCGGGACCGGTGGTCGGACCGAGCGTGCTAATCAGACGCTTGAGCAGTACTTGCGTTGTCTATGTTTACAGTACCAGAAGTCATGGTATCAGGTCCTTCACATTGCAGAATTTGCACTCTTCCACTGGTTTCTCTCCATTCTACTCTTTGTAGGGCAGCATCAACGTGTTTTGCCATTCCCAGACCTCACATCCTCACATACTCATGCAGCTGATACCTGCCTTAGAGACCTCGTCTTGACACATGACCAGACCCTTGCTCATCTCAAGGAAGCAGAGGATAGTATGTGTCGTTCTACTGACAGGAGACTGCGCCTGGCCCCGATCTATGCAGTCAATGAAACGGTATGGTTGTCATCCAAACACATACACATACCTGGGTGCAAGAAGTTACTTCAACACTTTGTAGGACCCTACAAGATAACCAAAGTGATCAATGCTGCTTCCTATTGCCTTGCCCTTCCTGTATCCTGGCGCACACACCCGGTGTTCCACACTTCACTCCTGAACCCATGTCCTCCACCCACGAGAATACTACTGCCACCCTCTCTCCTTTTGCAGGGTTCACCTGATGAGTTTGAGGTGCATGCCTTCGTTGATTCCCACCTCAGTCGAGGCCAACTCCAGTATTTAGACAACTTGGGTGGGTTTCGGTCCTGAGGAGCGGGCCTGGGAACCTGGGGAGAACGTTCACGCCCTGGTTTTGGTTGCCCGTTTCCATAGTGAACATCCGTCTAGCCCATGGGGTCGTGGGTCTTTGGGGTGGGCGGGGGGTACTGTCAAGAATCATGCACTACCTTACCATCGTACCCGGCGCAAACACCTTCCATGTCCTCCCCCCCGCTCAGCCTTAATGTCAGCGGATCAATAAACAAACCCCTTCTTTTGGGAATCACTGGGGCGAAGGGACCGTGATCTTTTGGAAGAGACATGGCCAGCTGATGCGACCGCGTCCGCGCTGGTGGTTGCCATGGCGTCTGGGAGAGAAACCTGGAACATTCACGGCCAATCACATGACATGCTAGAAGTCACGTGGCTGGTTACCCGGACAACGAGGTTAAATGGATGCTCAGCACAGAGTTCACTGCTTCTCAGCTGTGTTCCCGGCCAGCGTTAAGCTTCTCTCATTGCTACTCATTCTACGTTGTTTTGATACTTGGATTTTGGACCTCGGCTACGTTTTTGGATTACTCTTTGGATTTTCCCTGACTCTGCTTACATTGCTATGTCCATTTGGATTACCCGTGCTTCTGACCTTGGATATGGCTTTTGGACGGCCTTGACCTTTCCTTCACTGTACCTTGTCTGGAATTATTTGTGCTTCTGCTGCAATGCTTTTTGGAACACGTTACCTCAGGTGCTGGACCATACCTAAACATCTCTGCAGCGCAGTAGTAGGGGTTTTGCCTCCTGAACCTTCAGAGTCCCACAACTTCCCCCACTACAAGACCTGTCTCCAGTTTCTAATAGGTAGGTGTAGTTCCCTATTGGTTTATTGCCTGTACTTACCATTTAATTACCCTTAACCTGTATTGTTTTCCTTTGCAGCTACCTGGGGACCCGGTGCTGTTGTTCCAGCCACCTGGGGCCTCAATAATCGGTCAGTGAGTAAGTCCTATCTCCCTGGCTGGTGCTTGGGGACGTAGGTATTCTTGGTCCACACTGTAACTCACGTCTTGACATTAACAGCACATTGGAACAGTATCTTTGTTGTTTTATCAACCCCCGACAAGATAACTGGGTAGACCTTTTACCCACGGAAGAATTTGCATTCAACAGGGCCACACATACCGCCACTGGTATGAGCCCATTCTATTGTACCTACGGTCTTCATCCCCAAGCTCTTCCAAATTCGGTACTTCCTAACACCACCATACCTACCCGTGACTGTCTCTTACAAGATATCCATCAAGCTCACAAGGACGCCTATTGTCATCTCAAAGAAAAGAGAGGAGTTTACAAGAAGCAGGGCTGTTCCCATCGCAGTCCCACCCCAGAATGGGATATAGGCTTCAAAGTTTGGCTTTCTACTAAATGCCTGCCCAGGTGCGGCCCACCAAGCTTTCTCCCAGGTTCATCGGTCCATTTGAAGTTCTCACGAAGATAAACCCTGTGGCCTTCCGATTGAAGTTACCTAAATCATTGCACAGACTCTAACTTGTGTCTCTCTCTTCGCTTTTGGCTCCCTTTACTCTGGATCCGTTTTCACACAAGAGAAAGAAAGACCAGTACATCCCGTCTAAGGAACCTGGAGAATATGAAGTATCCCAGATCTGCGATTCCCGGTACCACAAGGGCAGACTTCAACACCTAGTACACTGGAAAGGGTACCCTACATCGGAAAACACTTGGAAACCCATTTCCCATATCAAAGCACCATGGTTGTTGAAAAGATTTCATAACCTTCACCCCGGCAAACCCGGCACCACCAGACATAAGAGAGGGCATACTGTCATTGGCTGTCCCTTCTGGAGTATGTGGAGGAGATGGTGCGTTAGGTGCCATTAACGTGCCGCCACATTCCTCACTGACCGTAACCCCTGGTCTAGTTCTTTCCAACATGGCGCCCGCCACTTTTCATTTATTCTAACTGCGGCATTTGCTGGGTGCATTGCAACCCTTGCACTCACTCTCTTTGGGTAAGACACTGTTTTCCTGCTCGCTCCCTTGCAACCACTCTCTCCTACTTTGCATCATCGTTCCTCGATCGTGCCACCTGTTTATCCCTCCTTCCTCCAGCTCCTCTTCCTCCTGCCTGGATGTGCCGTACTTGGAATCTTTCTCTTGTACATACCTCCTACAGTGTGCTCTTCCTTGTTGTTCTCTTCCTTGCTGTGTCCCTCTTGGAACCCGCTTTGTCCATGTCTGCAATATTTGTTAACCTACTGTCTCCCTAGTTGTGTCTGCATTGGACCTTTCATAGGACCCAGTGTCTTTTCATGTACAGTCTATTCCCTCAGTGTTCACCTCAGCTGACCTATATTGTCTTGACTTGTTTGGCCATTTCATTGTCATACCATCTCACTTCTGGATAGTATACTTTACCGGAACTGCTGACACAAATTGGATTGAAGGGGTTTTTGACGCATTGGGCTTTTTCCCTTCCAACTGGCTTTTTCGGGAAGGAGTCTTATGCCGTTGCTGGGTGGACAGCTGGCATAGGGGCTTCTCCCCGAGAACGACTGTACCACTATGAGGACAGACGATCTTCAAGAAAAAAAGGAATGCCTACACCGAAGGAAGAATCACCTAGTCCTTCCAGCTGCAAAGACTCAGGTGAGGAAGAATCTTGCATTGTTGACAGTTTGGCCGGACAGACGAACTGAAAAACTGCTACCTCGCACCCCTCTTAAAGGAAGAGAGGCAGGCAACCTATCAGACCCTAAATCCCCTGGGTACGTCTTTGTTTGATGAGATCAAGCAGGGTCCTTTGCATATAGGTGGTCAAACCATTGTATTTTACAGACATAAGTTCTGGGAAATTAGATTGGGCCCCAATGAATAACTGTTAGGGCTAGGGACCGGTATGCAGAATACCCTCAACCAATAATTGGGGGGAAAAAACCCTTTGGTCAAGGTCATGGAAGCCTTGGCCTTAGCGCAGCTAATCAACATGCTTCCAACTTCTTTATGGAGAGCCGTACTTCAGCCTCGCAAACCGAGCATGACTATCGCCATTGACACAGCTCAGTCACATGCTGAAGCGACCAATCAATTAAGAGCATGTCACAAAGGGGAAGACAATAAAAGGGATTAAAAGGGATATAAGATCAGTGCCCAAAGCTCCTTTAATCCCCAAGTCCGACAAATCTTTAAATCCATTCCCAAGGAAGAGGAGAGAAAGGTGGAAAGAAAATATCCCCCTCTGAGAGACCCACTGAGAAACCGGATGAGAATAAGATCACTCCTGGTATGACCATAACCTGTTTTACCTGTGGAGATAGAGGTCACCTGGCCCGACATTGTCCCCTTCCTGTTATTACCACTGGTGGAGTTTCTTCAGGTTTTTTTGTGCCTTTGGCTTTTCCTCCTTGCTTGGTTCTTTCCGGGGAGTTAGCCTCTTGTCCTGACTGTTATCAGACAGGCATAGTGGCTACTCCCCGTGGCAGGCCATACCTCTGCAAGGGACGCAAGACCTCAGAGAAGAAGAAGAACAAGAAGTCTATCCAAACAGACTCTTCCCCGCACACCTCTTCTGAAGGATCCGGTGAGGATCTAGAATGGGTGGTTGACCGCTTTATAGCTGATACCCCAGCCTGGCACTGGGAAGAAAATCAAACAGAAATCACTCCAACGGTTTTTAGGAGAGCCACTCCCAAAACAAAGCTAGCTGGAAAAGCCAAAGGCTTAAGATGAAGGTTATGTAACAATCCTTGAGATAGCGTCACTTTTCCCCAGTGGGGGGACCATTTGCATGAAGCTAGGGAGGTGAGCCGCTAACCAATAGTTCACCCTGCCAACCCCATAAGGTAGTGACATCACCAAAACCTATTTTTCCTAGACATATCGGAAATCATGTATTATTGTGCTGGGTCAGACAATCTTAACGTGACAAGTGTAGGGGCAATGAAGAACTGGAGAGTGCTACAGTCAAGTAGGAAAAATGCTCAACCAGCTTTTGTCAATGGAACTGACGTTACGTCAGGGCGGACCCTGCTATATTAAGATGCCAGAAACAAACGACGAGAGAGGAGAGATGGAGACACAGATACAAGGAGGAAGATAGAGTTGGAAAGTGAGATCGAGGTCAGAGAGAGAGAAAGAGAGAGAGAGAGAGAGAGAGAGAGATGGAGATATGTTGCCAAGGCTGGAAGGGTGCAACCACCACCCCTCCCTAATTACAGAAGCCAAATCAAATACAACCCCTCCCACTGTGGTTGACACGGGTTACTGGATTGTGAATAACAGGTCACTATGCGGCAGCCAATGGAGGAGAAGAGTGTTAGGGAGAGGTTGTGGATAGGAGGGGGATTTAGGACAACCGGAAAGCGGGTTAGGGTCACTGAGTGGATAGGAATGGGGAAAGAACAGGGCAAAGTTCCAGCTGATACCTTTAAGAGATACATCATGCTCCAGATAACACTCTGCCCTGCTTCTGTACTACTAACATATACTTGAAGGTGCACAGCCCTTACTTCTTTGCTACATGAAATGCTGCTTAACAACTCATTCATGTAATTGGAACATTATACACCAAATGATAGTGGTGACGTTAAGCCTCATACACACATTGATTGCATGAAATACAGGACACATTTTATATTATTGTATTCATTCATAACGCGCTTAATACCAGTGAATGGTTTCTAAGTGCAGATTCGGGATTTGAACTTGTGTTGTGCCGCATTGTCTTGCTTCCAAGACAAACGCGGTGCCCCTCAGCTGTTCTTCCTGGTTTGCATAATATGGATGAGCGATGAATGGCATGACATGTACGTCAGATGAATTGCATGATATATAATACATGACAAGGTAAGCAAATGAAGTTCCGCCAGCATGACAAATTAACTCAATCATGAAAATGCATGAACACTCCTGACTCATAGCTCGAGGTTTCCTGTGTGATAGACCCTGTTTCTTCTCAGGGGTACTCACTACTTCAATCAAAAACAATCAGGTGTACTTTCCAAAATACTTATCTTAGCCTCAGAGAGCCTCATGAGGTCTGTCCGAGCACATAGTTACGGACATATAGGGCATCATTACGAGTAGCGCAGTAAAAACGGGGCCATTGCCGGCATGGAGGTAAGAGCGGGTCCGTGCTCGTATGACGCCCTAATAGCGGGTGATTACGAGTGCGCGAGCACGCGTGAACCCCCATGCCGGTAATGGCCATACCGGCATGCGCTAACAGCCCTCCAACCCCCCGATAACGCCATCACGGGACCCGCCGATACCGCCTCCGGCTAGGAGGAACCCCTAAATACCGACCCGGTAATAACAACATGTAAATACCGGGCTCGTAATACCGGACCCGGAAGTAACGTCATCGCGTCGGAACGGGAAATGCGCCGGCGGCCATCTTTAAAAACACAATCCATTGCAATCCTAACAAACCAATAGTTGTCTACAGGAGAGACCAGTGGCAATACATACACAATGTCCAAGGCAATCCAGAAGACCACGCCCCGCCTGCGGAAACAACGCTTTTCTGATGCAGAATTAAACATGGTTGTGGACACCCTTGCCGCACATGCAGATGTGATTAAAGATCAGAACCTGAAGCATGAGGTGCAGCAGCGCAAGAAGGACATCTGGCAGGAGGTAGCTCGCAAGGTCTCCGCTCTTGGAACCACCCCACGGACAGTGAGGGATTGCAAGAAGAGGTGGGATGACCTCCGCCTCAGGGTCCACAATATCCTTGCAAGCAACAGGAGGGAGGCCATGGCTACAGGCGGGGGTCCCCACTCTCCTGCCAAACTGACAACCTGGGAGGAGACAGCAAGCACCTTCATCAATCCGGAGTCCATCGAGGGATTTGGGGAAATGGAGACGGGTGCAGCTACAACAGCAGATGGAGGTGAGTGACCCTGCAGATCCCTGTAGGGGAAACCATGACATAGCACAAGTGATGTGGAAGAGAGTCTAGGCAAGGCAATGCATGTCCCAACACACACATCAACATATTCTTGTCCAGATGGAGGGACAAACCCTGCCACACTGAAATGCATGCTGAGTGCCAATCCCATTACCAACACACATGGACCGTGCCCATGTAATACATCACACAAACCCCAATACAACGGCATGCCACCTGCCATGCAGCAAATGTCAAAATGCCCCCTCATACTACCCTGTGTGACACACCTGTAAGACATCAATGCATGATTAATGAAATACTCCATAGCACCATAGAATGCATCTGGCATGTAACGCCATCACTGATGCCCTGCATCTCTTCTACCCCCCCAGGCACCTGTGGAGAAGATGCCAGCCAGGATACCACCACAAGGGCATCCACGTCCTGGCCACAGAAAAGGGCAACCAACACCACCACCTCTGGGGCGGCCTCGCAGCCCACACCTACAGCCAGTGCGCCTGACACTGTGGACACCCAGCTGCCAACACCTACAGCCAGTGCGCCTGACACTGTGGACACCCAGCTGCCCACACCCACACCAATGGAAGGCGAGGGCCAAGAACCACTGGCCACCACCGAAGATGACTTTGAGGAGTATGTGGACCAGGAAGGAGTCACGCATGTGGCATGTCCACACACCCCAAGCCCCGTGTCCACCCCCGTGCCCCAAACTCAGCCCTCACCCACCTACAGCAGTGTTGATCCCTGCCTGCACGATTCCGAGCTGAGCCCCATCCCAGAGGACAGCATTGATAATGCAGGCCCCGTGACAGCACCATCGACCACTGCTGCTCCCAGCAACAGCCTAGGGTATGGCTGGTGAGGGTGGAGGCCCGACAGGAGTCGATGTTGGACCTGCTGCGCCAATACATAGCGGATGGTGAGGACACCAGGTTGGAGATAGCCACAGCCATAGCGGGGACCACAGCCGCCAACGCGGCCAACACAGCCGCAGTCAACGCCTCGGCAGTGCTGACGAGAGACTGTCTGGGGGCCATCACACAGGTACTGACATCCATCCTGCTGCACATGCAGCGGCCATGACTTGCAGCAGGCGCGGAAATACCCACCGACTCCTCTCCAGCCACCACACCTGCTTCCTCTGTCCCCACTTCCTCTGGACCCCCCAGCCCTGTGCGTCCTACGAGAAGGAGTGCGACGAAAACTGAAATGCTGCCCCCGGACAGCAAGAAGTCCCGCAAATAGGGTGGGAGAACTATGGGAGTGGCTCAGATGGCGTTGGGGGTGAATGGGAGCATTAGGGGGAGTTTACTGGGGGGGTTTGGGAGTTCACTGGTTTTTTTTTGGAGTTTAATGGGGGGTTTGGGAGTTCACTGGGGAGTTTGGGAGTTCACTAGGGGTCGGGGGGGTTGTCACATTTTTGCAGTTTGAATCAACACACCCGTTGTGTGAAAAAACATTCAATGCCTGGACATTGTTCGTTTCGTGTGTATCCATTTAATGTATGACGGTGTTCAGTGCCCAAATCCCAACATTCCCTGTGTGCATGTCCACATGGACCCAGTGTGTCACTGACACATGTCTATCAAAGTCCCTGTGGTTCAGAAGTGTTCGTGAATCAGTGATTGGCGTACTGCATGGCCATCCTGTGCATCACGTACTGGCAGGGGTGCTGCTTCACCTCCGTCTCCATCCTCATCATCCTCACCCGGTGCATGCATGTCAATGTCAGATGGCAGTGGTACATTTCTCCGGAAGCATACGTTGTGCAGCATGACGCAGGCCATGGTGATCTTTGCCACCTTCTCAGGCCTATAAAGGAGTGCTACACCAGACCTGCTTAGGCAGCGGAACCGCGCCTTCAACAGGCCAAATGTCTGCTCAATCACAACACGGGTACGGGTGTGAACCCGATTGTACTCCTCTTCATGGCTGTTCAGCGGGTTCCGCACAGGGGTAAGTAGCCACGGCTTCAAGGGATATCCTCCATCACCTGCAAGCAAATACAAATAGGTGTGTGTCACTCTGAGCTGCCACCTTCAGGGTTCACAGTCCTGCCCGCAGCTATTTGGTGTGGACATGCACATGTCCCTGTATGTATGCACGAATATTATCTAGATGCATTCTATACTGCTATGAGGTGTGGTAGTCTGGATGGCGTTCAATAGATGATGCAGTGTGAAATAATGCATGCTGAGGCGGATGTGCTGTGGTTGTACGACAATGTTTAGCCTCCCATTTATGCTGTGTATACTATACTGTGCATGGTCACACTACTCACATTGGGACAGTTACGATCCTGTTTAGTCATGCATTGCTTGACATACACATGGTGGGCAAGTTGTGCGTCTTACATGTGGTCATTTTTATTTTTTTATTTTTTTTTATTTTTAACCAAACAAAACAACAAACAATACAACTTTTCCGGACGTACATAGTCAACATCAAATCGTCACATTATCCATTATCATTCTCCGTCCTCCCCCCTTCCCACCCCCCAAACTTGAGCCGGTTCATCCGTGGCCTCTACAGGAGCATTTTCGGGTATCGCAGTGCTTATGGACTCATCTGGGTTTCCTGTCTCGTCATTACCCTGGTGGGGGTTTGTGTGATGCTGGAAATGCATCTGAGGGACAGGGCCTCTGAATCCTTGTCCTTTTACTGTTTTTACCGTGTGTTCTGTTATGTTTTCTGCCCCGGAGTCCATGTGGGACTCCTGGCAGTGCAGCTCTCTCTTTTGGTTTGGTGAACAGACCCATGGGATACCCTTGTGGCACCCATGGGTAGGGGTACAACCGTGTGCCCCTAGTGTATGTTTTTGGGCACCTGTGGGTGACCGCAGAGCAGGGTATGGGCTGGTGGCAGCTCCGTGCTGAGTTTGACAGGTGCTCCGGGTGTCCTCCATTTTGGGATACCCCGGCCCTGCCATTGGGATCTGTTGATTCCTGATAGGAAACAAGATGGCCCCTGTGGCCTCTTGCTTTCTATGGCCTGTTATCTTGTTTTCCCAAAGTCCTGGGAAGCCCTGTCTCTATCCCTTCCCCCTGACTGGCTGTTGGGTGGAAGTTCCATGTATGGTATTGTTGTGAAGGCCCAGCTAGACTGGCTGGAGCCTTCCCAGTGACTGTATGTTGTGGGTACCTCCTGTGGGTGGGACCTGGGTGAATGGAGTGTGTGACCAATATACACTCCTTGTTGTGGTTGTCTGGTTTCTGGCATGAGAGACAAAGACTGAGACAGCCCTGCCCGAAACTGGCCTGAATGCAGTGTGTAGTGTTGAATGGCTGGGTACTTGTCCCAATCCACATTCCCTGTTGTGAGTGTCTGGAAGGGAGGAGTGTGGCCTGAATGCACTGTGTGCCTGATTGGCTGACTGACTGCATGAATGCCCTGCAGTATGATTGGCTGCTGAGTGTGTGCCAGCAGCGTGGATGAGAGAGAGGATAGTATATCTGGGGACCTCTCACCACTGGAAAAGTGTTCAGAAGGAACCATTGGTTGAGAAGCGACCATTGTGTTCAGCAGCGTTCTGGAGCTGAGTCTCCACTCTAAGAGTAACTGGAACTGCTGATCCTCGACGTCCCGCTGGAAGAAGAAGACTTGCTGTGGCATTTGCTTCGACCGATCTGAAGGCTGACGAGATCGTCGAGGGCTGACCCGAGAGAGGACCTGGTAAGGCGCCCTCTTCCCATGCTCCGAGGGACCATCGAGCACCGCTCCATCTTCGCCGAAGCGCCCTGGAAGACAGACCCTCGAAAGGCTGTCGACCCGAGACGGGACCGCTGAGGAGATCGAAGTGAAGCACCCAGACATCGACGCCATCGAAGTCCATTGCCGTCGACCAGGGTTCGCAGGTTTGTGTAACCGCTGGAGGCCCGTCGAAGTTGTGTTGCCCAGCCGTGGGAACCACTTGACGCCGTGCCGCCGACGACTGGAGCCGTCCGCTCCTTTGCCTAAGAACATTCAATCGAAGGACTCTCTAGATCGCATCGTCGACCGCTTATCCTGCCGGAGAAAGTCGAGGACGACCAACGCGCCGAGGAGAAACCTGCCGGTGGGTTTCCCGCCACCCGACGACCTCAAAGACCCTTGCTGGGCCTCCGTCTCTACAATCTTTGCGGTCCAGAACTATTGTCACCGAGGTGCCCCGCACACCTCCGCCTTGCAGGACGCCGACGCTCCGACGCCGACGAGCACCGCTTGGACGAAGCTGCCGCCTCATCGACATCGTTCTACCTCGTTTGTCGACGGACGTTCGACGCCCCGTGCCTCCCGCTTGAAAGGGAAGGCATTCAAGAAGGGCCGTCGATTCCCCGTCGCCGAACAGCGAGTTCCTCGACGTTTGTCGACGCCTCTTCAAGGAGCTCGACTCCACCAGGTACATTGGGGGGGTAAAAACATTATAGGAGAGAATAAGACTTGCAGAGCAATATATGGACTGGGCTTGTGCTATATCTTTATTTACAGGTTGCCCAGGTGGGGGGATCTCCACACAGAACTGTGTCCAGTGGTAGGGGCCAGTATTCTGCCTATTGCTCAACCATCTTATTTTCTCTCCTCTCTGTATTGCTGGTTTCACTCTATTGGTCTGTGTGACATTGTACAGTATTGTTAATGCACTGTAATGAGATCTAGGGTGGTACCACTTTAGGATTGTAAATATTTGCCATTGTAGACCTTGCCGGAGTACAAAGTGAGTTACTATGATAAATGTACATAACCTTAACTATTGATTATATAAAGACTGTGTTCTAACCAATACAGAGTGTGGATATTCCTTTGTGGGGGCTTGGGGACTACACTGTACTTAAGAACCAGCCTGCATCACCTCCTGAGAAGCCAGGCCTTGATTGCTCGACCATTGCTACCGAATAGAGAATCTTGGCTGGGGTCTCCTGTGCCTCTCCTCCACCATATAGGGAGTGGAAGTACAGACACCCCCCCACCGGTCGTTGAGGCCCTTCTCTCACAGTTTGCCATAGAGGACACTAATTGTCGCCAGGCCATCAGGGCCCTACTTCCTCTTCTCCCCCTCTGGTAACCGCTTCAAACCATACTGCGGATTCCGCTTCCTCCCATTTTAGGAGGTCCGCCCACCATATCTCTACTCTGGGTCTGTGGGCTGCCTTTCAGCCCATTGCGATCCTATGCTTAGCCAGGATATAAGCCAAGTCCTTCATCTTGCTTATGTGCTTTAGATAGGAAAAATCCCGAGCATGCATGCCCAAGCCGATCCCACATGCAGCACCACTCCCCCACCGGCCATTTTAGTTTTCACTTCCTCCCAGAATCTACGCACCTCGGCGCAAGCCCAAAACATATGCAGCAGCCCTGCTTCTACCTCCCCACATCTAGGGCATTTCTGTGTGGTTGAGCCTCCAAACCTTGCTATTTTCCCGGGAATCAGGTAAGCTCTGTGAGTGACATATAACTGAATCTGCTGGAATCTCGCATTTCGGGACACCTTTTTATGGTACCTTTGAGCTCTCTCCCACTGCCCCTCTGCCATGGGTCCTCCCACTTCCTCCTCCCAATCTTGCCTCAGCTGTCAGCTGTAACAGCTCCCTCCCTGCCTTTGCTCTCAGGAGCTCATATATCCTGGATATTTCGTGCCCGCCCTCTGAAACATCATACATCATTTCCAGGGCGGCATCTGGGTCCTCCGCTAGCACCATCTCAGGCCATCTCTCCCTCACCCGTTTCATGAGCCTGGCGTAGGTTATATATTGGCCTACATGCACCCCTGTCTCATCCTGCAACCTTTGAAATTCCAATGCCTCCCCTTCCTGCCATATATCCCTGAGGGTGGCTAGGCCCACTGGCTCCCAGTATCTACGGACCCCTTCCAGCAATTGGGAGTCGTTCCCGCACAGTGCCACCAGCGGGGCCTGCTGAGAGAGCGGGTCGGGGTCACCCAACGTTCTCCACGTTCTGCGCCAGACCTCCCAGACCAGCCTCAAAAACCCCCTCTTCCTGCCATTTTACTCTTTTGTAGCCACACTACCTCTCTCAAGAAGTAGGGAGCTGAGTCATCACGCAGAAGCCTAGCCTCTGCCGAGTCCTCCGCCGACAACTACCTGGCCACAAACAGCAGCTGCCCCGCCAGATAATAAAGTTCAAAGTTTGGCAGGCCTATGCCCCCCCGTCACACGAGTCCTGAAGTTTCCACAGAGCCACCCTGTTCCTGGAGCTACCCCATATGAAGCCCCTGCACATAACGTGGAGTCTTACGAAAAAGCTCCTGAGAATCAGATACGGGACATTCACAAAAAAATGCAAGAGTCTGGGCAGGACCACCATCTTGAGCAGGGCTGCTCTCCACATCATAGATAGGGGTAATCTAGACCAGAACGCTGTGCTATTCCGAACCCCCTCAATTGCTTTCTCCGTATTATGTTTGTGCTCCGTCACAATGTTATGATAAATATTCACTCCCAGATACCTAAAAGACACAGTCTGCCATGGTATTGGCAGGATAGGCAGACTCTGCGATGGAACGCCCCTATACCTACCCAAGAGGAACAAGCTACACTTCCTGGGGTTCATCGATATGCCCGAGAGGGTGGCATATCGGTCCATCACCTCCAACACATACTGTAGGTTCTCCTCCGGGTAGCGCAAATAGAGGAGCATGTCATCTGCATACAGATTTACTAGGTGTGTACCACTTGTCGTGCGGATCCCCACCTCCCCGTATTGTTGTCGCAGGCATAATGCCAACGGCTCTAGCGCCAGAATATATGACATGGGTGACCAGGGGCATCCTTGTCTAGTCCCCCTGCTGAGTTGCCATTTATCTGAGATTATGAATCCTGTTTTAACCCTTTACTATCGGGGTTTGTTTGTTTGTTTATTTATTTATAGCGCGCGCCAGACCTGAGGGTATCCGGGCGCGTGTTCAAGAATACTTTAAGCTTACATGTTACAGTTACACATTTCAGAAGGTTACAGGGTGCATTAACAGTAAATGATGACAATATACATGGTTACATACACAGGTGAGTGTACACAGGGGTGTGTACACAGTATACATTGAATGTCAAGGAGCAAGGTGGGTTAAGCAGGGGTAATGAACGAGGTATGCATTCAGCTGCAGATTAACAGGTGGGTCAGACGTGAGTAGTCCTAGTCTGGTCAGTTATAGGTCATTTTCTTTGAGCCATTTAATGCAATTAAGTCTGAAGTGTGGATAAGATTGGTCAGACCTTAAGGATAATGGGAGGGAGTTCCATAGCTGGGCCGCTTTGACAGGGAAGCTGGTGCCTCCGGCTGTGCTCAATTTAAATGGGGGCACAGCTAGTTGGTTGGTGTATGCTTCTCTGGTAGGTCTGTTAGAAGTTCTTCTTTTGAATCTTTCTGTTAGGTATTTGGGGGCTAGGTCATTAATACTTTTGAAAGTCAATGATGCTGTTTTGAGTTTAATTTTGTCAGCTGTGGATAGCCAGTTGGATTGTCTTCTGACGTCTGAGATATGCTGTCTTCTTGGGATTCCTAGGGCGGCTCGAAGGGCGTTGTTCTGCAGGGTTTGGATTTTTTGCAGTGTGTGTTTATTGGACCCTATTTTATAGTGCATTGCAATAGTCCAATTTGGATAATACCAGGGCTCTAGATAGGGTGAGGCAACTGGTGGTGGATAGATATGGTTAAGCTGCTCTAATCAGCTTACGGGTGTAAGCGGTGCTAGAGGCCATCGCATTCACCTGCTTTGTTAGAGAGAGGCAAGAGTCGAGGTAAAAACCTAGTGTTTTTACTTCTTTCGCTACTTTAATGGTGTTGCCATCTATGACAAATGATGAGTAGTCATCGTTCAGTTTTTTGATATTTTGTGCATTCCCCAGTATGATGAGTTCCGTTTTGTCATCATTCAGGCATAGACCATGACGGGCCATCCATGCTTGGATGATGAGGTATATTCTGTTCACCAAGACCAAATCCTGTTCATAATCCCCCGAAAGTGGGATGAGAATCTGAGTGTCACCTGCATAGTTTGTGTAGGTGACACCCAGGAGGTCCAGATCATCGAACAGGGGCTTCGTGAAGATGTTATACATAGTCGGAGAGACACAGGATCCCTGGGGGACACCACATGTGATAGGTACTGGGTCAGCCGCTGCAGAGGTGGAGAAAACCCTCATGGTTCTGCCGCTTAGGAATGACCTAATCCATGCAATGGCATGTGTGGCGAAGTGGGCCGCGGTTTCCAAGTGGGTACAGAGCACATCATGATCCACCAAGTCAAATGCCACTGAGAGGTCCAGCAGGAGGAGTAGGGCAGTTTTTCCAAGATCTCTCAGCTCATCGACTTGGGTTTTGAGATCGATAAGCGCAGTTTCGGTACCATGTTGAGGCCTGAAGCCTGACTGTCTGGTACCCAATAGTTGGTGCATCTCCAAATATTTTTGGATCTGTAGGTAGGCCACTCTGTCTAGGATTTTTAGCAGGAATGGTACCATAGTGATTGGCCTGTAGTTAGTCGGGATGGAGGGGTCCAGGGTTTGCTTTTTAAGGAGGGAGAGGACCCATGATTGTTTAAGATTGTCTGGTATAGTGCCTGATGCAAAGGAAGCATTAATAAGTTTGGAGATAAATGGGGATAGGAATCTGGCCGTGTCTATTATCAGTTGGGCTGGGCATATGTCGCCTCGACAGTTGGTTGGTTTGAGCGAGAGTATTATTCTTTCAATCTCTAGGATGGTTACTTTGGTGAAGTTGAATTTGTGTTCTGGCTTGGTAGAGGTAGGTAGTTTGCCACTTTGATTGGTTGAAGTGGGTATATTTTGTTTCTTTTTCTCAATTTTGGTTTGGAGTGTGGCAATTTTGTTGTTTAGAGCTTTTTGGATGTTAGAACACCACATTTTATTTTTGTCGCAGTTGTCTGGAGCAGGGATAGGGTTTTCCAGTTCCTTTAGTATAAGAAATAGCTCTTTGGTTCCAGATTTAGCCTGTAGTATTCTGTTGTTAAAGTTTTCTTTTTTGGCCCTCCTTATTTCATTTTTGTAGATCTTAGAGGCCCTGATGAGAGCTACTTTATTAGTCTCTGATGGAGTTAGTCGCCAGGCAGATTCGCATTTGCGTTTTTCAATTCTTAGGGATTTGAGGTGAGGGGTGAACCAAGTGTTTAAGTGTGCTCTGGGCTTGCTTTTTCTCATTTTCAACAGGGCGATAGAGTCCAAGGCTGTGGCCATGGTTGAGTTGAATTTGTTCACTAGGGCTGTTGGGTTTAGTGATTCAGATAAGGAATTTAGAGTTGGGAGGATAAGTGGTAGCAGTTTGTCTACAGTTATGTTTTTTTTATTTCTGGTTGGTAGGGGGGGGCAATACAATTTCCTTGGGTTGGGTGGTGTTTTCATTTATGAGGAAGGTTATTAGTGCATTATCTGTCCGGATTTGTGGTTGGCTACCCAGTCGAGTGTTCAACCTTTTTCGTGGGTAGGTTGTGAGATTCTTTGGGTAAATCCCAGTTCTGTGATGACATTGGCGATGTTAGTCGCTTGCAAGTCTTTGTGGTCGTTGACGCCTAAGTTCATGTCTCCCAGGAGAATGGCTTGCGATGAGTTGTTTAGGTTGTTTGAGAGGATCATAGAGATGTCCTCCTCAAAGGTTCCAATGGGACCTGGAGGCCTATAGATGAGGTGTATATTGATAGATTGAGACTGTGATGTTGAGAGTTTGGCGGTTAAGGATTCACAAGATTTGGTGATTGAGGGCGTTTCTATTGTTATGGTGAGGTTGTTTTTAGCGATGATGGCTAGGCCGCCTCCTCGAGAGTTGGTTCTGTCCTCTCTGAGAATGTTGTAGGTAGGGGGCAGGGCAAGAACAAAGCGGGTCCTGCTGCTTGGTGAAGCCAGGTTTCCGTTATGGCTAGATGGTCATAATCGTCTATTTGGATGAGCTCGGCAATTTGGGTGGCATGTGCTATTAATGATCTAGCATTAATGAGGGCACCCTTCAGCGGTATGTTTGGTTTGGGTGTCGCAGGGGTGACATGGTTTTTCGTTTTGGTGGGTCTCTTTCATGATTTGTGGTGGTTGCTAATGGGCCTGTTTGCGTGGGAATCTCTTTTGGTGGGGGAGGTGTCTAGTTTGGGGGCATTGCGTTGGTGGTCTCTTGTATTGCTAGATTTGGTGGCTAGTCTGGCTGGGGGTTCATAGATTTTGGGTAGTCTTGATCGTAACTTTGCATTTCTACTTAAGGTATCGCATGGGATATTTGTTATGGGGTGGTGGGTGATAGGTATCTTTATCTTTATAGTTTGTAGGTTGGTGTCTGGGGTGCTGGTCGGTCGGGGCTCGTCATCAGAGTTTGATGTTGCAGTAGGCGTAGATTGCAGTGGGTGGTTTGCTGTTGTCATTGTGGAGCAAAGGGTGATCAGGAGGATGAAGATGGGGATCATCTTATAGAGCATACAATGGCTGTCAACACAGTGGCTAAGTATGGGCAGTGGTAACACAATGGCTAAGTATAGGCAGCACACTGGCTAGGTGTAGGCAACACAGTGGCCAGATGTGGGCGTCACTTTGCTGGGTAATGGCAACACAACGGCTGCGCAATAGCTAGGGCAATACAATGTCTACACAATGGCTGGATTTGGGCACCACAATGTACGCATGTTGGGCGACAATAGTAGGGTAGCACCTAGATTTGATAATCCTTTTCAGGACTAAAATGCATACATGCTACAGCAAGGGACCTAGATTTGACAATCCTATTCAGGACTAAAGCTGCAGTGTGCAAACAAGTAGGTGCAATATCAACTGTAGGGGTTCATCAAAAATCAAACATCACAGTATGGGCTAAAAGTGCAATGTGCAAACAGGTAGTTGCAATTTCAGCAGTGGATGTTCACCTAAATGAAAAAAAAATCCCAGTATAGTCTAAGATTGCAATGTGCAAACAGGTGGGCGCAATTTCAACAGTAGGGGTTCACCTAAATTCAAACGTCACAGTATAGGCTAAGAATGCCATATGCAAACAGGTAGGTGCAATTTCAACAGTGGAGGTTCACCTAAATTAAAAAATCACAGTATAAACTAGGTGCAATACCTTGGGTCTCGTATGCAGGCACCCAAATGTCGTTTAGTGGAAAAAAGCAGGAAGCACTTCGTACAGGCTAGATGTGAGGTAAACACAATTCAATATGGGCGCAAGGCAGAGCTGATGTCAAAATACAATATGTTCACAGATCAATGTGGCGCATGACTGGCGCCAGAAATTAGCTAGTCAAAGATTTGAGATGGGAATGCTACAGCATGACACCAGGGTGTGAGTTAGATGCGCAGTGGTAATCATTGTGGCATGGACACTGTGGACGGAATGCAGAAAGTCACGAGTTAACATGGCACAGGGGTAAGTGGTGAAAGGAGTATGAATTTACCGTATGGCAGTGTCCAAGGCAACGTAGTAACCAATGGCCAGGCAGGCTGGATATACGATAAACGATACAGATATGCAATACAGTGTGGGCACAAGTGTGGCAGAGTCAGATCAGGAAGTTTGATGTCGTTACAAGTCGGGCACAGACAAGATGCGAGGTGGGAATAGCAGAGCGTGGCACTGGGGAAGCAGGCTGGCTGCGTAGAAAGGCAAAACAACGTGGTATACAGCTGCTTGCAGAGATGTAGATAAGCATAATATATCGAGGGCTGCAGGTTAAATGAGGCGTAATTACAGGTTACAATGAGCTGGGGGTGATGCAAGCACAGAGTCTGGAAGTCTTACCAGGTCACGAGCTGGTCAGTGGAGGGAGGGAATGTGGTTCCTGGTGGGTGTGAGACTAGCATGGAGTATTGCCCTGGGCTCTGTGCTATACAACATCTGGACCCACCTGATATATCCAGGCCCCATTCCGTATCCCTTCAGGGTCGCTTTCAACCATGGCCACCACACTGAATAAAAGGCTTTGACCGCATCTAGCGACACGATAGCCAACTCACCTGTGTCTCCCTCCGTATAATCAATGATATGGTGTAGCCTCCTATGGTTATCCGTAATGTTCCTGCCAGGGACATAGCCCGTCTGATCTGAGTGTAGCAGCTTACCAATCACCCTCTTGAACCTGTTGGCCAGCACTGCCGTAAGCATTTTACTGTCCTGAATGAGCATGGACAGGGGTCTATAAGACCCACACTCAGCGGCAGGCTTGCCTGGTTTCAGGAGTGGGATAATCATTACCTTGCGGAGGGACAATGGCAGTTCCCCCCGCTCATAGGCCTCATTAAGCATGGCGAGCAACGGCTGTAGCAGCTCATGCTTATATGTTTTGTAAAACTAGCTAGGCTTACATGTGGTCATTGATATGCGTAAATGGTCAGATGTGTGCCAATGATGTCTCATGTTGGGGTTGGGAGGTTCAGGTCAGGTGTCATTAGCTCTGCGTGCATTCTCCACTCACCGTCCATTCCCACCCAGGTGGAGTATGCACCACCCCCATTCCCACCCAGGTGGAGTATGCATCCCCCCCATTCTCACCCAGGTGGAGTATGCATCCCCCCATTCCCACCCAGGTGGGGTATGCATCCCAACATATCCCTACCCCGATGCACCGCCATGGGCCAGTCAGGCACCTCACCAAGCAGCCAGGCACGTGGTCCAGCATGTCGCTCCATGTGACGGGGTAGCGTGGAGTTACGCAGCACCATGGCATCATGTGTTGATCCGGGAAATCAGGCGCAGCAATGTGTGATGATCTTGCTGGAGTCACATACCATCTGCACATTGATGGAGTGGTATAGCTTGCGATTGCGGTACACCGCCTCTACGGCATGGGGGACTACCAATTCTACATGGGTACAGTCCAGGGCACCAACACAATTGGGCATGCCTGCCAGTGCATGGAAGCCTACTTTGATGTCGGCTATCTCCTGGGCTGTCCGTGGTAGGGATATGTGGGTGCTAGCGTGCTTCAGGAGTGCATCCAGCACTTGGTTCAGCATGCGTGAAAATAGTGGTTGCGAAATGCCATGCAGCTGGCCCACTGTGTGCTGATAGGTGCCTGTGGCCAGGAAGTGGAGCACAGACACCACCTTTAGTAGCGGGGGGATGGCAGTGCGTATTTCTATCAGGCTGACAATGACGTTGTGTATCATGTCCAGTATGGTGGTGATGGTGTCCTGGTCCAACCGGTACATGGTGTGGATCTGCTCAGGGGTTAGATTGAATGGACTGGGTCTGATGCGAGGGATTGGTGGCTGCCTACGAGGAACTACTGGCTGCACTGGTGGTAATTCCTGGCCTGTCTCACCCTCCTTCTCCTCCTGCGTCTCCTCTGTGCTGCCTGTTGTTGCTGCTGTAGTTGTTGTATTTGCTGTTGTTGCTTTAGTTGTAGTAGTATAGGCATGTCCTCCAGCGCCACGATTGCAACAGCTAGCGGTAGAATTTTGGTGTAGGAAGGGGTGTGGTGTGTGGGTGTACTCCTTTTATACTGGGCCAGACTCCATTGAGTCCACCTGTGGTGATTGTGTGCACCTGTGGCAGTTGCCTTGATTGCGGATTGCTGTTTACAGGTGGTCCGCGATGCCTGTATGGCCGACATCGTGCAGCCCCTGATTACCGCCTTAGGGATGCCGGTATTTGCATGCCCGCGTGGGTTGTGATGTCCTCCAATTACCGGCATGCCAGTATTTGCTCCCCGAAGGGGCACGTGTACGCGCCCATGCCGGTATGAGGGGGCACGGTACGGGCGGTGCCGGTATTGGTGGGTTGTCGGGTCGTATTGACCCGGACCCATTAACGATGCCGCTATTACCATTCCGCCTTCCTTTTTTCATTACCTCCATTCTCGTAATGAGGCCCATAGTCTCCATGTGGCTGTCTGCCAGTCTGTCAGCCAAGGGACAGGCGCTGTCTCCCAACACCCTCCTGCAAGCCGCCAGCCAAGTGGCAAGCGCTGTCTCCCTCTGTCCTTTAGAAGGAATGGATAACATGCGGCAGGACCCACCATTTGGATTTAGCTTGTTCCTCTTCTTTGCCCGTGCCGTGCAAACGCTATCAATTGTTTTGTATTTTTATACAGGTGAACAAGCCAACTTTTAAAAATAGCAAAACCACATCATTACAGTTAAGAAACCAAATAGGTCCCCTAGTTCTTAAGATCACACATCCAAAAATTAAAACAATTTCCCCCCAAAACACGAAGAAGTGATGAATGCACACTTCATGATTACCACCCATGAATGTTTGCCACACGTCCTCTAGTGAGGACATTGGCTGCATAGTGCACCTCTAAATGCAATTAACCATAAGGAATGTTGCGCTTCATAGCACATTAGCAAGCCTACACATTCTTCCCCACACAATTGGCATTGCTTTGAATGTACCTTGGAAAGTTGTCTCTTGCCAGGAAATATTCCACAAAACATGAGGCTTGATTTTATGTTGCCAAGTTGATAATTAAAAGTTCATTAACGTGTGTCAGCGAAATGATCACCATATGTTTTTTTTTAATTTTCCAATTGGCCAGCTCAGCACTTGATCTGGTGCCATTTCCAGCCATTTCTGTGCATTGGCCCTCATTTTCAACATATTATGACTTGGCATAAAATGAGCTCTAGTTATTATCACTTCATGCAATAAACCTAGCAAAGAATTAGCTGGTGCATTACAAACTTTCCAAAGTAAAATAAGACATTGCAGTTGCAACGTCACGTAAAGTGGTGTTCTATTAAATTCCAAATAAGGCATTTATTTGGGCGTTCGAGGGGACAGTCTTTTTAGCAACCTTACCTCTAATTTACTAATTCCATTAATATGTGCGAAGGCCCAAGTCTCTGCCCCATATAGAATAGTAGATAGAATTTTGGCCTGATACAATTGTATAATGGCCTTCAGACAGTAGCTTCCAACCTTGTTTTCAAGGGAACTAACGGATCCGGCAAAAATAGCTCTTTTGAATTAAATATGTTCGAAATGCTGAATCCCCTGCAGTTCTACATCTAGGTGAATGCCAAGTGTAAATAACTCACGTGGCAACAGTAAAGACAGACACAAGTGATCACAGTTCAAGGTGTTTATTAAACTGTATAAATAGGTTGGGAAAACACCTAATCTTAACTAAATCTAAGATGCGAGCAAGCTACGACCATCAAATAAAAATAAGGCAGTCGTAGTGGCGTTGTGTCAAATAAAAGGGCCTATGCTCAGAAAAACCTATTGCCAATTCTTACAACTTAAATACAAAATAAGTGTGGGATAAGGTTCTTGAGAAAGAAAGAAGTGTCCACAAATGATAAGTCAGGATGCAGTAGTCAGGTCTTCCTTTGCACGTTTTGAGCACGGGACAAGTTAGGACTCTGGAGCACAGCACATGCTCGAGCTTTCCCAGCACGAGCCAACAGTTCAGTTCTCAGCTTATCAGGGCCTTTGGTGGTTAAGTCTTTTTTCTACAAAAAAAAAGTCTCTTGCCTCCGAGGACCTGATGTCTTCGGTTCTACGTTATTTCACCGCAGTATTTTTCATCGCAGGTTTTTTCATCGCCGTTTTTTTTTTCTCGAAAAACTTGTTTATTTTTTTTTGTTTGTTTTTGGTTACCCCCCAAGCCACTCCTTTTTTTTTTATTCCCTTACACCCACAACCATATATTTAATTTTGTAACCCCCCCAAAAAAAAAAAAACGAGTTTTTTTCTAAATAAAAACGGCGATGAAAAAACACGTGATGAAAAATACCGCGGTGAAATGCGTGTATACCATGTCTTCAATAAAATAACGAACAAAAAGTTTGTTTCAGCTTGTAGGTCTAGTGATGCCTTTTCACCCTTGGATCCCCCTCGTTCGGGCTCAGTTCCACAAGAAGTCTTCAAACAGTATCAGGCCCTTCGGTAATCAAGCTTCTTGCTTCCGAGGGTCTGCGTAGCTCCCAAAATATTAAACAAAAAAGTCAATACGGGTACCACAATTCTTCTCTGATTGTCTCTATTTGCGTTTGGGTGATGGTTCTTCACCCCTGTGGGTTCCCCCTCTTTCGGGCTCAGACCCGCCTTGATTGTTACCCTCCCTCCACCAGGTTCACTATGGCTTTCAACACAATCTTCATCTGTAACACTCAGAAATCTTAATGTTTTATAAACAGTCCACTGTGGACATCCCTCTGCCGGGTTCACACTTGTCAACACACTGTTAATCGGGACTTCGGACTTCGCCCCTAGTCAGCATCCATCTGTCGGCTTCACTCTTGCCAACTTTATGATGCAGGATTCGCTTTCCTTAGTTTCACAATCATCTGTCGATCAAAGGCTTTTGATTGTACAGAGGATTTTACTAGACCACTGTATGACCACTTTGACCCACTTCTCGCCTTTTTCCCAAAGTCTTCTGGTTATGGTAGTTCAACAACAGGGTAATCGCCCAGAGTTTCTCGAGTGAACACCCACATGGTGCTTGACTCTGCTATGCCGGCTTTCCCCTGGCGTATCAATAGTTCTTTGTACTTTCTTTAATCAGCTGCTTGCTACTTTCATTTGACACAGTTTGGTTTCTTATCAGCTCTCCCCTCGACTCACCGGCTATGATGAACTGCTTGGCTTTCTTGTCTGTGGAGTCAAGACTGGTACCATTTGCCACCCATCTCTCCCCGGCTTGGCTGTCAGCAGACAAGGCGCCCGTGTATCGTTTACATCTGCTGCAACACATGCTGGCTATTGTTTGCAGTCTTATGATTCCTTCTCTGGAGGTTTCACAGTCCTCTGTCGATAGGGCAAGGTCACTACTCTCCTTGGTATCCTCTTGATTTGCGCCGTCTTTCTCCTCCTCCTGAACTGCTGTGATGAGTTAGCTTTTTCGTCGTGCGGTTTGCCTTGCTCGTATTGTGCTCTCGTGCTCCACTTTTTATCCCATGCACTTGCGCGTTCTCAATGTCACTGGGCCTAGTAAGATCGCTGTTTTGTTCTCCCCTGTTCCCCTCCCTTGCCTTGTTGCGCTCTGAAACACTTGTGTACGAGCACGATAGAAATAAAATATCAATATCAATATCCTTGTGGGGAAGGGAAAGGGACATCTTGTGTGTGTGATTCTGGTCAATTGCCTGACTTTGCCTGACCCTTGTGTTGGGACAAGTCAGGTAGACGGCTCTGGTGTTTATCTGTTGTCTTTCCTGGTGTGCGAAAGTGTTTGTGTCGGAAAAGGGATGGGGGCAGAGAGGTTGAGTGCCCTATGTAGTAGGATAGGGAACAGCAGTTAACAGAAGGGCAATACTACATCTCACCTGTTCGTGTTCCTGCTCCACTCCCCGAGGACCCCCCATCCAGGTGATCCTCCCTTACTTGTCCACCCCAGGAACTGGATCCAATAGTGATGGCCGTGTCCTGGCCACCTGGATGACAGATCACCGGGGACTAGTTTGGGAGACACCTTCAGGTTTCTCACACAAGGTATTTAAAGTTAGAGACTGCTTTTACTGTAACACCCTCCATCGACCATTTGACCACTTTCACTTTCCTATGCTTCTGGCAAAATACCATAATTTTTGTTTTGTGTATATTTATGACAAGAGAATTATGTTTGGCATAAGATACAAGTTGGTTCAAGGTTTCCTGAAAGCCCCAGGGAGTAGAATCCGGAATGACGAGATTGTCAGTGTAACCCAACCACTGCACAGCGGTATCCTACAATTTGGGTGGGTTCGCAGAGCGATTATTGGTCCTCCCGCCCGAGGTTCGCCAGATATAAGTTGAACAACATAGGTGCCAATATGCAACCTTGTTTAAGCCCATTTGATACTTCAATCCAGTTGGTAGTCCTGCCTGCCTGATCTATGCAGACCTTAACACGTGTACAATCATGGAGGTAAATTATCATTTTTAGTAGACCTAAGGGTATACCCCACGTACACAGTTTCTTCCAAAGTTTATGTCTATCTACAGTATGAAATGCTATGGTGAAATCAATAAATACTGCATATACTGTTTTACAAATTGACCAGGCCTGCTGAACGATAGTGGCCAGAGCTAGACTATTGATTGTGCTGTTGGAACCCTTACAAAAACCCATCTGGTTTATTGGAATAATATTTTTCTCCATCACCCAGTCTTCAAGCTCTGACAATAATAATCGAGCAAAGAACTTTGTTGGGATGTCTAACATTGCCAGCAGATGATTTTTTAGGGTCATCATGTCTGCCTTTCTTATGAACTGGAACGATTATACTGTATCGCCAAGATTTCGAGATAGTTTGCAGCTTACTGATCCAGCTAAATAGCCAATTTAGGGCTTTTGACCAAGCAGCTGGATCGATCTTGATTAGTGAGCTGCAGAGCCCACCTGGAACTGGCGCGCAAGAGGATTTGCAGGCCACGATGATGTCATATATATCACAGATGAGGTGGGTTTGAGGCTCTAGGAGTGGAACCTGCCAGTGCTAAGCTCCAAATGTGTTGTGATTGCGATTTTGGGCAAGATCACAGGAGCGGTTTTGGGGTTTAGCCTAAGCCCCAGTTTGGTAAATTGGAAAGGAAAGGTTTGTTGCTCCCGGCTATCTTGCTTGTAGTTTGTGAAATAATTATTTCTGACACTTTGGTTAGTATGAATTAATTCGTTTATTGTTTGTTGTTTTTCTGGGTGATTTTTTCCTTAAATACATGTGTTTATGAGAAACACTATTTGGAACTTGACGAGCAAGTTAGGTCAGCCGACACGTGTTTCGACCTTACGGTCGTTCTCAAGGCCAGTTGCGGTTTGCTGTGTGCCCACAGTGGGGTTCTGTAATATAAACTGTCCTTTACGGCAGTCCTGGCTCCTGTTGGGCCCTGTATGTTCCGTCTGGCGTCCTAGGCGGTGCTCTGAGCACCGCCTAGGACGCCAGACGGAACATACAGGGCCCAACAGGAGCCAGGACTGCCGTAAAGGACAGTTTATATTACAGAACCCCACTGTGGGCACACAGCAAACCGCAACTGGGCTTTATATCACAGATGCTTTTCAGATATATAGCCATCTGGATCACTTGGTCAGAAATATTACATGGCCCCCACCTGGGTAATGTTGTGCCCCAAAAATGGGCCACCTTTCCCTGGAGACCGCATTTATATCTCGATTTCTTTTTTTTAGCAATTCTCATGAATTGTCTTCCAGAACAAGGTTGGGTCATTCGTTTGTGACAGAATTAACAAGAGGTGCCACCTAGCCCATTCCTTCAGAGGTTTGTGTTTCTTCAACCAGTTTGCAAAATTTTTAAAAATAATTCTTACTTCCACAGCGTGTTCGGCTCGCTCTCACTGCTTATAAGATAGAGCACGTAGATTATGGCGCAAAGCTTTTTTTCTATTCTGTACTTCTTTATCATACCTGTGCCGATGTTTCTTTTGTGATCCAATACCTGCCCTTTTACAGGTTTTTGGCGCTCCTGCTGACCAGCCCTTTATGCTCTCCGTACAAGATTCAAAATGGCTTATAGCTGTTATATCGGTCATGTCAATAGTGTCAAACCGAGAGGCACCCCAAACTCGGCTGTCATGCACTGGTGAACCCTCCCGAGCCTCCTACTTAACTGGGTCGTCGGTGGAGCTGTCACGGGTCTCTGACTGCTTCTTCCTTCTTGACCATTTTGCTTCCTTGGACTTTTTTTCTTTAGCCTTCTTTTCGTTCTTATCATGGAGGTAGGGACGAGCTCCACAAGAGGCCACCTTGGCCTGAATAAAAACCAAGCCAAAGGGAACCCCGAGGAGAAAGCCCCCTAAACCATGGAGAAAGCCTTTGGGCACAAAAAACCCTAGAAAGAGTGAAATAAGGGAGCTACGCCAATGGGTCTTCAGATGGTGAATGCTCTGATGTGCTAAAGTCGCTGAATTATAGGCTGTGATTCTTTGTTGAAAATCCAAACCGCTAGGTAAACCCCACAAGTTCTTGATTAGCACAGATTGTAGTCAGTAGGGCCAGAGGATCTGATTCTACACCATAGGAAAAGTGTAGAGTGAATAAGGTGGAACTGTCACACTCACCTGGTCTCCACGGGGGCATCGCACAAAGCTGCACAAAGGACGTCTGCACGCGCATTGCACGAGGCTGAGTGATGAATGCTTGCACGCGTCTTCTCTCTCACTATCACTTCCCAGGAGGCATTTGCCTATAATGTCGAAACGAGATGTTAACCATCCGTGAGGAGCGGATTTGGCTCCCACCTCCCGTAACCTCCTAGTGCCCCTCTCTGTTTATTCCTCACCTTGGGTGTTTCAATGCCGGGTTCTCCGTCCTGCAACTACTCGCAGGGGCGCGGTATGTTCCAGCCTCTTCTCTGGATCTAGTTGCTTCACTGATCCTGCGGGGCTGTAGCGGAGTCTTGAATAACTTGACTCAGTAGTTAAGTCTCTATGCCAATAATTGCTTGGTATAGTTTGCCTTAATGTCTTTGTTGCCGAAGTTCTCACTATTGTTCTTTATTTCTTTCAAGTGCGGTTTTGGGCGGTTTTCTGATGAAGAATTGCCTTCTCCTACGACGCTGCACAGAATTCCTGCGGGCAAGTATTAGAGCGAGTGCGTGGCGCTGGATTGTCTTTAAATGGTTTCTTTCCTGTGCGCAACTAACCTGCTGTTCTTTCTTTTCTGCAATGCATGTGCGCCGCAGCTCCGGAGCGGCGATCGGGTGAACCGCTTCAACAGAATGCGAGAAGAAAGCAGCCTCCGGGTGAGTATTGGCTCTCTATGCGAATGCCTTCCTTTCTGCAGATGCGACGATCCGGAGAGCGGCTGAAGGCACGGCCTTTCGGATGGACAGCTTCAGGTAAGGCCTCAATCGCTGTTCTAATTCCTGTTCTTTTCCTTTTCTTCTTCACAGGTGCCGATGGCTCGTGATCCCAAGACAGGCGTGGCTGTTGAAGATCGGGTACAGGAGCTGAGCAGACACAGTGAGCGTTACGCTGCAGGAGTGCAGAATAACGCGAAGCGTGTTCTGTCAGTAGGGTGTGGTTTAAATAGCCCTGCAAGTAGTTCCAGGTAAACTAGTCCCTCCAGCCTCACCCTGCAGAAGGAATCCCAAGTAAAGTAGGTCCTCCAGCCGCACCCAGGGTTAGGCTGAATGGCTCAGCTCAATTAGGCTGGGCTGTGTGTAGTCCCATGCAGTTTACCACAAGATGTAATAATATGAGCCTGGCGCCAACAGTGCCAGGACAGAGTCCAGGAAGACCTAAGGTAACCTTTTGGGGCTTTATAAGTCCTCATGGGTGCCAGTAAATGGGGTAGGCTGGTTGGCTCCTGATGTTTGGGAGCATGCACCATGACAGCACTCCACCCCCCAAAGCTCTCCTTAAGGGTTCTCTCGTTGGTCCAGGTTTGCTTGGATGATTATGATGGAACCTTTTTATCAACCGTGGTGCATGAATGTGGTCACTAGGTTCCCATGATCTTTCTTGTGCTCCATAACCTTTCCAGTCAATTAGATAAAATAGTTTTGACTTGACAATTTTGGAGTCCAGAATATCCTTAACTTCAAATTCAGGTTCCCTGTCGACCATGATTGGTTTTGGTGGTTTTAGTAGTCGGGTTCCAGGTTGCACTGGTTTCAAATGTGAGACATGAAACACGGGATGAATCCACATATGTGGAGGTAATTCCAATTTCACAGCCACCGGATTAATGATGGCCTTCACAGTGTATGGACCCAAATATCTAGGATTGAAGTTATGTGTTCCTTTCACTGGTATGTACTTCGAGGCCAGCCAGACTTCACCCCCAACCTGATACCTTGGAGCTTCACTTCTATGTATGTCTGCAGATGTCTTGTATCTTTCCTTAGCTTGCCCTAGATGGTCTGTCGCCTGTTTGAAGGCTTGTGTGATGGTAGTGTGCAAACTTTTTACAGCTGGCATTTCTAGAAGTTGAGGCGGGTCAAGATTGGAGGTTCGTGGATGCATTCCGTGTATTGTATAGAAAGGACTTTGCCCAGTGCTGGAGTGTAAGGTATTGTTATAGGCATACTCGGTTATCCACAAAACATCTTTCCAACTTCTTTCCGTTTGGTGTAACATACATCTTAGGTACTGTTCCAAAGTTTGGTTGGTCCTCTCGGTCTGACCATCGGTTTGGGGATGATGGCTAGTGGAAAGTCTTACATCGATTGGGCTAACTGGCAACATTTATTCCAAAAATGTGAGATAAATTGACTGCCACGATCTGAAATCAGGATGGAGGGAAAGCTGTGCATTCGGACAATCTGTTCTAGGAATTCCTTTGCCAGGATTGAAGCTGAGGGTAAGCCTTTTAGTGGAATGAAATGGGCCATTTTGGAAAACAAGTCTACTACCACTAACATGGTGTTGAATCCATTACTAGGAGGAAGATCAGTGATAAAATCAAGAGCTAACGTATGCCAAGGTGTAAGTGGAATATCCAGAGGATGTAGTAGGCCTGGTGATCTCTTCTTTTGAGCCTTGTTTTGTGCACAAATACCACACGATAGTACAAACTGTTTGATGTCTTTACGCCATGTTGCAAATTAATAAGGGGGTCCTGGGAGCCCCTCTGCCAGACATTAGTCCTGGTTACGAGAGACTTACTCAGAGTCTTTAGCTCACTATCTTGCACAGAGAAGAAATATCCCAAACATATCAGTCTTTGTCCTGCCCTGGGGCAGTCCAGCCCCAAAATGCTAGGCAATTCTCCTCTGAACAAGAGTACCAACAGAAACCCCAGACACGTGTTTCGGTCTGGTTGGACCTCATCAGTAGGGTGGATCTGTGCCTCTCTAAGACTAGTGAGCAAGGGGTCCAATTCTGGATTCCGCTAGTAACTTAGGGTGAGACCCAAAAACCAGGACTAATGTCTGGCAGAGGGACTCCCAGGACCCTCCTTGTTAATTTGCATATTTAAGTAACTTTGGGTCTTACCCTAAGTTACTAGGGGAATCCAGACCTGGACCCCTTGCTCACTATTCTTAGAGAGGCACAGATCCACCCTACTGATGAGGTCCAACCAGACCGAAACACGTGTCTGGGGTTTCTGTTGGTACTCTTGTTCAGAGGAGAATTGCCTAGCATTTCGGTGCTGGGCTGCGGCAGGACAAAGACTGATATGTTTGGGATATTTCTTCTCTGTGAAAGATAGTGAGCTAAAGACTCTGGGTAAGTCTCTCGTAACCAGGACTAATGTCTGGCAGGGGGACTCCCAGGACCCCCCTTGTTAATTTACGCCATGTTGGCCACCAGAAGTACTGCTTGATCTTGACTTCGGTTTTAGCAATTCCAGGATGACCCTCTACCAGTGATTCGTGGTAATTTGAGATGATCTTTTCCTGAAGTTCCTTGCTGAGTAGATAAAGACGTCCCTGAAAATATGGCAAATTATTTGTGACTGAGTGGTGTGTGCTTTTAGTTGGCCAATCCTGCATTGGTATCAATGTGATGCAAAATTTCCTCATGGATGTCATCCAAGATCAGAGACGTCGTAATTCCAAGGATTCTTTCTCCATGGATGATGGGTACTGGGTCTGGATTTGTGTATGCGTCATCCATCCCAATACGGGACAGGGCATCCGCCTTTCCGTTTCGACAACCAGGCCGGTAAGTCATTACAAAATCAAATTCAGCAAAAAACAACGCCCATCGGAGTTGGCGAGAGGATTGTGCTTTTGCCATCTTTAGGAGTTGTAGATTGCGGTGATCTGTGATTACCGTGATGGTGTGTCTTGCTCCTAAGAGATAATGCCGCCAAGTTTTGAAAGCCACCTTGATGGCCAAAAGTTCCTTGTCCATCACGGCGTAATTTAGTTCTGGTGCTGTGAATTTTCGTGACCAAAAGGCCACCGGGTGAAGTTGACCCGTCTCGGGGTCTTTTTGAGAGAGGACCGCTCCCATTGTCAAGCTGGAAGCGTCAGTCTCTACCACATATGGGAGATCTGGGCGAGGGCGTTTCAGAATTGGAGCTGAGATAAATTTTTGTTTTAAGTTCTGGAAGGCTTTTTCCACCTCTTCAAACCATTGAAAGCGGTTATTTTTTCACAGTAGAGATGTGATGGGGTGTACTAGTTGCGAAAAAGACCGGAATGAATCAACGATAGAAGTTCGCGAACCCGAGCATACTCTGAACTCCTTTGATTGAAGTTGGAGAAGACCAGTGGAGGATGGCATCTAACTTTCGCGAATCCATACGCACCCCGTGAGGGGTTAGGACAAATCTAAGGAACTCGACCTCAGTAACATGGAAGAAGCATTTTTCTCATTTTGCATATAATTTGTGTTGCCGGAGTTTGTTAAGGACAGCACAGACGTGTTTCACATGTTCTTGCTCGGAAGGGGAGTACACCAGAATGTCGTCGATGTACACTACGACACAGACATCAATCAACTCTCGCAGGACGTCATTCATGAAATATTGAAACGCTGCTGGGGTGTTAGAAAGGCCAAAGGGCATCACCTGCTATTCAAATAGCCCATATTTGGTACAGAAGGCGGTCTTCCATTCGTCCCCTTTCGTAATTCATACAAGATGGTACGCACCTCGGAGGTCTAACTTGGTGTAAAATCGAGCGTCTTTAACTTGATCTAATAGTTCAGGAATCAGAGGCAAGAGGTACCGATTTTTAACAGTCACTTGGTTCAATGCGCGGTAGTTGATACATGTCCTTAGATCTCCTTCCCTTTTAGGCACGAAGAATAAGGGCGAGGCCGCTGGGGACTTGGACGGACGGATGAAACCGTTTGCCAGATATTGGTCCAGATACTTCTTTCGATGAAGGTTTTCGGGCTCCGTGAGCGCATAGATTCAGCCGCATGGAATCTGTGCGCCGGGTATAAGGTCGATCTGGCTGTCGTAGGGTCTGTGGGGGGGAAGTGTGTTGGCTTGATCCATCTGGAAAACATCCTGATAGTCTTGGTATACCTGGTGTAGCGGATTTGTTAGACTCATGATCGTTGTCACTTCTTTGGTCAAAGGTTATTCTGCTTGATAGCATGTATGAGCACATTCGACTGAGAAGGTCAGCCTCTTAGCACGCCAGTCGATGCAAGGATTGTGTGATTCTAGCCATGGCATTCCCAGAATTATTTTGAATTGTGGAGCCTTGATTATATCAAACACAATGGCTTCCCGATGGCCATCTTGGCACAAAAGCGTCATCTCTGTCGTGGAATGTGTTACAGGACCTGAGGAAATCTCTGTTCCGTCGACAATGATGACTAAGTCAGTTGTTGCCTTTTCGCAAAGAGGAAGATTCATCCTTGCAGCCAATTCCTGATCCATATAGTTACCAATGGCTCTGCTGTCGACATATTCTCTGACTGTGTGCATTCGAGACGGTTGGTGACTGATGAGAATCATTGGCAATTCTAGGTGCGAGGTCTGGGAGTCCTTCTTTTCGCTCGACAAATGGACCTCTACGCTTGTTGGGCGTGGAAGTTTTCCAGCTCTGGCTCTGCCTCAACCTTGCTGGCAACCCCTAATGCCTTCTTGGGTGGTTTCACCAGACACTCTCGGAGTAAGTGGCCGGCTGTTCCGCAGTACAAGCACAACTGTTGTTGCCTTCTTTTGTCTCTTTCGGCCTTGGATAGCGGTTCTCGCACCCCTCCAATCTGCATGGGTTCCGACATGTCGGCGGTTTTTGAAGCATTTTCCCTTGGACGCGTAAACAGCCGAGTGTCCATTCTAGCTCCGTCAGCTTTTCGGTTCTACAATCTGTGATCAAGCTGGACCACCAAGTCAATGTATTCAGCACAGTCCCTGGGTGGATTGACCACTTGAGCCAAAATGTCCTTTAACTCGCCTCTCAACCCACGGTAAAACAGCGTTGTTCTTTTGTCGTCCGGCCAACTGGTTTCCACTACCGGTCTGTTGAAGGTTGCGATGTACGTTAACAGGTCCTGGTTCCCTTGACGCAGTGACAGGAGTTCATTATCTAATGCTTTACCTTGGGAGTGCCGGTCAAACAACTTCTCCATATCCTGTTGGAACCTCTGAAAGTCTCGTAAGAGAGGATCATCCCGATTGACTAGTGGTACCGACCAGTCTGCGGCACTGCCACTGAGATATGAAAGCACAAAGGCCATCTTCGATTGGTCATTTGGAAAGGCTCCCGGCCTGCATAGGAAATGTAGACGGCATTGATTCATGAAAACTGCATACCTTTTAGGGTCTCCTGCAAAGCGTTCAGGGGGTGCCAAAGGTACGGCTCCCGGAAGGACCACCTGTACTGGAATGCTTGATGAAGCTGGGAATGTTAACCCCATTCCCGGTAGTGGTGTTTTCCCCGCCTGTGATTGAAGCAGTTGTCTGGCTAGGTCGTCCGTACAATCCTTGGCTACAATCAGTTCTCTCCTTAAAGCATTGTTTTTTTGCCGAGCTGAATGCACCTCGGCCCTGAGTTCCCCCAAAAGCTGGGCTAACTGGTCAGTCTCTGAGGTTTGCATGACGCCCAGGTAGAGGTTTTGTGTAAGGCTTCATGTTCTGTCACGCTCACCTTGTCTCCATGGGGGCGTCACACGAAGCAGCACAAAGGACGTCTGCACGCAGGTTGCACGAGGCTGAGTGATGAATGCTTGCATGAGTCTTCTCTCTCACTATCACTTTCCAGGATGTGTTTGCCTAGAATGTTGAAACGAGATGTTAACCATCCGTGAGGAGTGGGTTTGGCTCCCACCTCCGTAACCTCCTAGTGCCCCTCTCTGTTTATGCCTCACCTTGGGTGTTTCAATGGCGGTTCTACATCCTGCAACTACTCGCAGGGGTGCAGTATGTCCCAGCCTCTTCTCTGGATCTAGTTGCTTCACTGATCCTGCGGGGCTGTAGCGGAGTCTTGAATAACTTGACTCAGTAGGTAAGTCTCTATGCCAATAATTGGTTGGTATAGTTTGCCTTAATGTCTTTGTTGCCCAAGTTCTCACTATTGTTCTTTATTACTTTCAGGTGTGTTTTTGGGCGGTTTTCTGATGAAGAATTGCCTTCTCCTACGACGCTATGCAGAATTCCTGTGGGTGAGTATTAGCTCGAGTGCATGGCGCTGGATTGTCTTTAAATGGTTTCTTTCCTGTGCGCAACTAACCTGCTGTTCTTTCTTTTCTGCAATGCAGGTGCGGCGCAGCTCCGGAGTGGCGATCGGGTGAACTGCTTCAAGGGAATGCGAGAAGAAAGCAGCCTCCGGGTGAGTATTGGCTCTCTATGCAAATGCCTTCCTTTCTGCAGATGCGACGATCCGGAGAGCGGCTGATGGCACAACCTTTCGGATGGACAGCTTCAGGTAAGGCCTCAATCGCTGTCCTAATTCCTGTTCTTTTCCTTTCCTTCTTCACAGGTGCCGATGGCTCGTGATCCCAGGACAGGCGTGGCTGTTGAAGATCGGGTACAGGAGCTGAGCAGACACGGTGAGCGTTACGCTGCAGGAGTGCAGAATAACGCAAAGCGTGTTCTGTCAGTAGGGTGTGGTTTAAATAGCCCTGCAAGTAGTTCCAGGTAAAGTAGTCCCTCCAGTCTCACCCTGCAGAAGTAATCCCAGGTAAAGTAGTCCCTCCAGCCACACCCAGGGTTCGGCTGAATGGCTCAGCTCAATTAGGCTGGGCTATGTGTATTCCCATGCAGTTTACCACAAGATGGAATAATATGAGCCTGGCGCAAAGAGCGCCAGGAATGAGTCCAGGAAGTCCTAAGGTAACCTTTTGGGTAAGTCCTCATGGGTGCCAGTAACTGGGGTAGGCTGGGCGGCTCCTGATGTTTGGGAGCATGCACCATGACAGGAACCCTATTACAAGGTAAGCTGGAGCGGACGAACGCTGTGCATTAGTAAGTCCAGCCGGAGATGGAATCCAGTGCTGCCTTCCGAAGAGAATAGCAGGAACGGGAAAGAAAGAGAAGGAAAGCCTTGCGAGAATGGCCAGTTGAGGGAAACAAGGACAGGTAAGTGTGAACTCATAAAATGCTGAACAAGGACGCAAGAGAGCGAGGATAGAACAGGAAAAAGGACAGTCAGAATACCAGCCGAAAGGACTGGACGAAATCGAACCGAAACACAGGAAAGATGCAAGCGGCAGAAGAGCCTTATATACAATAAGGCACACCCGCGAAGAAGCGGATATGAAAGACCGGCAAACGCCACAAGACGCAGGGGAGGAAATCCACACAACGTGGAAGAAAGGGTAACGGCGAGACAAAGGATGAGATTAAGATAGAATGATAGGAGGGCACTAGCAGAGAACAGGAGGGGCAAGGCAGCCTCAATGAAGCAAACAGGAAAACTGCTAACAAACACCAGCAGCGAAGTCCAAGAGGCAACGGATACAATGCACCGTTCCTATGGCATGGTGCGTAGTTATACTTGCGGTGGCCACCTTGAGTGAGGACTAGACCGCAGACTCGGTTGGAAGGAGCTACTTAACAACTCTATGCTGGAATCGCCACCGTTGCCAGAGCTTCCAGGGTCGAAGTATGACACTGGCGTAATACCTCTACACTAGCCCAGGCCTTAGTAGAGGCTTTCTTTAGATCCTCCTCATGCCAGGAGATCCAGCTGAGTGCAATGTTGACAGACAGTTGCCCAGAACCAGAAGGAACAGGTTTCAAAAGAGTGAAATTAATTTCAGCAATTAAGCGGAAAGGATCACTTTCATTCCTTTCACACACATGCATATCAGTAATCAAGTTATTAGAATTAGAACAAATTGAATATATTATGCTACTAGTTGCCTTCCCTATACAAGTGTATTTTGGGGGATATCCGAAGGATAGGATCCATTGGCCGTAGCAAAGTTACAAAAATACAATAATTCTGCCCATCAATTATCAGCACGGGCGAGAGTGGAGCCTTTACTGGTGTGTCCTCCATTGCGTCTGTCCATGTTGCGCTGGCTCAGCGCGTGCTGCGCCGATGCGTGGCATCAAGCTTGGCTTCATGGGCATGTAGTCCCCAATTCCCAACATGGTCCCTGGGCCCAAGTAGACACAATGCCAGGGCTTATATGCCCATGCTTGATGACGCCGGCTGCAGAGGGCACAAACAGCCTCCACATTCCTGACAGATGTGGAGAATGTGGTTCAAGAGAACGTCTCGCAGGCCAACTAGGTGTTGGCAGTAGTGGAAGGAGAAGTGTAAAGTGGAGAAGGCGGCCCTCATGGAAGCAAAATTCCAAACGTTATACGAGTGAAACCTGGTGGCCGGTGGGCGAGAGTAAGGCTGCGAAAGAGGAGAATCGGCACAACGCCCCAGTGAAACAAACATATGTTATTTGTGAGATGTCCGGAAAGCTTCTTACCTGTCGGCTGGGAAGCCGCCCAATGGAAGGACAGAGATTGGCATGACCTGAAGTGGGTGGACCATGTGGTCTGACAACTGCGCAGAGACCACTAACCCCAGCCTTTCGCCAATTCGCAATAACCGGCTTGCGAAGCATCCAGAGCGGTGTTGGCTGAACGACCCATACGGAAGGGACGGTCCAGTCCATTGCCAACATCAGAAAAACCAGCAGTACAGGGCCCAGGAAACAAGTGCCCAACAAGAGAAAAACGATATATAGTCACAAGATCCTAGGCAGAACTGATGAAGCATCCCGACTCCAAATCCAGGTAACAGGAATTGTTCTCGAACTCCGCCAAAGGAACAGAATCCCTTTCAGGGGTTTTCTGGTGCATCATTGGCAAGACCAGAATCCTTGAGGAGGCTGTTCAGTACAATTTTTAACAAAGACATAACATCCTGAAACACGTGGGAAATAGAGGCCCTCCTGCACACAGCGCAGAATCACCTGGGCCGGTCTTCAAAGCAAAAAACCAATCACCCTCTATCCAAAGGCTATTCCAAGCTTTTGATTGGTCGACACAAGATTCTGTCAAGAGTCTAGTCCTTTCAATTCATGGAGTCAACACTCCCTTTTGAAATAAGAGAACCAATATCTTTGTCTTAGTTGTTCTCTTCTCTTTTTGAAAAGCTGAGAATCAGGCCCTCCCTTTTAGAAAGTAACCTAGTAACATCTGCTGAATCGTCAATACTTGAGACTGTAAGGGTGAACAAACCAAGAAAGTAGGGAATCACTTTGAACCACAATTTCCCGATGAGCTCCTCAAAGCTGTGGTGCTGGAGAATCGGGAGAAAATCAGGGAACATCTTCAGCGTTGATTTGGGGGCAGAATAAAGAAAGCAGAATGCATTGAGAACTCATTGAAAGAACTGCAAGATTTGGGAGGACCCTGAAGAACTGTTTTGTTTTGTTTGTTTGTCATAAGAAGCTGGAACTTTATGGAACTTTTATTTTGAGAGAACTTGGAGACTTGACATCCAGGAGAAGGGAGTCATTCTCCTAGATCATGAAGCAGAAGCAACACTTTATTATTGTTTGTTGTAGTGACAAGGAGAGTGTGGGCTCCTTCTTGAATTGGACTTACACAGACCTTGTGATGAACACCCAAGTGTCTTTAGTGTAGGTAGAGAAATCCATTACAGTTAAGGAGAGATAGGCTTATTTTCCTTTTGAATAAAAGTCTATAGAAATCACCATTGCACCACTTGGTTAGTCTCTTTATTCCTTGTCGCCAGGCTGCATATGCTGTTAATGCAGAGGAGCACAATGAAAAGTATTTGGACAAGAAGCCTCTAGCTGTGGTGCTTGTTCACATTGTTCACGTTGCAGACTACATGGGTTTGAGGCATTTGCCTCCTGTTGCACCAGGGTCCCTGGTGCCTAGCCTCCCCAGAGATCATAGAGGAAGATCTGAAGGACTGGACGGAGCCAGAAAAGGTGGCTGAGCCGCCTTTCATGTCCAAGCTATATCCTTTGCAGGTGGAGGATTTTCCGTTGTTTCAGTCTCTGTAGTGTGAGAAACTAAAGGGTGTCTCACTCCCCCCCCCCTAGTCCTCTGGGACTTGTCATCCAGGTGGCAAGGTGGCAAGAACATGGCCATCGCTTTTGGATCCAGTTCCTGGAGGTGGACCAGTGCGGGAGGATCACCTGGGTGAGGGGTCTTCAGGGAGTGGGGGTGAGACAACCAATGGTGAGGTGCGGTATTCCCCCCTTTCCCGTACCCATGACCCATCCTATTATTTAGGATCCTCCAATGACCCAACTCCCCCGTTTTTCTACACACTGGTCAGAGGAAGAGGGCGACTGAGAGTAAAGAGGCTAACCCTTACATATCTCATTGGACATGTCCCGCTAATCGGGTCAGGCAAAGTCAATGTGAGAAACCTGAAGGTATTCTCCCAGGTAGAGCTCAGAATCCCTTATCCAGGTGGCCAGGACACAGCCATCGCTGTTGTATCTAGGTCCTGGGGGTGGGCCAGTGGGGGGGGGGATCACTTGGGTGAGGGAGACCGGGGTTATGCTTGCGAGGATATCCAAGATGAGACAAGGTTCTATGTAGAGGAAGCAAGAGAGGTGGACGAAATCCCTAAGGCCTTTGTAGGCTACAATACATCTGCCTCGCCTCCTCCCATTGAATCTTTCCTACCCAAACCAATAACCCTGTCCCATTCAGAAACCATCTCTCCCATAACCCCTGTTATTCTGGTCACTATACATAAAACACTTGGAAACTTTACCACTCCCCTTTTCTGACATGAACACTTTCTCCCCAAGACAACAAACTAATCCCAAAACCGTATACCTAACCTGTCCCAAACCCAGGGTCAGGCAAAGTCAGGCAATTAACCAGAATCACCCACACCTGACGGCCCGTTCCCTTTCCCCACATGGATAAACGATGGAGCAAGAGAGCACAGTACACACATGGCAGACAGCACAACAAGACCGCTAACCCAGCACAGCAATTCAAGAGGAGAAAGGCGGCGGGAATCGAGAGGGTGGTAAGGAGAGAAGCAACCTTGCCCTTTTTCGTCTCAGGCCCGCGGAACCTTCGAGAAAGAAAGCCTAAGACCGCAAACAATAGCACAAGTGTCTTGCAGTAGATGTCAACGGTACACGGGGCAAGCCTGTGCCAATAAGCAAGAGCGAGGGAAGCTCCTGCAACCATGGTACCGGCATTGACTCCAGTGAAGCCGAAAGCCAAGCGATTCATCACAGCCGGTGAGTCATGGGATATTTATATATTTATAAAAAATTCTTATATTATCATGCCACACGCCCGTAGGCCTCACGGCGCATACCAAAAGAAAGGACACACACAGACAACAGAGACAAATAGTATTAGAACGACACGAAAGGGGAAACCATGTCGCAAATCATAGGTCAGCTGACAGCAAAAATAAGAAAACACACTACGGCGACTGACCCTAGTCGGTGGGGAGGTTGAACAGAAGAATTTTCTGCTCCTTTTTAAATTATCTTTTGTGTCTTTGGCTCTAAGCTCAGGTGAAAGCAGATTCCAAAAATCAGGACCTAGTACACTGAAACTGCATCCACCAGCCTTTACCAGTTTAAATCTGGGTTTAACCAGCCTCATACGGTGCATGGGCTTCAGTGGACGGGAGGAGATCTGACATTGACGGTGAGCTACCAGATACCGGGGTGCTGGGTTCGTCACACATTTGTGAGAGTCAGGACTTTGTGTCTTATTCTGAGCCTTACGGGCACCCAATGGAGGCTATGCCTTGCTGCTGTAACATGCCCTCGCCTGGTGAGTCCTGAAACTACCCCATTCTGAGAGAACTGCAAAGCTGCAATGGAGGAGTGGGCACAACTGCCAAGCAAGCTATTACAGTAGTCCATCCATGTGTTAATGAGAACGGAGGCAGCGTGGCTAAGTTCTCATGTACAAGAAAAGGGTGGATATTCCAGAGCAGCTTCGTGATCAACCCACACGCAGGCCGAATTGACACAACCTGGTGAGACATGGACAGTTCGGCATCCAGGACCACACCTAGAGTTTCTCCTCTTTCAACCACAGGAATCGGCGTGCCGAGGAGCATGAACTGACCATATTCGGCTGGGAGGGACCTCAGTCGTGGCCTAGTTGTGACGATTAGGAGCTCTGTTTTTTTTTAGCATTTAAAGCCACGAAATTTGCAGCTATCCACGAATAAATGGCTTTATAAATGGCATTCAACTTTTCTGCATCCTCGTTATAAGAGCCTGACAGTTTTACGGTCACCTGTGTGTCATCGCTATAATTAGCCATGTAGACACCAAGGCTGATCAACAGGAGCAGGAAGGGGATCAGATAGACATTAAATAGGGTGGGCGAAATGCAAGAACCCTGCAGCACTCCGCAGGTGACAGGTGAGGGGATTGAGCAAACTTCACCTATTTTATATGAACCGAGCTTTGTTGAAGGAGAAGTGCAAAGTGGCAAAGTTGAACAAAGTTCAAGGAACTGTGGAAAGTGTTAAATGGAGCTACAGAGGGAAACCAGCACCACGTGGGTGCTAAAGCGAGAGACTATGGTCGATACCCATCTGAGAGAAACTACAAGTAACAGAAGGCCGTAGGAGGGCCGCCAAAAGAGATCAGAGCGGTCATACAGGAGGTCTAGTAAAATCCCTGTACAATTGAAAGACTTTGATCAATAAACTGTGTGAAAGTAAGGGACGTGAATCCTGCAACACTGGAAAGTAAAGAAAATTAAAAGAGACGGCAAGAGTGAACCTGATCGAGGGATGCCAGTGAGAAGAGGCAAAGTCTAAAGTCCCAGGAAACAGTGTGTTGACAGACATGAACCTGGTGTTTCGCTCACCTGGCTCCCACAGAGGCGTGGATCTGCACTGGACTGCTGCGGTCACCACCAATGTGACGCGTAGGGCCGAGATGCCGGACTCGACTGGCCCACCTAGCTTCGTTCGCTTGGCCCGTAGGAATATTCTTCTGCAAGTGGAGAAAGGGAATTAACCACCCGTGGAGTTGAGCGTAAATCCCCCCACCCCGCTGTTCTCCCCACTGATCACCTTGGATGTTCCCTCTTATAGTCTCACCTGATGATTTGAAAAGATGAGCTCTCCACCCTGCATTGAGCGCAGGGGCGCGTAGATAACCAGTTGCTTCACTGGCTCGAAAGGAACTGGTGAGTTCCAGGACAATATTGACTCCGATATTCCCGGCAAGACGGCGTAAGTATGTAGTTCATAAGAGTTCAAATGCCTGACTTTCACTCTTGTCCTATTCATTGCAGGTTGCAGCTTGACCCTACTGAAGAGTTCCTCGTGGCAACCGGTAATGTTCTGGTAAGGATTTGTATTATCCAACACAGTTCGATAAAATAATGTCCATGTGTAACCTGTTGCTTTCTCCCTTATTCAGGCGCTGAGAGAAAGTATGAAGTCTCAGGGAATAATGCCTCCGGCGGTAAAATTAGGTAAGTCTTTTGTGGTGAGGAGGGTTCCCCTTGTTAGTCCCTTGCTTCACCTTGCTGTCCTTTTGTTTCCCCTTAGGGGCCGAGGTGCGGCTAGGATGCAGTGGAAGCTGCGCCGACCCGTGAAGAAGAATAGTACCCCCGGTGGTAAAATCAGGTAAGTCTATGGGGGGTATTCCTCTGTGTATTCCCTTGGCTCACCTTGCTGTTCTTGTCTTCTCCTTAGGTGCCGGAGTGCGGCGGTAACATGCAGGAGGATGCGGTGAAATGTGAAGATGCTGCGAAGGCCGGTGAGTTCAGCGTGGCGCTGCAGCAGGCGAGGCGACGCGCATAAAATAACTTCTTTCTTACAGCTCGAAGGCGCGATGGATCGGGAATTCAGGTAAGGATGAAAGGTATTGCTCTTGTTCTAACCTTTTCTCCTTCTTTCTCCCTTTTTCTAGGAGCTCAAAACTCGAGGCGGGCGTGGCAGAAGACTGGATGCAGACTTGCAGGCACGGTGAGTGTTACGCTGCTGGATGCAGAATAATGCAAAGCGTGTGCTGCTCTTTGGGTGTGGTTTAAATAGCCTCCAAAGTAGTCCCAGGTAAGTATTCCTCCCCAGCCCCACCCGAGTAAAAAAAATAGTCCCTAGGTAAAATACTCCCTTCCAAGCCTCGTTTGGCTTGGAGCTCTTGCAGCATGGTCTGCATCAGGTAAGTTTGCAGCATGGTCTGCATCAGGTAAGTTTTAACCTATGGCGCCAGGACTGACTCTCCATATGAGCCTGGCGCCATAGGCCCCAGGACTGCACCCAAATAGCCCCTAGCGGGGGTTGTTGGGTTTGCTTGGGGTAACTTGATGCCTGCTTCCGGGGTTGCTGGACTTGGTCTGGGTCCCCGTGGGTAGGCATCATGACATCACTCCCCCCCCCCCCAAGGCCCCTCCTAAAGTCATTCTTCCCTGTGGTTTCGGTTTATCTGGGAAATTTCGGTGGAATGTTTTCACCAATCGGGGTGCATGAACATGGTCATTAGGTTCCCATGACCGTTCCTGTGGTCCGTAACCTTTCCAGTCGATTAAATAAAAAAGTTTTGACTTTATCAGCTTGGAGTCCAGGATGTCTACAAGGATGGGTTCTGGTGGCTTGGTTAGTCTTGTCCCTGGTTGTACTGGATTCAAAAGTGACACATGAAAGACGGGATGAATTTGCATATTAGCAGGTAAGTCCAACTTCACAGCCACCAGGTTGATAATGGCCTTAATAGAGTAAGGTCCCAAATATCTGGGATTAAAGGTCCGTGTTCCCTTTAGAGGTATATGTTTTGTGGCTAACCATACTTGGTCCCCTATTTGGTATTGTGGAGAATCACTTCTATGCCGATCAGCATCTTTCTTGTATTTTTATTTCGCCTGTTTTAAATGTGTAGTTGCTTCCTTAAAGGCTTGTGTAATCGTAGCATGCAGATGGTCCACTGCAGACATTTCTAAGTCTTGGGGTGAGTCAAGGTCTGAGGTTCGAGGATGGTGCCCATATAAGGTATAAAAGGGGCTTTGTCCAGTTCCAGAGTGAACTGAATTATTGTATGCATATTCGGCGATCCAAAGAATGTCTTTCCACTTACTCTCCGTCTGATGTAACATACAACGCAGGTATTGTTCGAGAGTCTGGTTGGTCCTCTCCGTTTGACCATCGGTCTGGGGGTGGTGACTGGTCGATAACCTCACATCGATTGCGCCAATTGACAGCATTATTTCCAAAAATGTGAAATTAATTGACTGCCCCGGTCAGAGACTAACACGGACGGAAATCCATGTATGCGAACAATGTTTTCGAGGAATTCTTTGGCCAGGATTGAGGCTGAAGGTAGTCCTTTTAAAGGAATAAAGTGGGCCATCTTGGAAAAAAGATCCACAATAACTAGAATTGTGTTAAACCCATTACAAGGAGGTAGATCGGTAATAAAGTAAAACAATAAGGTGTGCTATGGTGTAGGTTTTTTCTTTTGACTTTTGTTTTGGGCGCAAATGCCACAAGATATCACAAATGATTTAATATCCTTTCACCAGGTGGGCCACCAGAATTGTCTTTTAATTTTAGCTTCAGTTTTTGCAATACCTGGGTGCCCCTCCATTAGGGTATCATGATAACGGGAAATGACTAGCTCTTGTAGTTCCTTGTGTGGCAGAAATAGCCGCCCTTGGTAATAAGGCAGATCATTGGTGACAGAGTAGTCCGGGCCTTTTTTTACCCAGTCCTGCAGGGCTGTAGGATCAAAGAGTTGCTGGATCTTTACCTGAATGTTCTCTAGTGTCTGTAGAGTAGTCATGCCAAGAATCCTTTGTTCGGAAATTATAGGTACTGGTTCTGGGTTCACTTCTGCCTCTCCCATCCCTATTCGGGATAAGGCGTCTGCTTTACCATTCTTACAACCTGGTCGATAGGTTATCACGAAATGGAACTCGGCAAAGAACAATGCCCATCGGAGTTGACGTGATGATTGGGCCTTAGCTGTTTTTAAATACTGTAAGTTCCGGTGATCGTGATCACAGTAATAGTATGCCTGGCACCGAGAAGATAGTGCCGCCAAGCCATGAAGGCGGATTTAATGGCTAATAACTCCTTGTCGGTAACCGCATAGTTTAACTCGGGTGCCGAGAACTTTCTGGACCAAAATGCTACTGGGTGAAGCTGGCCAGTTTCAGGCTCCTTTTGACACAGGACAGTTCCCATGGCTAGACTGGATGCATCAGTTTCCACTACGTATGGAAGTTCAGGGCGCAGGTGCTTTAACACAGGTGCAGACGTGAATTTCACTTTCAGCTCTTGGAAGGCATTTTCAGCTTCTTCAGTCCACATAAAGCGTTTATTTTTTTGCAAGAGTGCTGTGATGGGATGTACGACATGTGAAAAATCTGGGATGAATCTGCGGTAGAAATTGGCAAAGCCGAGCATGCTTTGTACTCCTTTAACTGAACTTGGTGATGGTCACTTAAGGATTGCGTCCACCTTTCGTGAGTCCATTCGGACTCCCTTTGGGGTCAGGATAAACCCAAGGAATTCAACTTCTGTGGCATGAAAAACGCATTTTTCTAGTTTTGCATATAGTTTGTGCTGGCGCAATTTCTTAAGGACTGCTCAGACGTGCTTCACATGGTCAGATACTGAAGAGGAGTATACTAGAATATCATCGATATACACGACAACACAAACGTCAATGAGTTCACGAAGGACATCGTTCATGAAGTATTAGAAGGCTGCTGGTTCATTGCACAACCCGAAAGGCATCACCTGGTATTCGAATAACCCATACTTAGTGCGGAAAGCAGTCTTCCATTCGTCGCCCTCTTTTACACGTACCAGATGGTATGCCCCCAGGAGATCTAATTTAGTGTATATACAAGCATCCTTCACTTGGTCTAGTAGTTCAGGGATCAGAGGCAACAGGTATCGGTTCTTAACAGTTATCTGGTTCAATGCGCGGTAGTCTATGCACGTTCTGAGGTCACCTTCCTTTTTGGGTACGAAGAACAAAGCTGAAGATGTAGGGGACTTGGATGGGCGAATAAAGCCATTGGCAAGGTACTGGTCTAAGTATTGTCGTAAGTGAAGGTTCTCAGGTTCCGTAAGGGCATAGATCCTGCTACAAGGGGGTTGTGCACCGGGTATGAGATCGATTTGACAATCGTACGATCTGTGAGGAGATAAGGTGTTTGCCTGCTCCTTTTGGAAGACATCCTGGAATTCTTGGTATTCTGGAGGTAGTTGCATGACTGCTGTGGTTACTGTGGCCAAGCCTGCGTTCTGATTTGTCTTTGGGTAACAGGTTTGTGCACAATCCGGGAAGGTTATTCTCTTCTCTCGCCAATCAATACAAGGATTATGTGTTTCCAACCAAGGTATCCCCAGTATTATTTGGAACTGTGGGGCTTTGATTAGATCAAACACAATAGTCTCTCGATGCCCATCCTGACCCAATAGTGTCATCTCTGCGGTGGAATGAGTTACAGGCCTCGAGGCAATTTCAGTTCCATCGACTGTGGTGATGACATCTGAGGTGGTTTTTCGGCAGAGAGGTAGATTCATCCTGGAAGCCAATTCATAGTCCACATAGTTTCCTATGGCCCCGCTATCAATGTATGCCCTTACTGCGTGCATACGCAATGGCTGCCCTGGATCTACGAGGATCATTAGTATGATGAAATGCAAGGTCTGAGTATCCTTCTTCAAGCTCGTCGGGCTTGGTCGTTTCCCGAGTCTGACTCCATATGGCTCTTATCAGCAGCTCCTACCACCTTCTTGGGTGGTTTTACAGGGCAGTCCCGTAGAAAATGTCCAGAAGTTCCACAATATAGACACAATTGCATTTGCCGTCTCCTTTCTCTTTCCTTCTGGGTTAAGGGTCCTTTAACCCCTCGGATTTGCATGGGTTCTGAAGCATCTGCTCCTTTGGGGTTAGCGTGGGTTTTGACCAACACCCGATTCTCAAACTTGGCTCGATCAGCCTTTCTGTTCTGAAGTCTGTGATCTAACTGGACCACTAAGTCTATATATTCAGCGCAGTCTTGAGGTGGGTTCACGACTTGAGCCAAGACATCCTTGAGTTCTCCTCGAAGCCCTTGATGAAATAACGTGATTCGTTTTACCTCAGGCCATCCAGTTTCAACTATTAACCTATTAAAGGTCGCGATGTAGGATAGAAGGTCCTGGTTACCCTGTCGTAGGGACAAAAGTTTGTTATCCAGGGCCTGTCCTTGGGAGTGCCGGGCAAATAGTCTTTCCATGCTAGTTTGAAAGCCCTGAAAATCCCGAAGAATTGGGTCATCCTGAGTAACTAGTGGAATTGACCAATCAACTGCACTGCCGCTGAGATATGACAATACAAAGGCTACCTTGGCTTGATCGTTTGGGAAGGCTCCAGGTCTGCATAAAAAGTGCAAGCGGCATTGGTTCATAAACACGGCAAACCTTTTGGGATCTCTGGCAAAGTGTTCGGGTGGGGCTAATGGAATATGTCCTGGTAGGTTTATTTGCACAGGGTTGCTCGATAACACAGGAGCCGGATTTCCCCCGGAACCAGGTAGGGGTGCTTGTCCAGCCTGGCTTTGCAATAGTTGCCGAGCAAGATCATCAGTTCGCTCCTTTGACAAAATCAGTTCTCTCCTAAGAGCATTGGTTTCTTGACGGGCGGAATGCACTTCAGCCCTCAGTTCCCCTAGCAATTGGGCCAATTGGTCAGTCTCTGAGGTATCCATAACGCCCGGGTGGGAATTTGTGGGTAGGCTTTGCGTTCTGTTACGCTCACCTGGCTCCCACAGAGGCGTCGATCTGGACTGGACTGCTGCGGGCTCCACCAATGTGACGCGTAGGGCCGAGATGACGGATTGGACTTGCCCACCTAGCTTCGTTCGCTTGGTCCGTAGGAATATTGTTCTGCAAGTGGAGAAAGGGAATTAACCACCTGTGGAGGGTTCCATGTAATAATGTCGCCACAAAAATCTCGCCATGCAAAAATATCGGCGAAAAATGGCAGTTTTTTGTGGCGACATTATTGCATGGAACATGCGGGGGACACCCCCGCAACCCCCAAACTTTTTTTTTCTTTTTTAAATTTTTTTATTTTTTTTACCCTGTCCCCATATATATGGTCACCCAAATAATATCGCCACGACATTTTCTGGCGATATTATTTACGGCGACCATATATATGGGGATATTATTACCTGATAACCCGTGGAGTTGAGCGTAAATCCCCCCACCATGCTGTTCTCCCCACTGATCACCTTGGATGTTCCCTCTTATAGTCTCACCTGATGATTTGAAAAGATGAGGGCCCTCATTACGACCCTGGCGGAAAGTGACTGACCGGACCGCCACAGCGTAAATAGCGTTTCCGCCATTGCACGAAGGAGCAAAGTGCGGCCCATTCCGACCCATCGGGCACGAGCACCACGGCATGGCGGAAGTGCAAAGTCCGCGATGGCGGAAATGACCCCAAAACGGCCCACACCGCCGCCGTACGGCGCCCTAGCTGCAATACCGCCACCCATCACAGCGGACACCGCAGTGTGCGCCTACCGGAAAGTACGGTGACCGTAAATATACGGAAACGGAAGTAAAAACATGGGCCCGGAACGGGAAACATCCCGCCGTACACCTATAAAACCACTAAAACCACACAACCACTAAAAACACTATATGATATGATATGATATGATATTTGTAACGCGCCTATACACAAGTGTTTCAAGGCGCGACGAGGCAGGGAGGGAGGGAAACAAGGGGAAGACAGACAAACGATCCTACTAGGCCAGGTGTCATTCAGATCGCGCAAGTGCAGAGGTAAGGGGAAAAGGAGAAAGTGCAGGGGGAGGAGGTGGGGGGGAAGTGCGGTACAAGGTAAGTAGCGTAAAAATAAATAAATAATAAATAATAAATAAAAGGGCCAGCTGGTGGCAAGTGCGAGGTAAGTGCAGAGCAAGTGCTGGGAAGGGGGCTGTAGGGATGCAGTGACAGTCCCACAGTGCAGGGGGAGCCAGGGAGGCAGTGCAAGTGGAGAGTGGCTGGGACCTGGACCGAGGTCGCTGAGAGTGGCTCAGACGCAGGTTTAGTGCAGAATTCAGTGGGGAGTTAAGCAGGTTTAGCAGGGGAGAGGGAGAGAGAAGGCAGAAGCGAAGAGGAAGGTTTTGAGGTGCTTCCGGAACCGGAGATGGTTCTCCTCAAGTTTCAGGGAGGCAGGAAGGCTGTTCCAGAGGGAGGCCCCTGCTGCGGAGAGAGATCTACCCCCAGCTCGTTGCTTCGAGAAGCGGCTGACCATGAGGGAGTTGGAGAAGGATGAGCGAAGGGCTCGTGAAGGAAGATATTTAGGAAGAGAGAGTTGAAGGTATTTAGGCCCCAGGCCCCAGAAGGCCTTGTGGACAATGCAGAGGGTTTTGAACTTAATCCTCGCAGCCACTGGGAGCCAGTGAAGAGATTTCAGTCCTGGAGAGATACGGTCCCTGGGCTTGAGGCCAAGGACAAGTCTCGCAGTTCTGTTCTGGATAAGTTGCAGAGGGCGGAGAGTGGAGGCAGGCAGATTAAGATAGAGGCTGTTACAGTAGTCCAGCCTTGAGAGAACCAGGGCTCGGGAGACAGTGAGCTTCTGGGGGAAGGAGAGGAAGGGAAGAATACCTCTGAGGAGGTGCAGCTGGTAGTGTGACTTCTTAGAGACGTCAGATATATGAGGAGAGAAGGAGAGTGTGGAGTCGAAGATGACCCCAAGGTTTTTAGCCTTGCAGGTAGGGGCAGGAAGGGGGCCAAGGGAGGCCGGCCAGAGAGCTGCAGGGAAGGAGGGAGTGGGTGTGCCGATGAGTAGAATCTCAGTCTTACTGGCGTTAAGGCAGAGGTCATTGGCGGCACACCATTCCTGGATAGCAGACAGACAGTCGGAGATGAGGGAAGGAGAGGAGGAGGCCGAGGGTAGCCTGAAAATGAGCTGGGTATCGTCCGCATAGCACTGGAAGTAGGGGCAGAGAGCGGCGATGCGGTGGGCAAGGAGTGCCAGATACTGGTTGAAAAGCCAGGGAGAGAGGTTGGATCCCTGGGGGACACCACAGGTGGAGAAAAAGATGTCAGAGAGGAAGGAGCCCATTTGGACCTGGGAGGGTCGACCGGAAAGGAAAGAGGACAGCCATGCCAGAGCCTGACCAGTGATACCCAGGTTATCACGGAGACGGTTGAGCAGGATGGCATGGTTGACAGTGTCAAAGGCAGAGGAGAGATCGAGCAGAATGAGAACACAGGGAGTGTTGGAATCGAGGTTCAGGAGCAGGTCCTCACGGATGTTCAAAACTACCCTGAGACACACCCCAACCCGTCATCCACCCTAGCGAAACCAAGAAAAATGGGAAAAGTAGCGAAGAAAGCGTGCGACCGCAAGCGGCAGGTCCACTTCTCCCGTGAGGAACTCACCGTGCTAACAGAGACCCTCCAGGAGAATGCTGCCGTCGTCTTCTGCACACAAATGACCAGGACGGCACTTGCAAACAAGAAGGCCATATGGGCTCTGGTGGCACAGCGGGTAAGTGCGGTGGGGACCGCACCCCGCACCCCACAGCAATGCCGAAAGCGATGGGACGACCTGCGGATACGCGTCCGCAGCATACTCTCTGCCAACCGCAACATTGCCACAGCCACCGGGGGAGGTCCTGAATCACCCATCAAGTTGACCCCCTGGGAAGAAATCTGTGCCTCCACCATCGGAATGGAGAGCATAGAGGGAGTCGGAGGGATGGAGAAAGGAGTGCAGACATCCGAAGATTCAGGTAGGTGGGCCAAATAAAACAATGCTAAATCCACAATGTCCAATCATGTGAAGTACCATGTGTCCACATAGTGCAACAGAAACACATGTCCAGGAGAACGTCCACACACATCGGCGTGATAGCGCACTTTAAAACTCACAATAAATACATAAATAATTAAAAACCCCTAAAACACCCACTACACGTGCAGCAGGCACACCCTAACTGCAGGCTGCCAAACAACTGCACCCTCACTCCACACACAAATGAAAGCACCTCCAAGGCCCCGACCCAAATCACCCTCAGGTACCACCCCAATGCATGTGATACAATGCCATTCCAATACCCACAGACCCATTAATAACCCTCGCCCTCCTTTACTCCACCACAGGGTCCGATCCAAACGACGAGCATCAGGACACCCCTACCAGCACACCTGCAAAGAGGGCCAAGACCAACGGCCAAAGACCCTCCACCTCAGCTGCACGCATCAAGACACGGCAGCAGCACAAATCAGGTGGCAGCACAGAGGAGGGAACATCAACAGGCACCCCAGCAGCCAGCATGCCCACAACACCACCACCACAGGTCCCCCCAACGGATGCCACAGAAGGCACTGCCTCTGGTGGCAGCAGCACCATAGGTGACACCCCATTGATGGCAGCATGCTCCGACACAGAAGACGGGGATGTCGAAGTCAGATCCATCCATGACCTGTCCCAATCCCCCTGTCTGTCCCATCCCGTACAACATGAGGATACCACGCAGGGGCACCCACAAGACGACGACTGGCCATCCCCCACAAGCCCTGTGGCAAGGCAACATGAGGTCAACAGCCCCTCTGTGACACCCCCGCAAATGGCCATGGCCCAGCAGAGGCAACAGTCCCTCGACCAGTTAATCGTGCAACAGCAGCAACTGGCCACGCTCCTCAAGGACCATGCCGATGAATGTGGGGGCACTAAGGCAGACATAGAAACATCAACTGAGACACTTAGGGCAGAAATGGTGAGAAGTACAGAGACACTAAGGGCACAAATGGAGAGTAGCACCGAGAGCCTGAGAGTCCAAATGGAGACTAGCACCGAGAGCCTGAGAGTCCAAATGGAGACTAGCACCGAGAGCCTGAGAGTCCAAATGGAGAGTGGCACCGAGAGCCTGAGAGTCCAAATGGAGAGAAGCACCGAGAGCCTGAGGGGGGAACTGCATGCGACGTCCACAGACGTATGTGCCGAACTTGCCGCAGTGCGCCGTGTGCTCACTGAGCTCTCACAAACACTTAGGGACATGCATGGACGTGAGCAGGCAGAGACATCATCCGTTGCAAGTTCCGTCCAGGGCAGCCCCCAACGTAGATCTGGGAGGAACCTGCGCTCCACAGGCAGGGGTGCCCCTGATACCCGCAGAGGGGGCTTGCAATAGCGACTGCCCACTGACAATGAGCATCTTTGGACACTGGTGTTCGGGGGGGAGGTAGGAGGGTGGAGGGGGTGTGTTGGGCTCACTTGGGTGGCGGGTCGATAGGGTGTACAACATGATATCACATATGCCATAAACAGTGCACGATCAACCAATGAGATGTGTGGACATTGATCTTTGTGTACTAGGCCATCATAGGCGTACAGTCCATATTGTGCATGTCCCAGACACACACAGTGCCACGAGTCCCGTGTCCATGTATCAGCCACCAGGCGTGAGTGCTAGAAGCATGCATCAATGAGATGCTGACGAATGTCACGGCCCTCCGGTGCCTCGCAGACTCCTTGAGGTGCTGCCACATCCCCACCCTCATCATGACCATCATCAGGTGCTTGCAGTTCTGCGTCAGGGGGCATGGGAACATTTCTATGTACGCACATGTTGTGGAGCATGACACATGCCATCACCATCTTTGCAACCTTCTCATGGCGGTACAGGAGTGCCCCGCCAGACCTGCTGAGGCAGCGGAAACGACCCTTCAGTAGGCCGAATGCCTGTTCAATGACTACACGGGTACGTGAGTGGGCATGGTTGTAGTCCTCCTCATGCTGGTCCCGTGGGTTCCGGACTGGTGTGAGGAGCCATCTCTTCAGTGGATATCCAGCATCACCTGTATGTGGACGATAAACGTATGATGTGGAATGCCATTGCTACGTACGCACACCCCCCCCCCCCACTTCCTGCCAGGTCATTGCCGAATCACATACCCCACATTATCATGCATGTAATGAGACTCACCGAGTAGCCAGGATCTGTTCCCTGCGTGTCGCTCCATGTAGCGTGGTATTGTAGAGTTCCTCAAGACCATAGAATCATGGGTTGATCCAGGGAATCGGGCACAACAATGTGTAATGATCCTGTTGGAGTCACACACCATTTGTACATTCAGGGAATGATATTGTTTTCGGTTGCGGTACTGGGCCTCCATGGCATGTGGGACAACCAATTCCACATGGGTGCAGTCGATGGCACCAATGCAACCCGGTATGCCGGCAAGTGCATGGAATCCCACTTTTGTGTTGGTAATTTCCTGCTCCGAGCGTGGTAGAGAGATGTAGTCGTCTGCGTGCTGCAGGAGGGCATCGAGCACTTGCAATAGTGTCCGTGAGAACAGTGGCTGAGAAATGCCATGCAACTGTCCGACTGTGTGCTGGTAGGTGCCTGTGGCCAGGAAGTGGAGTACAGACACCACCTTCAGTAGGGGTGGGATGGCGGTTGGGCTATCTATCATGCTGACAAGGTCAGCCTGTGTCATGTCCACAATGGCGGCTATGGTGTCCCGGTCCAAACGGTAGAGGGTGTGGATCTGCTCATCAGTGAGGTTGAACGGATGTGCTCGGAGGCGTGGGATTGCGGCCTGCCTGCGTGGTGGTAGTGGCTGTGCTGGCGGCCCTTGCTGGCCCTGCCTTGCCCTCCTCCTCCTCCTGCGTCTCCTCCGTGCGGCCGGTTGTAGTTGGTGTTCGTCTTCTTCTTGGAGTTGGAGTACTTGCAGTGCTATCAGGTCCCCCAGGGCCAACATCGCGAGTCCTGCCGGTAGCATTTCGGAGTGGGTGTGGTTGTGGGAGGAGACTGGGTGTGCAATTTATGTGTTTTCAGGCTGTATGGCCTCCACCTGTGGTGATTCATTCCACCTGTGCAAGCTGCTCTCCCCTTTGGCCGAGCACGTCCCGCACACAACGCTGCAATTCGGTAATGGCATCTTGCTATTGCAATCATGTATTTGTACCCGATGGCCGTGTAACATTTGTTGATATGTACATTCGGCTATGGTCCCATTGTTTCACATACAATCTTTGCCGTCGCGAACAGACTTGTGAAGGGTCAGTGGAACGTAGTACTCGAGTAACGGTGGGCCCTCATGCATCACTGTACCGAGTTGCACCGACGGGCGGGGCGTCCAATTTGTGGGTGAAGGCAGTTGCCATTTTCACACACAGCCGCACTAGATGGATTAATTTGTGTTTTCAAACGGCCACAGATGCCTTTTCGACGTGATGTTGCAAATGAGGAATTCGAAGGGCGGCGCTTTCGGTTTTCAGCTCGCGGCGAGGAGATGCCCACAGGTCTGACTGCAAATATAACGTTCTATTGTTCAATGTCCTTGAGACAGGGGCCATGGCGAGGAAGCAATGATTGATATGAATAGTTTGGGATGCGCAATAGCGACGTGGGCGATGAGGCCGGACGTTCCCAAATACATGTTACTTCACAACACTGGAATTACGGGCTGGGGCACTGTGGATTTTGCAGGCTGCATAACGCACAGACTCAATGGATATTTCTAATGTTATGTGAGTAAATGTTCAGGCGTTTTTATACCGGGATGAGGGAATGATGAATGGATGCATGGGCAGATGATTTGATACAGAGTTTGCCATGTTCAGGGCTTCTTGGAATCTATCCGCCTCCCCTGCGCTATGTGATGCAGGGCTGCCATAGTGGGACCATCGTCTATCTGGCCTTGTTGAGCCCTCCCTTTCTCGACGCGCCTTCAGACACTTGTGTCCATGCACGTTAACAATCCCATCAGATGGATTCTGTTTTCACAGACGCATGCACAGGTACACTCGTTTGTGATGGTGTTTACACCTCGATATAGATGGTTATGAGTCGCAAGTGGTTTTGGGGTGGTGATGATCCTTTGGAGTGGGCTAGCATGCATATGGCTGTGGATTCAGTGTGATCATTGAAGTGAGTTGTTCGGATGTAGTTCTGATGGCCATTCTGTTCTTTTTCTTTTCTTTTGGTTGACAGGTATCTCCTCCCCTTTTGCCACTGCCATCTGTATGCCACTCCTGCAGATGGCTTTTACTCCCGACACCTGCTGCTTCGTGTTAATCAGTGGAGCAGCATTACGATCTTATGGGACGATCGCCAATGGGCCACATGCCCTTACGCAGTACTAGTGGCTCGGAGCAACATTTCGGCCTTTCAGCTGGACTAGTACCTCCCCATTGGGACGGCCCTGCGGTTCTGTGCGCTTCCATGTTGCCTTTTCGTACGTGAATGTGGCTCTGTGTACCATGATGGAACAGGGCGTCACACAAGTAGTGGCTGGTCATTTCTTGCGGATGCAGCCCACAATGGTGAAATGTGTTTTGGAGTTCATGGCCTGATGGCTGTATGGGCTTGGTGATTTTGTTGTGCATTAAATTTCTATTCTGATTTGGCCCGTGTAGCGTTCTTCTTTGCAAGTGATGTGGCATATTCCTATTTGGGGAGCGATGTATTGTGAGGAGATATATTGTTGCAACTTCAATCTTTCCTTAACACACACCGGCCTTTCATGTCACTCGCCAGCTGACCGGCTGTGTGCATTCCTTTCTTGTCTTTTCTGTTTTAATTCACGAGTCAAGGTTAATACCACAGGCTTGCCCTTGTATCCTCCACCTCTGTCGGTCACCATGGAGGGTCGCTGGTGGCCTTCAAACACAATGCAGTCTTCTTGTCTGAGATTTGGCCTTCTCTGCGTATCTTTCACTGCTCTTCGGAGGTAACCACCACCTGCAGAGTTTCTCTAGCCTTGCTCTCGTCCCTCTCTCCGTCGCTCTGCTCCAGTAGGTTTGCCTTCGCCCCAGAGGTTCTGCTCCTTCTCGTGTTCCACCTTGCTCAGAGTGTGTCTCTATGTCCTGCCTTTTATCCGTGTGGGGAGAGCTAATGGATATCAGATGTATGTAATTAAAGTCAAGTGCCTGATGTAAAGAACTCATGGTGGCAACAAGTAAGACATACACAAGTGATCACAGTTCAAGGGTGTTTATTGAACAATGAATGCAGGGTGGACAAATGCCTAATCTAAACCTAAATCTAAGATGGGAGCAAGCGTCGACCATCAAATGAGAAATAAGGCAGTCCTGGTAGTGACGTGTCAAATAATAAGGGCCTACACTAAAAGAAATCTATTGCCAAACATTACACTAATACAAAAAGGGTGTGGGACGGTTTTCAAGAAAAGGAAGAAGTGTTCACAAATATGTCAGAATGCGGTAGCTTGGATCTCCCTTCCCCACGTTTTGTGTACGGGGTAAGATGGGATCTTGGAGCACAGCATACACTCGAGCTTTCCCAGCACAAGTCGCAAGTTCCGTTCCAGCTAGCAAGATGCACGCTCGAGCTTTCTTAGCACGAGCCGACAGTTTCATTCCAGCTATTAGGTTCTTCGATGGTAACGACTTTTTGAATAAAAAGTCTCTTGCCTTTGAGGACTGATTTATCCAACAAACAAACAAACAAAGATCTATTCCACAGTTCACGTTGGGTGATGGCTTCACCCCTGGGTCCCCCTCTTCCGGGCACAGACCCTTCACAAACGTATTCCACAAAATAACTGTTCCTTCATGGACTTCGGGTAATTGCTTCACCCCTGGATCTCCCTCGTTCCGGCTTACACTCCTCTCAACTGTTGGCCTACCTCCGCCGTGTTCACTATGGCTCTCAACAAAATCGTCTTTATCGTTTTCACACAAAGTCTTTTGAACAGTTCACCGTGAACATCCCTTTCTCGGGTTCACTTGATCAGGATGATAATGGCTCACCCCTGGGTCCCCCTCTTCTGGGTGCTGACCCCCAAATGACAATTGGGATTTACTCCCCTTGCTTTCTCAATGTCTTTTCAAACAGCTAATAGTGGACATGCCTCGGCCGGGTGTCATGATGCCTACCCCCGGGGACCCAGACCAAGTCCAGCAACCCCAGAAGCAGGCATCAAGTTACCCCAAGCAAACCCAACAACCCCCGCTAGGGGCTATTTGGGTGCAGTCCTGGCGCCTATGGCACCAGGCTCATATGGAGAGTCAGTCCTGGCGCCACTGGCGCCAGGCTCATAGATTAAAACTTACCTGATGCAGACCATGCTGCAAACTTACCTGATGCAGTCCATGCTGCAAGAGCTCCAAGCCAAACGAGGCTTGGAAGGGACTATTTTACCTAGGGACTATTTTTTTTACTCGGGTGGGGCTGGGGAGGAATACTTATCTGGGACTACTTTGGAGGCTATTTAAACCACGCCCGAAGAGCAGCACACGCTTCGCGTTATTCTGCATCCAGCAGCGTAACGCTCACTGTGCCTGTAAGTCTGCATCCAGTCTTCTGCCACGCCCGCCTCGAGTTTGGACTTCCTAGAAAAAGGGAGAAAGAAGGAGAAAAGGTTAGAACAAGAGCTATACCTTTGATCTTACCTGAATTCTCGATCCATCGCACCTTCGAGCTGGAAGAAAGAAGTTATTTTATGCGCGTCGCCTCGCCTGCTGCAGCGCTGCGCTGAACTCACCGGCCTTCGTAGCATCTTCACATTTCACTGCATCCTCCTGCATGTTACCGCCACACTCCGGCACCTAAGGAGAAGACAAGAACAGCAAGGTGAGCCAAGGGAATACACAGAGGAATACCCCCCATAGACTTAACTGATTTTACCACCGGGGGTACTATTCTTCACGGGTCGGCGCAGCTTCCACTGCATCCTAGCTGAACCCCGGCCCCTAAGGGGAAACAAAAGGACAGCAAGGTGAAACAAGGGACTAACAAGGGGAACCCTCCTCACCACAAAAGACTTACCTAATTTTACAGCCGGAGGCATTATTCCCAGAGACTTCATACTTTCTCTCAGCGCCTGAATAAGGGAGAAAGCAACAGGTTACATATGGGCATTGAAGGCTGCACAACCTCTGGGGAACTTTAAATTACTTACAACTGTGAAGCCAGTGATACAGAGTAGCGGAGTTGTCCGGCGAAAGGAAGTAGCCCACTCGAAAGTCTCTGTGAAAGGTGAAATGTTTTGTTATCAAGTGACAAGGTGAATGAACTCTAAAATGCATAATGACTAAGAGTAACCCTGTCACAAAGGGAAGCAAAAGGTAAATGTTGAACATTTGTGCTTTTGATGCCGAGCTACCCAGACCAAGAGACACTGGGGCAAATAAAACAAGGGTCTGAGTTGAAGGGAAAGCCAAAGGGCTCCTGCGGAGGTCCATAGTAAAAACCTTGCACTTTCGAAAGTCTTTGACGTCAGGAAAATGTCAGAGCCCAACTGAGGGAGACCGAAAGTGTAATAAATTAGGGGACGCTAACCCCTAAAGAATGTCAATTAAGCTTGGGGAAGGCAACCCCTACAAGGGCTGTGATTGAAAGGTCTGAGCCCGACCAAGTGCGACCTATGTGAACTTTTTGCTTTGAGAGGTCCAAGCCCGACAGAGGGAGACCAACGTGAACTTTTTGTTGAACTGCAAACATTTTGTTGAATTGTGAAAGAGTTGGTGAAAGCTGAAACAATAGACTTTAACGTGGAAGGCCGAGCAGGCCTCGATCCACATTTTTTATCTGCCTTTGTCTTGAGAACCTGAGCCAGAGTATGTCGTCCTGTTTGCGGGGACTGCCTTACTCCGTTCTGTCCAACGCAGGAAGGAGAGCTGACTCAGCCACATTGATTCTTTATGTTTTGACACTGATTTTCCTTTACCTTCATATTCCCCTTTACACATGTTTTGTATACGAGATAGGGCAGGCATTGGGTTTTGTTAGTAAGTATAGGCCATTTTTGATTTGACAGAAACTGACTAGGACTGTGTTTCTTTATTAGTTGATGGTAGAGACTACTGCCATCCTAGCTATAGGGCAAAGTAGGAGTTTTTCCAAACTCTGAAAACTGAATAAAGATTTTGAAATTGAATCTATTGCGTCAGTGTCATACTGTGATACCATGCCTCCCTTACAGTGGGTGGATATGATTCAACTTTCTTGCATCCCTGGACCTTCAGCACGCTTTCTTTCACGTGCCCATTCGAAGGTTGTAGCAGAAATACAAGGTTTCAGTAGAAGGCATTTCTAATCCAGGGTACTTTCCTTCAGCCTCAAGATTGCTCCGCAGTATTAACAAAGGTGATGGGTCTGGTGGTGGCACACCTTCAAGCTAGGGAGTGTAGGTTTTTCCGTACTTGGACTATTGGCTGATAAAAGCTTCCTCCGGGGAACCCTTGTTGGATCACGTGGACATCACATGCAGGGTGCTGCAGGAGCTGGTGGGTTCTGCTGAGCCTGGAGAAGTCTCACTTACTGCCAACCAAAGACCTTTAGTATATTGGGGACAGGTTTTGGATGGCGCAGGAGCGGATGTAACTGCAGTTGGATCAAGCAGTCTGCCTCCAGCGTCTCTTGGGGGACCTGCTACCCAGGGACTGGGCTACTGCCAGGGATGTGCTCGTGGTGCAGGGAAATAGGGTGGCCTATGTGTTTGTGGTTACGTGGGCCAGACTTCACACAGTCGGTTTCTCACTTGCACCTTCTTGTATTGCCTAACCTATCAAAATGGCCAGTCTCTCGGCATCTAGAGTTATTTCGTTTCACTGACTATAGTGCTGCTTCCTCTATAAACAATAGTAGGCATTGATACTGCACACCAAATCCACTTGTTTCTTTGCTATACAATGGTAATTCTGCTTGAAACCATGTCCCTTTTATAATCTCAGTCTGTCTGGATAAGGACACCTCTCTGGTAGCTTCTAATCTCCATCCATTATCTACTATTTGGTATGTGTAGCTTACTCCTTGCATCCAATGTGTCTCCTGTAGCCATGTCTGAGCACTTTTGCATTCTGTGAGGCAGCTAATCTGAGTCATCTGTCTATTCTGGATTATGTGCTCATTTTTCATATGATCTGTCCCGCATTTATACTATGGCAGGTATACCTTCCTCGTGGCAGCTATTGATGAAAAGTGTACTGTACTTATGATTTACCATAAGTACCCTCATGATGGACTGCTAATGTTGGCCTTGAAATGCTACTTGTTCATCACTGATTACAGCAAGCATGACGAGGGTAAGAGGACTGAAAGGGTACCCTTGCCTATTTTGATCGCTCTGAGGCAGCATAGCAACCTATGTGTTGTGATTGCGATGTGGCGGGCGCGACCAGGTACTGTTCACCCCTTAATTTCTTGGGTTCAGGGAGGGGGGCCCCAAAGATGTCTGTGCCCCGGGCCCCAAAAGTGCTTAAAATGGCCCTGCGTGTGGCAGGAACCACGAAGAAGGCTGTTTTGCATGGCTTATGTGCACCTCTGAGCCTCGAGGCCATCTCTGGTGGATGCCGTGCACCAGGAGGTCTCCGGAGCAAGACAAGCTCCAAGTGAAAGTGGCGCAAATTAAGGCAATCTTACCGAACAGGTTTGCTGCATTGTGACGAACCGGAGCAGCAGAAGTCCTGTGCAAAGCGAGGGGAACAGAGGCACACATCTGAACCCGTGAGTGGCCCCGGAGTGCTCTGTCCCCTCTCGCAGTCTGGAAGCAGGCATGCGAGTGAGAGATACTCACGTAGTAGCAGAACCAATACAAAGCAGCACTCATGTGTGAATGAAAAGAATCCGCATGCTGGTTTTGAATACCGGAGTAGCAGAATGGGTGCAAAGCAGCGCTTGTGTGTGTGTGAATGAAACTAATCCACGTGCAGGTTTTGAATACCATACAATTATAAACCAGCAGAGGCAGCACTCGCATGAGAATGAAAGTGATTCCCAAGTTACTGTTGCCTATCTAGCTAGAGAAAAGCAGGGAAGACTTGATATACAAGAACCCATCGATTGTAATTTTGAAAGGGGGAGTTTATAGAAAACCCAACCAACTGTGGGGGTGACTTGTTTGACAGTTTATGTCAGTAAGCATTGCCCAAGCCAAGAGAGGCTGTAAATAATATTATTTGGCCAAAATTGCGAACAGCAGAAGGGGGCTAAGGCAAGAGATGTGAACTCTGGACCTAAGTGCCCATTATACATACAACACTTGGTACAAGTTGGGAATCCCACGGCTTGTCAAAATCAGGGGAGAGGTAGAAGGAGACCCTATCCCTGTCAGTCTTTGGTTGTTTGTGAAGTGTGGGAAACAAGAGTGGCTGCCCTTCTGGGGACAAGTGTCCAGAAGAAAAGGAACATCATTTACAGAAAAGTGTTGAAGAACATCAAATTGAATCTTGTGTGAGGGGTCAGCACTAAAAGGCAGACTACTGTTTGATGATTCTTCAAAACATGCCATATTTATTAAAGGTAAATGTATGTCAAGTGCCTCACTATCCCTACTCTGATGAAGATTTACCCACCTAACAAACCTAAGGGTAAACACTCTAACACAGGAGGTCTGGCCCTCCCACTAAACATAAAAATACAAAAGAAAATATATGGCAATTAAATTAACATCCACAATGATATTCACAGTTTCTTGATACCCTTTTAGTAACCTAGGTGAATTCCCTTCCCCAGGATTCAAGGTGTATTCAGCTTCAATGTTCATCAAAAGAAATAAGGAAATCCACATAAGTAGCAAAGTCCCAATTCAGTTCTTGAAGGTTCTAATGTCAAGGTAAGGTTTTGTTAACCAAAGTTCCAATAACAACAACATTTCTTCTTCTTGGTGCAATTAAGACTTTCCACTTCCTCAGAATAGCAGCAATGTTATTCCCAATCATGATGCTTTGCCAGCACCACCAGTAATCCAAGAAGACTTGACATAGTTCAAAAGAAATACAACTTCTATAATTGTTGGTGAAACATCAGTTTTGGTTAACAGTTATCTCTCTTCACAACGTTAGGATTCACAATAGGCATATTTGTCAGGATGACATCGCATTGCTGCTGCTTCTACTTTAACAACGTCAATTCTACTAAAGTTAACCAGGAGGACATTCTCCTTTGCCTCATAGCATTCATCTTCATTTGGACTACTGTCATAATTCCTGCCCCTCAGGTCCCCACCCTCCAAGATGTCAGGCTGGAGCCAGGCGACAATCCCCTACATGGCCCTCAAGGGCCTCTTCATCCCTCCAAAGACCCACTTGGAGTCAGACTTGGCGCTTGTGGCACCAGACTCACTCCCTCCCATAGGATAACATTGGGGATTGGACTTGTAGTGCATTGATGGGGACAAGATGGATGCCCCCACATATTTCGGTTTCCAGAACTGCATGTGCAGTCTAGTCTTTTGGGTGTGGTTCAGCCCAGAGACACCTGGGATACCCAGAGACTATTTAAGCCATGCCCAGGCTGAGCAACATGCTTTGTGTTTTCTGCACCTGCAGCATGACACTCGCCGTGTTCGGATCGGTTTCCAGTAGGCCTGCATCTTTCTTCTGCGCTCAGCTCCTGCAAGAACAAGAACACCGTTAGAAACAGCCTTACCTTGCGGTGCTTCTGCCCATCATTCATCGCTCCTTCTGTTCTGCGGGCATCTTCGGCGGTGTTATTCCCATCCCGGCACGCCGTTTTCTAAGGAAAAGGTAAAAGAACAGAAAAAAGGCATTAGTAAGCATTCTGCAAATCTTCACTTATTTTTAAATACTGTACGAGCTTCAAACGCTTACCTGAATGCTGGCCGCTCTGGGGGAACTCTGTCTCCGGAACTTCTCATCCATGTGCAAGAGGGAAAAGACACTCCAGGTTAGCGTGGAAACATCTAGAGGCGCCGCATACCGCGCTTACTCACCGCATTTGTTCTACATAACCGGCATCTACGCTGAAAACGTTGCGGCACCTAAAAGACACAGGAAAAGAACTCAGTTCAATACAAATACGAAAGGGGTGCATCGCGCATCACGCTCTCGCTCACCTTCAGCGCTACCCATCTCAGCAGCACGCCGCCATCCCCGTACGCCGGCCATCATCTAAGGGTGGAAAGGAACGAAGTTAGAGAACTGTTCAAAAGACTCATTATACTTACCTGTCGGACTCTTGCCAGTGAAGTAACTAGGCAGCAACGAGTCTGCATCAATCAACGCGCCCCTGCGCTGAAAGCAGGATGGAGAGCACACTATCCAAGAAAACAAGGCCCAGTCTTCAGTCGAATAGCCTCCAGGGAAGGGTTCGAGGTCGTAAGAGGTCAGAACAGGCTGAGTGACGTCCCCGTGGATACCAGGTGAGCGTTACACTACTGAAGTCTTGCATCTACTGTAAGAAAGTCATGGTATCAAAGGAAGACACAAGTGATCACAGTTCAAGGGTGTCTATAAACTGTAAAAATGGGTGAGATAAATGCCTAATCTAACCCTAAATCTAAGATGGGGAGCAAGCTATGAGCATCAAATGATAATAATAATACAGTCCTGGTAGAGTCCAGTAAAATAAAAAGGGCCTATACTACAAAAACCTATTGCCAATCCTTACCGCTATGCTACAAAAGAGTGTGGGATAATTTTCACAAGAAAAGAAAGAAGTGTGCACAAAAGCATAAGTCATAATGTTATGGACGGGGTCTCCCTTCCCAACAAAACAAACAGTTCCTTCTGGTAACCTTCACGTCAGGTGATTACTCTTCACCCTAGGATCCCCCTCAGCCGGGCTCTGCTCCTTCTTTCAGCGTTAGCCTCTCAAAAAACTGGCCAATTTATACAGAGGCTCCCGAAAGGTGATCACTTTTGCTGGGTCACTCTGTTTTTCTATGGCAAGTGCGTGCTTCACAATATCACAGTTTACACAGTGTTCCCCTCAACCGGGCGCAAATGCCAGTTTCACAATTCCCTCTGTCGGGTTCACACTTTGGCCATTTCACAATTTCTGAATCTCATCAGAAAACGGGGGTTCCCATCCCCTAACTTTTTCTTGGCATTCCTACGTCGGGTTCACATTTGCTGCAGTTCACATTTCAACAAAAAGCCATTCTAGACCCCTTAGGTTCTTCCCTTTATCTAAGTCTGGGTCTCAGTCCCCAGTCAGGCTTTCTCTAAAGCACCCAGTCAGGCTTTGCACAGTTCATTCATCAGAATCTTCTAGGGTGTGTTTAGGGTTCACCCCAATTTGCACGCATCCCTCAGTCGGGCTCTCGTCTGCCTCCACAGCGTGTCAGAGACGTTCGACTGTACAAGAGATTTGGTTTGACCCTCACGCCGGCCTCCCCTAAGGCCTCTTGGTACTTGTCATTTCTCCTGATTTGGGAGAGGAGCACCAGCCAGAGACATTCGAATGAGCGCCTATGTGGCGCCTGACCACTCTATCTCTTTGTGCCACTTTCTCTCACAAATGTTCACAAGGTCTCTCTCTGCTGGGCTTGGACCTGTCTCACAAAGTTTACAAGGGTCTCCCTCTACCAGGCTCAGACCCCTCTCACAAACTTCACAAGGGTCTTCCTCTGCGGTGCGCGGGCACCCCTCTCACAAAGTTCAAAGTCTTCAAAAGTATGTTTTTGGACTCCCAGTCCCAGAATGCACTTGTGATAATTGTGCTCCCACTTCACAGCTCCCCAAAACGGTATTGCATATTTTGGAAGCTGTAGGGGGGATGTTTCAATGAGGTTGGGGTCTTACCTCCTGCCCCTCATGTACCTGAGTTTGCCTGTCTGGCCTCAGGGGAGGAGTTCTGTTGTAGCTACTGCCAGGCAACCCCCAGCTGCCCCTGGTCCTGCCTTCTGGAAGTACAGCTCCGGCCTCCACACTGCAGTCTCCTCTCAAATAGCAAGGCCAGTGTTTGGGCGGTTTTATCCTCCTCCAGGTCTTCCAGGGCTTCTGCAGCTCACTAGGGCTTTCTCCTTCTCTCCGGTACCTTCCAGCATCCCCGAATCACTCCAAGTGTGCTTTCCTGTCCGCCTTTTATGCTGCCTGGGAGAGACAAGGGAAGTCAGGTGCGAGTAATTAAAGAGGGAGGCCTGACTTAGCCTGGCCTCATTAATGGGACAGTCTGCTGTAGAAAGTGGATAGTCTGTTTTCTGTGTCTGCGGTTCCCTGTTGGTAATCTTCATCCTCCCAATCATTCTCCTCCTCTTCTAAGTGACTTTAGAAAAGAACAGAGGGGAGGAATTATGGGGATTGTAGTTTTCACTAGTAAATTTTGGAAATCTGGAAAAATACTGTTGAGAAAGGGGGCATAGTCTTGTTGTCGCTCACAGTGACTTGTCTGTGAGAAAGTGTCTGTGTTGGGAAGGGGGCGGGGGTTGAGTTTCTAGATGCCCTACTGGGCAGGATGGGGAAAAGGTGTCATAAGGAAGGGTGTACCACATCTTGCCATCGGGTGCCCCTATCCTAATCCCGGAGAACCCCTTACTCAGGTGATCCTCCAGCACTCATCTACTCCCAGGGTCTGCATCCATTGGCGATGGCTGTGCTCCTGCCACCAGAGAAAGGGATTCCCAGGGTTCAGACAGTGAGACACCCTCAAGTTTCTCACACTACTGACAACCAGATATACCATCACAGCTTCAGTACTTTGTAATTCAAGACAGGTTTTGACAAGATTCACTTTTAAGGTACTTCAACACATTCAAATAGGCAGGACACTCTTCCTCTGAATATCTCTCATCAAAAGGGGCAGCCTCTTTGCCTCGCTCGTCTGTCTACAACCACGTCAACTTCAATATTTTATAGATTATGACAGTTTTCAGATAGAACAAGATTCACTTTCGGGCACTTCAACTCCTTTAAGTAGACACTTGTTGAGGGAGACTCAAACCCCCCACCCCCAGCATATGAGATGATAGATGCCACCCACTGAAGCAGCCCCACAGACCATAACTGGATGACATCACCAAAGTAATCAGGAAGAGGCAACATGGCTGAGGGGGCGCAGTTGCGTGCACATGAGATGGCGGCCTGAAGTGAGAGCTCCTCTCTGGTGAGAATCCTGTGTTAAAGAAAATCCTTTTCGGGAGCCACCCGGGAGACCCATGCGACGTGTGCTTGACCCCATCAGGTGGGTGCACTCTCTGTGAAAATCCCGAGAAGAATCAGATAATATTTGCCTGGTAATCCGATTCGCTAGATCCAGCGGGTGAGGCGGAGGCATGACGCCAGGAGTGAGAACCACGCCAAGACCACTTGAGCCCGCCGGCCGAGAAACGCCTCAAGGCCATTGAGTGGGCGCAGTCTGTGCGGCGGCTTCGAGGAGCTGCGCAAGCTTTCCCCACTACATATCAAGCAACAGTGTCGAGGCATGGCGATTGCTTGAGAGGACATCCTGCGTATGATACTACATGCTTTTCAGCCTAGCAACGGCTGTCCAGACCGCTGTTGGTGTGGGCGAGTTGGCGGCCATGACAAATGCACTCTTTGTCAGCAGTTTATGGTATCTACAATGATACCCTGGTGATTGTGAGAGACATACTGCTTATCCTACGAGGATACCCCCGGCGTGTAGGGGCACCCTGCCCTGTAACTGGGGGGCCTGCGCCCTGAATATTGTCTGGGTATTTTTGCCACGGCGACACTGAGGCCATGGTAGCGTATGGCAACTTGCCTCGATTCTACGGCGGCAAACAACACCCGCTGAGTGGTACTGGAGACAAGATCCGTGAAGAGGGCATCCTACACCATGACATAGGCGGTGGACCCAGCCCCCACGCCAGGACACCCAGCCGACAGCTGGCAGAGAGTAACGACCCAGGGGATACAACCCGTTTGGACGCTTTGCGGCTGGACGCATGATACAGGATTGCAGCGCCGGACCAGGGCTTAATATCTGATGGCTCTCTGGATGGCCACGATTCGGTGATGCGGCAGAGACAGAAGCCATGATAACTGTTAGCTCTGTTACACACTGCAGGACTTGGGCCCGCGAGAAAAGCCGGGTGGAGCGGGTGCCGTACCTCGAAATACGACACCAGGTTCAACGGCAGTACTATAATACGGGCTGAAGTCTGGAAATCTGACGAACTACCCGAGGAAACATGGGGAGACTGCCAGACCCTAGCCAAAGGTACATGGAGGAGTGCAAAAAATCCGAGTCAACCAATATTATCTAGATAGACTAATACCCACTGGAAGTGCAGTGGTTTCATAACGATATATCCCTGGTAGCCTGGATTGTACAAGAGATTCCAGGCTGGTTTAAGACTGTCTAATACTCGTTGGGAGGGCAGTGGTTCCATAGCGGTACATCCCTGGTGGCCTCGACTGTACAGGAGATTCCGAGCTCGTTTAATTTGCCCAAAACGCTCCATTCATCCGGTTAGCAGGGCGCCACAAGAAACCTGTGGTAACTGAGACAACTGTGCGGGGTCACTCTTCAACATTGCACCAGAGTGCCTGCCCATTAAGCTGCACCAGTGCAGAACGGCTGATGGTATCTGCTACAAATACAGTCACAGGCGTACACACAAGATACAGCTGGACCAATACATGAAAGGTGGGTCGCCGAGGCACAGCAATAAAGTGCATGTAAACCCACTGTTGCGGCTATGTGAGAGATCACAATCCATTCAGTCATTCTAATATTTCACAGTCGCGAATGAACGCACACACGCTGATGAGACAGAGCTACTTACCTACGACCCTCTGCACTACCCTCTTTTTGCTATAAAAACCTCACATTATATGGACTGAATTGAGTGTGGGCTACTTGCAGCAGACCTGGTACCTACCCAGAGCAATACAAGATCACGTGACTCCTTTCATGCAGTGAACTGATAGACCCTCCCCTCCGGGTACCGGGACTGCCACGAGAACCAAGCGCAGTCTAGATACTGCACAGTACTACGATTTCATGCGCTGTTGGCGCAATAAGAGACAGATAAGCTGTGACTTGCTGTGGAACCACAACAGACACACACAGAGAGCTATCTGTGTTGTGAAGGCCCAAATGTGGGCCAGCTGCGTGGGAGGCAAATCAACATCTACTCCGCGAGTACTTGGTAATGACCAAAGAGGCCGGGTCAAAGAAAAAGAAGACTGGCCCCATGGACTCCTTTATGAGCTCCCAGACTCCAAAAGCCATGCCTCCTCCACCGGCTGAGCCCCCGTCTGCCTCACCCGAGAATGCCAGGTATGAGCAGCTCCTTACCAGGGTACACAGTGGGTTTATGTCTGTTAATGTCAAATTGTACAACATCGTCGCCACCATCGGTTCACTGAAAGCCTGCATTGAGAAAGAAAGCACACGTGTGACAGAGGCCGAGACACAGATTAGCAATAATGAAGATGCTATCGGCCAAAACACTTGTGAACTCACCCTATTGAAAGGCGAGATGGGCAAACTACGAGGGAAGTGCAACGACTTAGAGTCCTGATCCCGCTGGACCAATATCCGTATAGTGGGAGTGGCAAAATCCTTTTGCAAAGGCCCTATGGAGACGCATGTGGAGTTGCTACTGAAATCCTTATTTGGAAAAGAGCCCATCGTACGATGGCATCGATGCCCAAACCCAGGGCTCTGCCCCGAACCATAATCGCCAGACTTTTGAACTACAGAGACAGAGATACGGCTCTCCGACTGGCAAGGGAGATGGGCCCCTTGCGACATGAGGGCGATAATATCCACATTTACCCAGATTTTGCTGCTGGGGTGCAGGCCCAGAGGAAATCTTACGATCAGGTCAAAAGACAACTCCGCTTGCGACAGGCCCGTATGCTTTGATATTCCCGGCGCAACTGCGTATACAGCATGGAGAACGTGCGCATTTCTTTGAACATCCTACGGCAGTTATGGACTACATAGAGGCTACTATCCCACTGCTGCCGCATGGACCTAGAAATGATCAAAACGGACTACAGAATCCTACAGGGGAAGGAAGAGATCGAGATGCGCAATCAAGTTGACTCTGATATCCTTTTTTACGATTACATAGGTGGTGGGGAAAGAGGGTGCTCGGGTGGCACAGACAGATGCCTGTTTTGCATACCGGAAGAGTGACGTTCTAATGTGGCAGCTGTGAGCCGCGATATTCGCATCCCTGGAGAGTTCCCGAAGGTGTTTATTGGGGTTCATCATCAGGCTGGGGTTGATGGTGCGGGTGGGGGTAGGTGGTAAGAAGCGGGAAGCTTTGTCCTCTGCACTAGGCAGAGAAATGTTGAGGTGGGAAGTTCTACCACCGGCCCGAGTCCAAAATATGTTGGGAATATTCTGGGGCATGTTGGGGCTGTTATAGATATAAAATCAGAGAGCTACATCGCTACAGGAGCAGGCCGGCCAGCTGAAAGGTATGGCTATATTGGGAGCAACACCTCCATAGAATGGAACATAGAACACAAGTTCACAGCGGAATGACTGTCAAATTACTCTCCTGGAATGTACGGGGGCTCAACAACCCGATCAAGGCAGGGAAGGTCGCAGCATACGTAATGAGACATAACCCGCAGATATTGTTACTGCAGCAGACACACACAGGAGACACATACTCTGCCCAGTCCAGAGGAGTCCTCACCCTTATACACCCATCGGCGGGTTTTCGGTATCTGGAGAGCATAATTGATGTCCACAGCAGATTTGTTTTTGTGTGGGGGGAGATTGCTGGTCGTACTATAGTGATGGTAAATACATATGGGCCAAATATAGATGACCCAGAATTCTACCATACGATACTAAGTAAACTGGACACAAGGGAGAGTGTGCTGATACTATGGGGAGGGGATTTTAATACATCCTGAGTCTCACAAAAACTGCATCCACCCTAAGACAAATTATGTCCCAAATGTTTCTAACAGATACATGGCGCGCACTACATCCACTTGAGAAACAATACACATTTTACTCATCGGTCCATGACTCAGAATCCCGCATTGATTATTGGTTGGTTAGCTCATCCCTGGTGGATTTGGTTGCCGACTGTAATATCCATCCACGTACTGTATCAGACCATTCCGCGATAACTCTCATTCTGGCTCTGTGCGACAATGCCCCACAGGCCAGACGTTGCAGGATGCCCTCAACTATACTTAGGGATCCCAATGTGTGTGAAACATGACATGCATAGATAGAGGAATTCTTCGAAGTGAACGAAGGCTTAGTTAGCACCTACTCTACACTTTGGTAGACGTTTAAGGTGTTGATACGGGGCATTATTATGGGCAAGTCTACCGGATTGCTAACGGCCGTCAGGAAGGAACTGGGGACAGTGGAAACTAGACTGGCAGGGCTGGAGGCAGAATATAGCTCCTTACATAACAAAGAAACCCTTGCTAAAATGCACAAAGCATTAGGTGAGTTTAACAAACTGCCTGATAGGGAACTTCTATACATAGCCACTCCCACCAGAGTGCATACATATGGTGAAAGCAACAAGGCAGGGAAATTCCTGGCAGATATGCTTAAAGCAGAAGCATACCAGCACCCAATTGTTGGTATCCAAACTCCAACGGCTGAGATGGTAAATCGAGAGGTGGACATTAACACCACATTTGTAGATTTTTACAAAAATCTATACTCCAACTGAGATTCCAAGACCATAGATGAGATAACGGAATATCTGCAGAGTATCGGACTCCCCACTCTTGTCCCTGAAGCCAGGTCTGCACCTGACTTACCCATAACACTAGATGAGGTCATATCCGCTATAAAGGCGTTGACATCTGGTAAGGCCCCCGTATCTGACGGTCTGGGCGCAGAACTATATAAGGAATACCAAGACAAACTAGCTCCAATGCTACTGAAGGTATGGGAGGAGGCAATGGTGCGGGACTCACTCCCAGCGTCCATGAGAGAGGCTATCATCACAGTGTTTCTAAAGCCGCGTCGTCCAACACATGATCTGTCCTCATATAGACCCTCTCCTTGATCAATACCGACGCTAAGATCTTCGCCAAAATACTCACGACCAGGCTTCTACCACATATCTCCTCCTTGGTCCACCCGGATCAGGCAGGCTTTATTCCTACGAGATCCACAGCTTTAAACCTGCAACATCTCTTTGGGGTAATGGCTCAGAGCAACCCTAAGGTCGATGCAGTAATTGCAGCCTTAGACACCGAAAAGGCTTTTGACTCGGTCTCGTGGGCCTATCTTTTTGCAGTGCTCAGACGATTTGGACTGGGTCAATATTTCATCAAATGTGTCTGACTCCTGGACATGAACCCAGAAGCTCGGGTCCTCACCAATCATACCATCTCCTCCCTCTTTAGGTAGAGGTACCAGACTGGGCTGTCCATTTTCCCCCATACCGTTTGCCTTTACAATTGAACCCATGGTGGAATATGTCCGGCAACATTATATGCATTGAGGTATCAGAATGACAGGACCTCCTCAGCTAATTTCTCTGTATGCAGACGATACCTTGCTATATGTCTGAGACCTCAAAGCTAATTTGGAACCAATTATGACGGACATCCATGTATTCGCCCAATGCTCCGGTTATAAAATTAACATCTCCAAGTCTGAATTGTTTCCCCTAACTCCAGCTACCCAAGTTCTGTCCGACATGGGAGGGTTCAAATGGTCTCCGATTCGGGTCTGTTACTTGGGAGTGGTGGTATCCAAGGATAAACGGACATTATACACTGAAAACCACAAGAAACGTTTATAATCGTTAACCACTAAGCTAATGATATGGACCAAACTTCCCATTTCCCTTTATGGCCGAGTGGCCCTCCTTAAGATGGTAGTCCTCCCCAGCCTACTCTATTGTTTTAACAACATACCCATATGGCCCGGTAAAACCTTCTTTGGGAAACTTGAATCATTAGTCACCACGTTCATATGGGGTGGGAAGACAGCCAGGATGAAATGGATTAAGTTGACTGAATCTTTCTCGAGGGGTGGCCTCTCGGCCCTGGATTTTGAACTTTACTACATAGTGGCACAAGCGCAATTTGCCAAATACTGGTTTGGCCCGGAGAATACGGCCCGTGCATATCCCTATAGAGAGATTTGCCGCCTCCCCCTCTGATGTTCGATCAGTTATATTTGTGTCCAAGCACAAAGACTCCTGCGAGTTTGATCCGGTGAGTGCCACCGTGCATGCATGGTTTAAGATATACAAAAGGATTGGACTAGAGACCCCGTATGACCCAGAAATCCTGTTGTGGAATTTTCCCAGTATTGCCCCCACGTTCGACAAAGCATTGCAAAAGTTGTGGGACCCAACTAGGCAGTTTAAGATGCGCGATATGTTCCCAGAGGGTGTATACATTGAGCTAAAGGACTGTGTGGCCACGATGGGCAGTGGGCAACTCAGGCAATTTCATTTTCATCTTATGAAAGCTGTGTTGGCAGCGAAGTGGCCACCCTTCTCTGCAGAATCCCCACACACGAATGCACGAGGGCTATCACAGCGGCTGATGAGGGAAAGAAAGGGGTCTCAAATTCTGTATGCCTTAGTTCAATCACACACAACCTCCTGTAACAATATGAAAGAAACCTGGGAACGAGACTTGGGGATCACACTGAGTGATGAAAAATGGCTCAGATGCTGTCAGCTTAGCAGGTCCGTCTCCCTGAACTCCAGCTTGCGGTTGATTCAATTCAAAATACTCAATCAGTTACATTATTCCCCTGTTAAACTGTCCAAGTTTGTGGAGGGCTGCACGGGGAAATGCCTGAAATGTAATACACCAGACGCAGGGGCGCATCATATGTACTGGTCATGTCCCCCAGTTGCGAGGTTCTGGGGAGATGTTGCAGAGGTTCTGAAAGAGATTACATCTATTCCTGCATCCCCTTCTCCACTGAAATATCTGTTCGGGGATATTGGTAAAATGGCAGAGACCACCAGACGACTATTTAATCTAGCATGTTCTGCTGCTAAACGCTGTATCTTAAAATGTTGGAAATCTATAAATGCACCCCATAAAGAAGACTTCCTAAGGGATCTCACAAAGTGAACAAATGCGAAAAGCAATTTGTGTTAGCTGTGTTGGGAACATGTGTCCTAAAGATATCTGTTAGAAGTTTCTTGTGTAATATGGTGTTGGACAATGATTTTACACCCCCGATAACACCTTGAATAGTAATTCAATGGTCGATGTGCCGCAATTATTGACTTTGTGCAATGTTTGAAATGTACTGCTGAGAATATGAAGTTCTGTTTTGATGAAACTCTCTTTTAAAATAAAGTATTAAAAAAAAAGAGGCAACATGGCTGAACACACGTAGAGGCATTAGTCAGGTGCAAATTAACACACATGAACTGCTTACAGAAACCTAAAAGCAACTAACATGAACAGCTATGAAAATAAAGATGGAAGCCACAGCTGTATTGAAATGAATGGAAGACATTGGAAAGGCTCAAAACACAGGGAGATGCCTCACACACTGATTTGCCTGAGAACCGCAAAGCAGAGCTGACAGTGCAGTCGCTATGCCCAACCTTGTCAAGGATGCTGGGAGAGAGTGTGGTGAGTGAACAGAAAATATAAAACACCTGTAAGGGCTGGGAGCTGAAATTCTTTATAAATGCAAGAAGAGAGCTCAATTCTGGGGTCCCTACAAATGTGATCGGAACCTGGGGAACAAGGCCCATTCATCCAAGGCAAGCAGACACTGTTGTTCCCATCAAACTGAAGACAGATTCAAACATGTAACACAGCATGAAGCTGGAGACTGGCATGTCCTTGCTCAGGGCCAGAGAAGTCAGAGAGGTTGTAACATTGGTGGGAAACAGGCGGGACCCTGAAGCCATTCTCTCCACCCATTATTGTGTTCACATGCTGGTAATTTTCCCAAGCTGAGAAGGCTCACACTGGCCTCCTATGGGTGGTGCCAGGCAGAGCTACCAGATATGGCCAGGCCAATTAGCTCACATGCCCCCTATAGGATGTAAGTGTATCTATACTCTTCACCCAATCGCATTACAACCAAGGTGCAGGAATGTAACTTTGGGTTGTGATGTCACAGCAACATGAAACTTCACTTCCAGCCTGTAATGAGTTGAGAATGCATTGGAACTGCAGTATTCCGTGTGCCTATCCCTGCTTTTGGAGATGTATTAATAAAAGCAGTCATTTGTCACATTTCTGGACTCCTCCGGTTCTTGGCACAGGGATTTCCCTCGAGCCAGCCTCTGGTTTCTAAATTCTGCTTCAAATTGGCAGCAGAGGATGGCTGATAATGCCTTTGGTAATAAATGCTGTATCCCCTGCATTCCTGCCTGCTTCCCGTGGTACGTCCAGAGATCAGAGGTGGGAGTGTCAGGCTGTGGGGGGCGACGGCGAGTCAGAGAGCTTCAGCAGTCCTACGGAGTTGGTGTAACTATGGGCCCACATGGTTTGAAATTGAGATTCAATGAGCAAGAGCTAGAACCAGCTCTTGGGTGTCGAGCATCACCCTGTAGGCAGGAGCTAGCGCAGGGGAACTAGGAGCTACCAGAGATGCTCCTTTATCTTTTTGTCCATTTTGTATGAACTATTGCGGTTAAATGTAAATTAGATGTGTTCTAATTCTTGTTTATTAACATTCTCAAATAATCAAAGTTAATGTCACATTTACATGTTTGGAAGGCATCACTTGGCACTAGGAGCCAAAAGTAGCTCCTGGTAACTGTTGGCTTCAAGCTTACCAGGCTCTACTATGCTAGAAGCAGGAGCTAAATTGCTCCCAGCTCCCCTCAATTTGGAACCCTGTCCCAGAAATCTGGCAAATACAGGTGGGAGGGAACTGGGGCAACAGCTATGTTTTTTGTTAGTTGTTTTGTGTTTCTGTGTCAAGGTTATCTGTTTGTTAGGTGGTCAGTTTAGCTTGTGGATGAAAAAACTGGAAAATATATATATTGGTTTCCCATGCAAATTAGACTGCTTGATTCTTGGATAATTATTTAATGGTTTACCTGGGTAAATTGGTTAGCGGAAGAAGCTACATTATATCGCAGAATGTGGTTTCCTGATTTACCTCGCAGAGGTGCATATCTATAAGGCGACGCTATAGAAAAGGGACCACAAGATTTATTGGATTACTATGTTAGGAGACAGAAAGGCAGCCATATACATGTTATGTTTGTATTTTTATGTTTTGGTACACTGTGGGGCTTTAGAGTTCCCTCAAAATATTGGCATTTTAATTCAAAGTATTGTTTTTCTTTTCTTTGTATGGTTTGTGATGTCACATGTGAGGTTGGTGAATAGGACTTAAATTGCTTAGTAGGTGGTAGATTCTAGTTCAGTGAATTGGCCCTTGAATGGGTTTGAGGAGCACATGAAAGAATTGTATATTGGCCTTTGAGGGCAGAGAACAAAGAGACGGCGGTGCGCAGAGCACACCCTAGTGCATGCTGGAAAGCTAGGAGGGCTTGTTGTTATTTTAAGAGAAGTGGTTCAACATTTATGCTAATTGAGAAATGCATTGTGATCCATAGTGGAGCACGGAATTGGTGGATAACATATTGAGGTTTTGGAGTTTTGCAAAATAAAAAAATATGATGAATGAAAAGAAATTAAAAAATAATAATAAAAACGTGTGACATATTTGGGGTGGGCTCGAGAAGCATGTGGAAGAATTATGACTGGCCTAAGGCGGAGGTCAAAGTGAAGGCGACTCATAGTGTGTGTGTGTTGAGTGCATTTGAACAGTAGTAGCATGTGTTTTGAGTGCATTTAAACATGTAGCGTGTGCTCAGAAATACAGTAATCGTCTGTGTGTCTTTTTTCCATTCTCTCACGCTCTCTCTCTCTCTGTCTGTCTCATGCCGCGGCAGTCCGTCTGGGTGATATCTGTTTTATTATGTGACTGCTCTGCTCTGCTTCCACATAGAACAGTTTCTTTTTTTTTAAGGACTTGAAGGAGATCATATTTCTGCCAGCAGGCATTGGGAAGCCACATGCAGTGAGGGAGTGGGGAAGCTCAGGTCGGTGGAGCTGGCTCTAGCCAGCTCAGAAGACAACGTTACATGTGGCTGCTTTTCCAACCTATGTTTCGGGGCAACATGAGATGAAATTGAGTAGCCAACAGGAAAATACATTGAGCATCTTGGTAGCAAATTGAAGTGTGATACATGGTGCCAGCCCCCCAAAGAAGCATTGTGTTTACGTGACAGGGGTCTGGGAGAAGCAACACACATAGGAATTTGAATATAGGAAGAAATGATTTTGTGAATGTCAAATTTGATTACATGGCAACTTTGATTACATGGCAAATTATGGCAATGTGACAATTTATGCATTGGGGAAATGCGCATGAAATTCAGGCACTGTAAAGTGTGAAGCTAGGGAGACACGGTTTACTGGCAATGAGGAGGGGTTAACCTACCTGTGGAATTGACGTGGTAAACTGGGGAAGGTAGTTTGGGCAAGGAAGAAGAATATGAAAGGGCAGGAGAGCAGGCAATGGCTGCTATAGGGTGTAGGATGCTCATGAGATGTGATTTGGGAAGCAGAAGAGGAGAGGGCTATGAAGAAAGTTAATTTAACATGGTGGGGTGATTTGAGGTGCTTAACAGACAGGATTGAACATTCATATTGGGATAATGAATAACATATATTTTAACACAAGCATATGTTCCATGTTCTTGATTTCCTTTTGAACAATTCATCAACAGCTTGTTGAAGAAGAAAAGAGCATTTCAGGACTTGTCTATGTATAACCAGGCGCTATTCAGTTGCATGTTTTGTAGGATTAAGCTTCCTGGTAGAGAATAGCTGAGCTCTGCCTTACACACTGTATTAACAAGGCATTAGTTCTTGTGTTGGAGGTTTAAACATTTACTTCTCTGCAGCGTTTTGGCTCACTCAATGAGAAACTTCAGTTTTGTCTGCATATAGGACTGCAGACCCTCCTTCCACCAACTAGTAATCTGGGGCGTAAGGAGAAACAGATTAGTGGGGAATGAGGCTTGCACCAGAATGTATAGGAATGAGTGAGGGCATAGGCATGTAGAAACAAAACCTTGTATTTGGTGAGCAGAGTGATTTCTATTGACATTGTCAGGGAAACAAATTATATTGTTTTAACACTGATCCAGAGACAGGGGAAGTGACTTGTGAGGGATGGTCAGAGTGAATATTTTACTTGAAGGAGTTTAAGGTTGTGTTTTTTTAATGAGGAAAGGGCAATGAAAAGACAGTGTGTTATGAGCATAGTGTAAATGGGTATGTATGGATGACGGAAAATTGATTTGAAGGTTATATGAAGCGAAGACATCCTCTAGTCCAACAAACAATTCATTTTGGTCGCATAAGCAGCTCTCCTGTTTTCTTTAACATAACTCTTTATTTGCATTTTTAAACAAAACAGTTCCCCCATTAACTGACCCAACCCTCTTTCCACCTCCCGCCGGACCAAGAATAGTCCATGGTGCTTCTCGCTTCTCTCCACAACAGTAGGTGTCCCCTCTTCCACTAAGATGTTCCATGTTGAGTGTGCATGTCCTGGTCCCCCACTAGCCCTTTCATCGCCATGTTGGATAGGTTTGAGCTGATAAACCCAATCCTAATAGGCTAATTTTCCTTGTGCACTAGAGTGCCCTATGCCCACTCTTTAAGTACTCCAGCACCCTCGACTAGTTTGCAAGATATCTCTGATGTTCCCCTTGCAGGATATATGTTAATCTTTCTAGCGTGGTAAAGTTCCATATTTTTCCAATCCATTCATGCTCCATTGTGGGCTCCTTGGATTTCCATTTTTGTGCCAGTCCTAGTGCCCCCGCCATCATCAGGTTGACATAAACTTTGCGTTCTGCTTTTGAGGTCAGTTTGTTGAGTGCCTCATCCAAGCCTATCAGTGCTAAGCCTCTCTTATGCTCTTCATCACCCCCAGAGTTCGTTCTATTGCCTCCTCTCCCACCCTCCAGTATTCTTGTACTCCCACCATATGTGGCTCCATGTTGCCTCCTTCCCGCAATCCCTCCAGCATAGCTTAGATTCCCCAGGGTACATTTTGTGGAGTTTTGCTGGGGTTAAATGCCAGTGTAAAATCAGTTTTACCCATATTTCTCATATCTGGAGGGACCTTGTCAGCTTAGGTATGTTCCTCCAAAGCTTTCCCCAGTCTGCTTCCTCTATTGGGTCACCCGAGATCTCTTCCCATCGTTTCATGTATCCCCTATGAGGTGGGTCCTCGCCCATTTTTATCTGCGTGTATATTGCTGCAACCACCCTCATGTCCCCGGGATCAGTGGTTAGATATTTCTCAAAAGTAGTTAAATTGCGCGTTGGTGCCTCCTTCATTAGGGGGTGCTGGAGCCAATGTCTAATTTGGGTGTAACGGAAATGTTCTGCTTCTCCCACCCCGAAGTCTGATTTTCATTGGATGAAGGATTTCACCTGAGCCCCCTCAAACATGTCTCAGATCCTGTGGCACCCTCCCTCCTGCCATTTTCTAAAGGCCTTGCTTCTCTAGCCTCGGGTAAACTGTGCATTTCTAAAGATCTGAGTTAGCGGGGAGGAATAAGAGGTGATGTGAGCTCGCTTTATGGTTTCGTCCCAGACATCCCCTACTAGAGATAGTATTTTACTACTGTACATCTGTGGCAGTCTTTCTGCTTTGGGCTGCCACAGCACTACTTCCAGGTTCTTCCCTGCCACCGCCCTGTCCATTGGTGTCCAAATCTTGTCCCTGTCGCACTTCTGCAAGTCTCTGATCACTCTTGTTTGCACTGCCAAATAATAGCCTTATTAATCTGCTTCCCCCAGCCCACCTCTATTTGTAGGGGTCATCAATACCCTTTTCGATACCCTCGGTATCCTGTTGTTCCATACAAACCTGCTTGTGTATTTTTGGAGGGCCCTAAAAAGGAGGCTGGGACGGCGATGGGAGCGCTGTGAAGTAATATAAGATCTGGGAGAGTATGGACACTTTTAGGATGTTTATTATCCTAGCCATGTTATGTACATTGGGCCCCAGTCTACTAATTTGTTCTTAATGGATTCTTGTAGGGGTGGGTAGTTTGCCTCGTAGAGATCTTCTGTAGATGTTGCTAATTTAACTCCTAGATATGTTATGCTCGTCTCAACCCATCTATATAGGGAGCCCCTCTTGAGTTCCCATACCACCTCCTTTGGGATTGTCTAATTGTACATCTCAGATTTGTGTGCGTTTATTTTTAGCCCTGCCACAGCCCCCAAATTGCCTCATCGCCTTGTCTATGACCTTTATGGAAGTTTCTGGGTGAGTTATGGACAGTATCATGTTATCGGCGAACGCGGCTATTTTGTGTTCTGTTCCCCCGAACAGGACCCCAGTAATGTACTTGTTGCTTCTTACCGCTGCTAAGAGGGGCTCGAGATGTATCGCATATAGAAGGGGTGACAGCAGGCAACTCTGTTTTGTGCCCCGTTGAACTATCACTGGTTCCGTTAGATGACCATTTATAACTAGTCGCAACTGAGGTTGTTGGTAGTTTGCTTTGGCTTTAGCCAGAAACTTGTCCCCAAATCCCATCCTTACCATGGTTTTGAACAGGAATCACCCCCCACCCTGTCGAAAGCTTTCTCAGCATCCAGAGCTATGAGGAGAGCTGGGGTCTCTATCTTATTCGCCTTTTCAATAATATATACAATTCTTTGAATGTTCTCACTGGTCTGGCTCCCCCTAACAAAACCTGATTGATCTGTTTGCACGATTTGAGGGAGAATGCGTTCTAGTCTGTTTGATAATGTCTTTGTGTATATTTTGGCATCTACATTAATTAAGGAAATTGGCCAATATGAACTGCACTCCGATGGGTCCTTTCCCTTCTTTGGGAGAAGGATCACTCTCGCCTCTTGCATAGTTTGTGTAATGCCAACCCCCCACAGGAAATCCGTTGAATAGGGCCATCACGTATGGCAGTCGTATTTTCCCTGTGGTTCTTATAGAATTCAGAGGTGAATCTGTCAGGCCCTGGGGATTTATTAGGGACAGTGCTTTTCTTACCTCCCTGATTTCTTCGCTGGTTATGTCAAGCTCTAGGGATTCCCTTTCCTGTTCTGATATGCCTGGGAAACTAACCTTGTGTATGTATTCCTCTTGTGCTTGAGGCCTTGGGTCGTCTGAGCTGTATAGTTTGGAGTAATATCTGAACAACTCTTTTTTAATATACTCTGTGTTGGTGCTCATATTTCCCCCTTCCGTTTTTATTTTTACTATAGTTCTTGCCATCTCCTCTCTCCTCAGCATCCTTGCTAGTAACCTATCTGACTTGTTTGCTTTTATGTAATATCCCTGTTTAAGGGATAGTAGGGCGTGCTCCGCCGCCCTGGTCTGTATTAGGTCTAGACAGACCCTTACCACCCTGTATTCCCTCTTTGTGTCAGGATCGGCAGGTGGAGACTTTGGAAGGGTTGGAGGCAGTGACCTTTTCAGGGTAACGTTCTAGTCCTCATTCAAGATGGCAGCACGCACTATATCTTCCGGCTCCGCCCCTCCAGCCAGTGCGTTGTATCTGTTTACCTCTCGTTACTGCGCTCCGCTTTTCTGAATCCTTCTCTCGTGATTTCAATTCTGTCATTCTATAGTATCCGTTGCTATCAGTCCTTTCTAACCTCTACGGCTACTCGCTGTATTTTCCCTGCTACTCTACTTCGGTTCGCCTGTTTGTTTTCCTCTTTCCGCTAGCTTAGACTCCATATCTCTATTCACGGCGTCTGCCGTTCTGCATTGCTTTCTCTCATTGTTTTACGCGCGAGCTGCTCTCGCGACTTCCATTTCTCCTTCTTACCTTCACGGCGCCTGCCGTTCTGCATTGCTTTCTCTCATTGTTCTACGCGCGAGCTGCTCTCGCGACTTCCATTTCTCCTTCCTACCTTCACGGCGCCTGCCGTTCCGCACTGCTTACTTTCTTCGTTCTGCACGCGAACTGCTCTCGCGACTTCCATTTCTCCTTCCTACCTTCACGGCGCCTGCCGTTCCGCACTGCTTGCTTTCTTCGTTCTGCACGCAAACTGCTCTCGCGAACTTCCATTTCTCCTCCCTGCCTTCACGGCGCCTGCCGTTCCGCACTGCTTGCTTTCTTCGTTCTGCACGCGAACTGCTCTCGCGACTTCATTTCTCCTTCCTACCTTCACGGCGCCTGCCGTTCCGCACTGCTTCCTTTCTTCGTTCTGCACGCGAGCTGCTCTCGCGACTCCCATTTCTGCTCCGTACATTCGCGGAGCTTGCCTATTCTGCATAGCTGATTTCTTTTTACATACGAGTTTACTTTGTGTTTGTGTACTTTCATTGTGATTCTCAGCATAGGCTCACGGCGCCTGTCCGTTCCTACTTATTTTCTGTTTATGATTCCATCTGTATAGGTTTTCAGTTTCCATAGCAATTCCCTTATTGGCTCTAGTGCTATCTCTCTGTATTTTTGGTACTTCCTCCTTTTTTTTTTATTAGGTTCCATCCTCTTATTTCTTTTGCCCTTCTCATCCCGTTGGATCATCTCAGGACTTAGGTCTTTTGAAACTCAACTTTCCCCACATCTGCAAAGCACCAGAACCAGGGTTTTTTCTGCCTTCCGGCTTTTTCCCTGGGGCGAGGCTGGCCCTCCTGGAGGTCCCCTTGAGCAGGTTCTCATCTCTGTCACGGTGGCCTCTGGAGGGGCCAGACCTTATTTACACGAAAGAAAAGGACGGAAACTAAAGGAAAGTCTGCCCAAAGAAAGAAAGAAGGACAAGAAGAAGCCTGAAACAGCACTTAAGGAACGTACTTCCGAGTATTCAGGTGAGGAGAAGGGGGAACTGGAACCGGAACCTGACAGCATACAATGCCCTACTCACACGATGGCTTCCTTGGAGCAATACCAAGAACTGGTAGCTGCGATGCAGAATCTAACAGCAGAGTTTCAAGCCCTGAGAACGGAGAATGTTGCACTCCGACAACAGGTCGTTTTACGCCGTGATGACTATGGAGACCTGCCAACTATGCCACTCTCTTTCGGAAAGTATGATGGGTATCCTGGTGGTCTAAAGGACTTTCTTGATGCCTGTAAGGTGTACTTTGCCTTCAGGCCCCATGCATATGATACGGCCAGATCAAGGGTCGGGTTCATCATCGCTAACCTCTCTGGAAATGCATTATCTTGGGTAACGCCGTTCGTTACAAGCAATGACCCGTCCTTAAATGATTACGACCGTTGTTTGGAGCTGTTTAAGGAAAGGTTTGACAGACCGGAAGTACTCTATTCCGCTTTGGAAGCCATTCTGGACGTTCACCAAGGAAACACGGATTTGCAAACTTACATCTCCCGTTTCCAGAGACTAGCAGCCAAGACGGACTGGCCAGATTCGGCCCAACAGACCATTTTCAGACGAGGCCTTCATGATGAAATTAAGGATGAGCTGGCTAGAGTAGCCCGACCTGCTTCTTTCAGGGATCTGATAACTCTGTCTCTCCAGATTGAATTTCGTCTACAGGAAAGGCGACAAGAAAGAAGACGACCTAGAGGAACCTCTCAGGCATTAAGTTTCCCTTCCCCTTCTCCTCTCACAAGACCCTCAACCATAGCAGAAGAACCCATGCAGATCGGAGCCACCCGGGGCCCCCTGACTCCAGAAGAAAGAAAGAGAAGACGGAACTCCGGGTTATGCATGTACTGTGGTTCCTCCAAACACCTACTGAGAGACTGCCCGGATGTACCTCCTCGACGGAAGGAAAACTTCAGCCCCCGCTCTGCTGCAAGGGAAGTGTCGGGGGAATTGACAAGCACCCTTGCATCAACACAAGAACCCTAAACAACCCGGAAGAGAATAGTCTGATGGTGTTCAAGGTTAAACTTTGGTTGTCAGGTTCTGCCCCCACTGAGGTATTAGCTATGTTGGACTATGGAGCAGCGGGAAATTTCATGGACCTAAGATGGGCAACCGAACACCAGGTGGCTACCAGACTCAAGTCTGCTCCCATACCAGTTGAGGGCTTAGACGGCAGATCTTTATCATCTGGACCCATTACCTCTGAAACATTCCCGCTCAAGATGATGATGGTCCACCATGAAGAGATTCTGGTATTTGACCAGATCAGAGCAGCTCATTTTCCCTTGATAATAGGGATTCCGTGGTTAAGAAAACATAAGCCACACATCAACTGGACAGATAACAAGGTGAACTTTGACTCACAGTTCTGTAAGACCCACTGTATGGAACTTTCCATTGCCGGAACCACAGATGTCGGAGCTGAAACAGGAAGACCAATCCACAATCCAGTGATCGTTTCTTCTATCCCTCTACAATATCAGGCATTTGCTGAGGTATTCATGGATGCTATACCCAAGAAGCTGCCCCCGCATAGAGCTGAGGACTGCAGCATCGACTTGATACCAGAAGCCGTGGTTCCTTTCGGACGTATGTATCCCTTATCGCTCCCTGAACGGACTGCCCTTCAAAACTATCTGGATGATAATCTTCAGAACGACTTATTCAAGAATCAAGGTCCTCCTTTGGGGCCTCTTTGTTCTTTATCCCCACGAAGGATTCCAAAGAGTTACGTCCGTGTATAGATTATCGAGGCTTGAATAAGGTTACCATCCGTGACAGATATCCCATGCCATTGATTCGGGACATATTAGAAGCGGTACAAGGAGCCGTCTACTTCACGAAGCTTGACCTAAGAGGTGCCTATCACCTGCTGCGTATAAGAAAGGGGGACGAGTGGAAGACTGCATTCTGCACCCCCTTTGGCTTATATGAATACCGGGTGATGCCATTTGGCCTGGTAAACGCCCCAGCCATATTCCAAAGGTACATGGATAAGGTGTTTTCCGACGTGTTGTTCATAACGGTGGTGGTATACCTAGATGACATCTTCATCTTTTCCAAAACCCTTGCAGAGCATAGAAGACTTGTCATACAGGTGTTGCAGCGTCTTCAGTCCCACCAGCTACTGATCAAACCGGAAAAGTGTCAATTTGAGGTTACGTCAGTGTCCTACTTAGGATTTATCCTGTCTAAGCAAGGGATAGAGATGGATCCGATCAAGATAAGGGCAATCAGAGACTGGAAAGAACCTACTAATATAAAGGAGCTACAGAGTTTCCTGGGTTTAGCAAACTTTTATCGAAGATTCATACCCAATTTCTCAAACACCGTGCTTCCTCTAACTTCCTTGTTAAAGAAGGGCGTAAGGTTCATCTTTTGTGAAGAGCCCAGAAGAGCATTTATCGCCCTTAAGGAATGCTTTTCTAGGGCACCCATACTGGTCCAACCGGATCAGTCTAAGCCATACATTCTGGAAACCGATGCTTCTTTGGGTGCAGTCGGGGCAATCCTACTACAGAAACTAGAAGATGGTGTAGAACATCCTGTGGCCTACTATTCCAAGACCCTGACTACAAGTGAGCGCAATTATTCTGTAATTGAAAGGGAACTTTTAGCAATCAAGTTAGCATGCCAAGAGTGGCGTCATTTATTGCAAGGAGCCGCCCACAGCTTTGACATCAGAACAGACCATCATAACCTTCGGGTCCTACAACAGATGGAATGCACAAACGCACGCCACGCCCGGTGGGCTTATTTTTTCTTGCAGTATGACTTTAATATCACCTATATTCCCGGCACAGAGAATATGAAGGCTGATGCTTTGTCTCGCAGTCTAGGGGAATGCTCAGGTACCTACATGGGACATGAATTGGTCTTCCCAGGACGCAGGATAATTGCATCCTCTCTTTCTTTTCTTCAAGATCTAATAACTGAGTATCAAACAGGCTCTGAACTCCCTTCCTCGGTCGTTCTTGGTAAGGACGGGTTGTATTATCAGGGTGAAGCACTGTTCATTCCCACCAAGAGACTCCAGACTCTTGTCCTCTCTTGGTGCCACGACACCCCACTAACAGGTCATCCAGGAGTCAGAAAGACTTACAACCTGCTACGCAGGGGCTTTTGGTGGCCAGCTCTTCGGAATGATGTGGATCGGTATGTATCTACGTGTTCGGTTTGTGCCTCCAACAAACTTCGAACTGGAAAACCGCTAGGGTTATTGCAGCAACCCTCCTTGCCTGAACGCCCCTGGGAACATATTTCCACAGATTTTATTGTGGATCTTCCCCCATCCGAAAACATGACTGTGATCATGGTGACTGTCGATTCTTTCAGTAAGTTGACTCACTTCTCCGCCTTCAAACACATTCCTTCAGCCTCTGAGACAGCGGCAGTATTCCTCCGAGATATAGTGCGCCTACATGGGTTACCTCGGACAGTGATTTCAGATAGAGGACCTCAATTCACTTCTAAGTTTTGGGCTTCTCTTTGCCAGACTCTGGGGATTCACAGGGCTCTCTCTTCGGGTTATCACCCTCAGAGTAATGGACAGACCGAGAGATTGAACGCCAGTCTGGAACAGTACCTGAGGTGCTTTTGTAGCCCGCAGCAGGGGAATTGGTTTTGTTTCCTTCCGCAAGCAGAGTTTGCCTACAATAATGCTCTGCATACTACCATCCAGATGAGTCCTTTTTTTTGTACTTATGGGTACAATCCCCAACATTTGCCCTGGCTCAGCGCCCCTTCCACCAAGATTCCGGCTGTGGCTGAGGTTCTGAAGGACTTACAAGAAGTTCATGAGCTAGCTCAGAAAGCACACCTGAGCAGTCAAAAAGCACAAAAGAGATGGGCAGACAAGAGAAGAAGCCTCAATCCTACATGGCAGGTTGGACAATTGGTCTGATTGTCTACCCGTTTCTTGCCTAGGTGGGTACATTCCGGCAAATTCTCCTCACGGTTCCTCGGGCCGTTCCCCATAGTACAACGGATTAACCCGGTGGCCTTTAAGCTTAGACTCCCTGATTACCTCAAGAGGGTACATCCGGTTTTCCATGTCTCCTTACTCAAGGAATACAAGGAAGATCCTTTCCAAAGACCAGTCCACAGGGTACGTGCTCAAGTGAACCCAACACCAGAAGAATACGAAGTGGCCTACTTGGTTGATTCTCGGTACCGCAGGGGTAGGTTACAATACCTGGTACATTGGAAGGGTTACCCGTTGGAAGAGAGGTCTTGGGAACCGGTGAGCCATATTCATGCCCCCAGACTGATAAGGAGATTTCACCACTTTCACCCGGGCAAGCCTGGGGGACCCCCGATGAGAAGGGGGTATACTGTCAGGATCGGCAGGTGGAGACTTTGGAAGGGTTGGTGGCAGTGACCTTTTCAGGGTAACGTTCTAGTCCTCATTCAAGATGGCAGCACGCACTATATCTTCCGGCTCTGCCCCTCCAGCCAGTGCGTTGTATCTGTTTACCTCTCGTTACTGCGGTCCGCTTTTCTGAATCCTTCTCTCGTGATTTCAATTCTGTCATTCTATAGTATCCGCTGCTATCAGTCCTTTCTAACCTCTACGGCTACTCGCTGTATTTTCCCTGCTACTCTACTTCGGTTCGCCTGTTTGTTTTCCTCTTTCCGCTAGCTTAGACTCCATATCTCTATTCACGGCGCCTGCTGTTCTGCATTGCTTTCTCTCATTGTTCTACACGCGAGCTGCTCTCGCGACTTCCATTTCTCCTTCCTACCTTCACGGCGCCTGCCGTTCTGCATTGCTTTCTCTCATTGTTCTACGCGCGAGCTGCTCTCGCGACTTCCATTTCTCCTTCCTACCTTCACGGTGCCTGCCGTTCCGCACTGCTTACTTTCTTCGTTCTGCACGCGAACTGCTCTTGCGACTTCCATTTCTCCTTCCTACCTTCATGGCGCCTGCCGTTCCGCACTGCTTGCTTTCTTCCTTCTGCACGCGAACTGCTCTCGCGACTTCCATTTCTCCTTCCTGCCTTCACGGCGCCTGCCGTTCCGCACTGCTTGCTTTCTTCGTTCTGCACACAAACTGCTCTTGCAACTTCATTTCTCCTTCCTACCTTCACGGCGCCTGCCGTTCCACACTGCTTCCTTTCTTCGTTCTGCACGCGAGCTGCTCTCGCGACTCCCATTTCTGCTCTGTACATTCGCGGAGCTTGCCTATTCTGCATAGCTGATTTCTTTTTACATACGAGTTTACTTTGCGTTTGTGTACTTTCATTGTGATTCTCAGCATAGACTCACGGCGCCTGTCCGTTCCTACTTATTTTCTGTTTGTGATTCCATCTGTATAGGTTTTCAGTTTCCATAGCAATTCCCTTATTGGTTCTAGTGCTATCTCTCTGTATTTTTGGTACTTCCTCCTTTTTTTTTATTAGGTTCCATCCTCTTATTTCTTTTGCCCTTCTCATCCCGTTGGATCATCTCAGGACTTTGGTCTTTGGAAACTCAACTTTCCCCACATCTGCAAAGCACCAGAACCAGGGTTTTTTCTGCCTTCCGGCTTTTTCCCTGGGGCGAGGCTGGCCCTCCTGGAGGTCCCCTTGAGCAGGTTCTCATCTCTGTCACAGTGGCCTCTGGAGGGGCCAGACCTTATTTACACGAAAGAAAAGGACGGAAACTAAAGGAAAGTCCGCCCAAAGAAAGAAAGAAGGACAAGAAGAAGCCTGAAACAGCACTTAAGGAACGTACTTCCGAGTATTCAGGTGAGGAGAAGGGGGAACTGGAACCGGAACCTGACACTTTGTCTCCCTGCTCACATCCGGTCCCAGTCTATTCATTATCTCTTTGAGCTTCCCCTCCAGGTTTGCTTCCTCTAGTCTCATTTCCCTATCTCTGCGTGCCTTAATGGCTATGATCTTCCCCCTTATTGTCACTTTAAGCACATCCCAACTCGTCTGTGGCAGCGTGTCCTCGGTTTCATTGCCTTCAACAAAACTCTTAATCCCCTCCGTGACCTCTCGTGTCAGATTCTCGTCCCTAAACAGGAACGCCAGGTATCGCCATTTCCATAAACCCGGAGGACCTCTGTTTATTTTCATTGTTAGTTTTATTGGGAGCATGATCTGAGTGTATTAATGTCCCTACACTTATCTCCTTCATCCGCCCTAAGAGACCTCCCGACGCCCACATGTAGTCTATCCTGGAATGTGTTCGGTGGACGCGGGAATAAAAAGTACTTCTTGCTTCTGTCTCTTGTGGGGTCCCATGCCATTTTGAAGTCTCCCATTAGGACAATGGGAGTCTTTACGAATTTTTCCAGTCTGTTCAATGATTTTTGAATGAATGTTTCCTTCCCAGCTTTGGGAGCGTATAACGCAACTACTGTGTAGGCCTCCCCCCTCCCCTTTAGAGTCACCACCAAATACCTTCCTTGATCATCCCTATCCATGTCTGTATGTTTTAGGTCAAGATCATTCCTCAGGGCTAGGAGGACCCCCCTTTCTTGCTAGGTTGTGTTGACTGGAATATTCTGTTAAAGCCCCTTAGCCTTATCCTGTCCCTGTCCCTAGTGTGAACATGCGTTTCCTGGAGGGCTATTATATCTGGATGCTCCCTTTTCAGGAAACCTTCGATTCGTTTCCGTTTAACTGGGGAGTTCGACCCATTGACATTAAGGGATATAAATGTGAGATCGCTGTCGTTAGTCATTGGCCCCTGGGTGGTCCTGTGATCGTAGTCTCCCCCTGTACCCTTGCTCGGACTCCCCCTGCTTGCCACCCCCTGGCCTCCTGCCCCCTTCTCCCTCATCCCCTCTAAACCCCTCCCACCTCCTCCCCCATGCCCCCCCTGGGTGGATTCAACCAGCCTCTAGCCCCCTCTAATCAGTGTCTCGAGGATTAAACCCAACACTTCCTATACCCATTCTGTCTCTGATCACCCTCCCCAGGCTTAGAAAGCTCTTACATCCCAATTGCCTGCTTTGGTGCTTGATCATTCAGCGTTCTTTGCCGGGCTACTTTCCTTTTCCGATTGTGTTCCCACTATAGGGCCCTTCAATTGTGGCTGGTACCCCCCTCTCTTGGAGCGTTTGGTTCTCACTGATGACCATTCCCAGGGTTTGCGGGTGCTTTGAAGCCCGGGCGCTTCATGACCGGGCAGACGGCCCTCTTCTCTATTGCCAAAAGACTTGCTCCCTCTTTGTAGAACTTGATTCTCCGTTGCTTCCTGTGAGAAGGGGCCCGGAGTGGAGGGGGTGCCGGGAGGGGTAGCGGGACTCCGCGGGATCGCGGCAATGGGCCGCGAGACAGAAAACGCAGCCCTGTCCCACCCGTTCTCCCCGGGACTCTACAGGATCGTGGCAACTGGCCGCGACATGAAAAGAGCGGCCCCCTCTCGCCCAGCCTTACCTGAACCCGCCAAGGGTAACACCGTGGCTTGCAGCCCGGGAGCCGGGTTGGTGACGGCGAACCCGCGGGAAACACGGGCAGTCACGGAGAGCCGGCCCACACGGCCCGCCGAGCGTCTCTCCCCACCAGGAAGGGAGAGAAGGGAGAGACGGCTTGCTCGGCGGGGCGGTCCGCTCTGGAACGGCCACAGAAACAAACACACATGGCGAGAGGGAGAGACTTCAAAAGGGGGGAGGGACTCACGGGATGGAGTTGCCTGGGAGCGGGACTCTTCTGGCAGGCAGCAGAATCAGCCACTCTGGGAAACCACGGCAGCCTTTAAAGGAGGCGGGACATGGCAATACCAGCCAATGAGAAGTCTGATTGACAGGGAAGCTTTCCATTGGGGGGAAGCAAGTCACTCACATCATATAAAAGCCCGGGAACTAATCCGGCGTTTGTTGTTGATTTTCCTAGTCATACGAAGAGGACGAGGAGAGAAGGAACAACTGGTGGGCCTATCCGGACAACAAGGAGACTTAGGAGGGTTTAAATCCTGTACCTGGAAGACTGCCTAAGAGTGGAGTAACTCTCAAGGAGCTCATGGACTATATTTTCATTAGTTTAAAATCACATGAATAAAGTATAATTTCAGCAACCCAAACCTGGTCCGGGTCTTGATTCCTACATTGGCGACGAAGGTGGGATTAGCGACAACGCGATGGAGACCCTAATTAAAACCCTGACGGATGGCCAACAGCAGTTGCAGCAATTAATACAGCTGCAAACACAACAGGCAGTGGCTGATCGCCAGGCGTTCCAGCAAGCCATCCAGTTACAGGGCACCCTACAGACCACGGCCCAGGACAAACAACATGAGAACATTGTCAGGCTCACAGATGCAGTAACCAGCACGAGGAACCAACCCATGGTGCCGTCCACCCTGCTCCAGAAGTATAAGGAGGGAGAGGATCCAGCCTTTTTCTTCACAAGTTTTGAGAGGATTGCAAGAAATGCGCAATGGCCGCCTGAACGCTGGGGACAGTATGTGACTCCCTTGTTATCTGGGGTAATGCAGGGTGCATATCAGGCTGTGAACCCCAATGGTAACACTCCATATGGGGAAATTAAAGCAGCTGTACTGGACCGTCTAGGCCTGGATGAGGAGGCCTATCGCCTTCAGCTAAGGGACACCAAGTTAAGAAACGGAGAGAGTCCCAGGCAGTTATATTACCGCATTAAAGATCTGACGGAGAAGTGGATGCAATCCCCTACACCAGCCAACCAACCCCTCCTAGATAAAATAATCCTGGAACAGTTCATAGAAGCCTTGCCGAGCCCAATGCAAAGATGGGTTAGGCAACACCACAGGCCTACATTGGCGGAAGCCGTGGACATTGCATCGGCTTATCAAAAGGCCGGGTACAGTCGCTTCCCCTCAACAAGTATACCAGGAAGGATGACGTCGCTGAACTTTGAACATCAGATACAAAAAGGCCCAAAAGTGGCACACACCAGATGGAGGCAACCGGAGGAGGTCTCCAGGAAACTAGAAGAAAGGAAGACTGGATACGAGGAGAGACAGCCACCCATAATCCCGGGAGTTCGACAACCCCAGTGCTTTGAGTGTGGTGAATGGGGTCACATTGCCCGGTTTTGCCCCAGAAGGAAGACCACAGAACCTATGGAAATTGGCTACATGAAGCCACACCCGGAAGTACGTAACCCTGGTCCATACATCGTGGATATAAGAGTGGATGGACGACCGACCCGGGCGCTGCTGGATAGCGGAAGTCGACAAACAGCCATATCTCCCACCGTGAGTAATAACCCTAATTTACCTAACATTTCTATACCGATAAAGTGTATACATGGGGACATTAAAACATACCCGATGAGAGAGGTACAGATAGAGGTGAACCATGAAACCACCCAATTAAAGGCTGCCGTCCTTCCTACACTACCCACCCCAGTGATCCTGGGAACTGACCTACCCCACTTTAGTAAAGCACTGGATAAAGAAAGAGCGAAGAGCAACAGAACCTCGAACATAGGTGACTCTAGAAACCCCCCCGGACATAAAAGACGGAATAGACTAGAGTGGTGCCAAGCCAGTTACATGACCCGACCCATTAACTGGCAACCCGAGGATCATGAGGACTCCCTGAGGGGGGAAACCCTAACTGATCCCACCCTTCGGGTAGCCCGTGAGAGAGCGGCCAATGAGAAAGATCCAGACGTAACAAAAGGACCTGGCTTCATGTTCCGTCATGGACTATTGTACAGAAAATATAAGGCGGACGATGGGACTGTAAAGGAACAATTGATATTACCAAAACCCCATAGAATGGTCATAATGCAACTGGCACACAACCACCCCTGCGGCGAACATATGGCCTCCCTGAAAACGCAGCAGAACATACTGAGACGGTTCTACTGGCCAGGTATATACGGTGAAGTATCCCAGTTCTGTAAGGCGTGTCCCACTTGCCAGCTAACAAGTGGCGTCTTACCAGCAAAAGCCCCTTTGCAGAAAATGACCCTTATTAACGTTCCTTTCCAGCGGATAGGCATGGACATTGTTGGACCAATAGAACCCGCATCCTGTGGATACAAGTATATACTAGTCATTGTTGACTATGCTACGCGGTATCCAGAGGCTTTTCCCTTGAAGGGAACATCAGCCCGACAACTATGCGACCAGCTCATTCCCTTCTTCGCAAGAGTGGGCTTACCTTCGGAAGTTATCACAGACCAAGGGACCAATTTTATGTCCACCTTACTTCGGCAGGTATGCGAAAGACTGTAGATACATCAGTTACGCACCTCATTATACCATCCCCAGACCGATGGCCTTGACGAAAGGTACAACAAAACGATCAAGAAAATGATACGGAGAGTGACCGGGTCCGATGGGAAGAACTGGGACCGCATATTGCCCTTGGTCTTGATGGTATTACGCGACACCCCACAGTCGTCTACCGGTTTTTCTCCATTCGAGCTCCTTTTCGGAAGACAACCCCGAACCATCTTGGACCTTGTAAAAGAAGAATGGGAGACTTCGGATGAGATCTCTTTAACAGAGTACACCGAAGAGTTGAAGGAACATTTGACAGCACTCCGCTCGATGGCCGAGACGAATCTGGGACACGCACAGACAAACCAGGAGAACATTTATAACAAAGGAAGTCGGATGAGAACTTTCCGAATGGGAGGCCAAGTACTAATCCTACTACCCACCAGTACTAACAAGCTATTGGCCAGATGGAGAGGTCCTTATGAAGTTAAGGAGGTACTCAGCCCTGTGACGTATCGGATCCACCAACCCGATCGTGCCACACCAGACAAAGTATACCATGTGAACCTGCTAAAAGCATGGAACGCGCCTGTATTGGTAGCCACAATGGATGCCGGTGAGGATACCTCAGAACAAAACGTGAATCATGAACAGGGCAAGCTAGAAGACGTGCAATGGGGAACCATCTTGACTCCTTCCATGAAGTCAGAACTTTTGACCAGACTGTCTCCCTTTGGAGAAGCGTTCTCGGCCTTACCAGGGAGGACCAATTTAATCGAACACGAGATCAAAACCGATCCCGGACAGATTGTTAGACTAAGACCCTATCGTATTCCAGAAGCACGAAGGATGGTTATCCGAAACGAAGTAGAAAAGATGCTCCGTATGGATATAATTGAACCCTCAACCAGCCCATGGTCATCCCCGATAGTGTTGGTACCAAAGCCCGATGATACTATTAGATTTTGTATGGACTACCGACAATTAAATACGATCTCCAATTATGAAGCATATCCTATGCCACGAATGGACGAGCTGTTGGAAAGGCTAGGATCTGCCAACTTCCTAAGCACGCTTGACCTAACTAAGGGTTATTGGCAGATTCCCTTGAAATCTACGGACCGGGAAAAGACTGCCTTTACCACTCCCCAAGGTCTATACCAATTCAAGGTTTTGCCATTCGGGCTACACGGTGCACCAGCCACCTTCCAGAGACTGATGGATGTCATACTACGTCCCCATGAGAATTATGCTGCGGCTTACTTAGACGACATCGTCGTGTATAGCACGACCTGGACAGAACATGTACGCCACTTGGAACAGGTGGTGTCTGAGTTGTTTAAGGCAGGCCTACACATTAATCCGAAGACAACAGTGATAGGGGCACACGAGACAAAATATCTGGGACACTTGGTAGGCGGAGGCGCGATACGACCGCAATTCTCGAAAATCCAGGCCATCCACGAGATTCCTACTCCATCCACGAAGAAACAGATCCGTGCCTTTTTGGGTTTCATAGGCTACTACCGTAGATTTATCCCAGATTTCTCCTCGGTGGCAGCTCCACTAACTGACGCTTTAAGGAACAAAGGGTCTCCCGATTTGACCAAGAACACCGCTGCTTTGGAAGCTATCGATGTCCTAAAGCAGAGGATCACCTCAAATCCAATACTTCGGTGCCCCGACTTCCATAGACAATTTTTTCTTCAGACGGACACGTCGAATCAGGGGCTGGGAGCAGTTCTTTCACAGGAACAAGGGGGCGAACTTCAACCCGTCTGTTTCGTGAGCAGGAAGCTCGTACCTCACGAGGAGGCCTATTCCACTATTGAGAAGGAGTGTTTGGCCATCAAATGGGTGGTAGAGACCCTCAGGTATTATCTCTTGGGTCGCTGCTTTACGTTGTATACCGACCATGCCCCCTTACAGTGGCTCGCAAGACATAAAGATACCAACCAGCGGGTACTCAGATGGTTCCTGTCTCTTCAACCGTTCGATTTCCTTACCTTACACAGACCTGCGGGTTTCCAGTTGGTGGCTGACTATCTGTCCCGGAATGCTCCCTTGCCCGATCGGCCAGGGTTTGTGATGGGGAGATGTGAGAAGGGGCCTGGAGTGGAGGGGGTGCCGGGAGGGGTAGCGGGACTCCGCGGGATCGCGGCAATGGGCCGCGAGACAGAAAACGCAGCCCCGTCCCACCCGTTCTCCCCGGGACTCTACAGGATCGCGGCAACGGGCCGCGGCATGAAAAGAGCGGCCCCCTCTCGCCCAGCCTTACCTGAACCCGCCAAGGGTAACGCCGTGGCTTGCAGCCCGGGAGCCGGGTTGGTGACGGCGAACCCGCGGGAAACACGGGCAGTCACGGAGAGCCGGCCCACACGGCCCGCCAAGCGTCTCTCCCCACCAGGAAGGGAGAGAAGGGAGAGACGGCTTGCTCGGCAGGGCGGTCCGCTCTGGAACGGCCACAGAAACAAACACACATGGCGAGAGGGAGAGACTTCAAAAGGGGGGAGGGACTCACGGGATGGAGTTGCCTGGGAGCGGGACTCTTCTGGCAGGCAGCAGAATCAGCCACTCTGGGAAACCACGGCAGCCTTTAAAGGAGGCGGGACATGGCAATACCAGCCAATGAGAAGTCTGATTGACAGGGAAGCTTTCCATTGGGGGGAAGCAAGTCACTCACATCATATAAAAGCCCGGGAACTAATCCGGCGTTTGTTGTTGATTTTCCTAGTCATACGAAGAGGACGAGGAGAGAAGGAACAACTGGTGGGCCTATCCGGACAACAAGGAGACTTAGGAGGGTTTAAATCCTGTACCTGGAAGACTGCCTAAGAGTGGAGTAACTCTCAAGAAGCTCATGGACTATATTTTCATTAGTTTAAAATCACATGAATAAAGTATAATTTCAGCAACCCAAACCTGGTCCGGGTCTTGATTCCTACATTGGCGACGAAGGTGGGATTAGCGACAACGCGATGGAGACCCTAATTAAAACCCTGACGGATGGCCAACAGCAGTTGCAGCAATTAATACAGCTGCAAACACAACAGGCAGTGGCTGATCGCCAGGCGTTCCAGCAAGCCATCCAGTTACAGGGCACCCTACAGACCACGGCCCAGGACAAACAACATGAGAACATTGTCAGGCTCACAGATGCAGTAACCAGCACGAGGAACCAACCCATGGTGCCGTCCACCCTGCTCCAGAAGTATAAGGAGGGAGAGGATCCAGCCTTTTTCTTCACAAGTTTTGAGAGGATTGCAAGAAATGCGCAATGGCCGCCTGAACGCTGGGGACAGTATGTGACTCCCTTGTTATCTGGGGTAATGCAGGGTGCATATCAGGCTGTGAACCCCAATGGTAACACTCCATATGGGGAAATTAAAGCAGCTGTACTGGACCGTCTAGGCCTGGATGAGGAGGCCTATCGCCTTCAGCTAAGGGACACCAAGTTAAGAAACGGAGAGAGTCCCAGGCAGTTATATTACCGCATTAAAGATCTGACGGAGAAGTGGATGCAATCCCCTACACCAGCCAACCAACCCCTCCTAGATAAAATAATCCTGGAACAGTTCATAGAAGCCTTGCCGAGCCCAATGCAAAGATGGGTTAGGCAACACCACAGGCCTACATTGGCGGAAGCCGTGGACATTGCATCGGCTTATCAAAAGGCCGGGTACAGTCGCTTCCCCTCAACAAGTATACCAGGAAGGATGACGTCGCTGAACTTTGAACATCAGATACAAAAAGGCCCAAAAGTGGCACACACCAGATGGAGGCAACCGGAGGAGGTCTCCAGGAAACTAGAAGAAAGGAAGACTGGATACGAGGAGAGACAGCCACCCATAATCCCGGGAGTTCGACAACCCCAGTGCTTTGAGTGTGGTGAATGGGGTCACACTGCCCGGTTTTGCCCCAGAAGGAAGACCACAGAACCTATGGAAATTGGCTACATGAAGCCACACCCGGAAGTACGTAACCCTGGTCCATACATCGTGGATATAAGAGTGGATGGACGACCGACCCGGGCGCTGCTGGATAGCGGAAGTCGACAAACAGCCATATCTCCCACCGTGAGTAATAACCCTAATTTACCTAACATTTCTATACCGATAAAGTGTATACATGGGGACATTAAAACATACCCGATGAGAGAGGTACAGATAGAGGTGAACCATGAAACCACTCAATTAAAGGCTGCCGTCCTTCCTACACTACCCACCCCAGTGATCCTGGGAACTGACCTACCCCACTTTAGTAAAGCACTGGATAAAGAAAGAGCGAAGAGCAACAGAACCTCGAACATAGGTGACTCTAGAAACCCCCCCGGACATAAAAGACGGAATAGACTAGAGTGGTGCCAAGCCAGTTACATGACCCGACCCATTAACTGGCAACCCGAGGATCATGAGGACTCCCTGAGGGGGGAAACCCTAACTGATCCCACCCTTCGGGTAGCCCGTGAGAGAGCGGCCAATGAGAAAGATCCAGACGTAACAAAAGGACCTGGCTTCATGTTCCGTCATGGACTATTGTACAGAAAATATAAGGCGGACGATGGGACTGTAAAGGAACAATTGATATTACCAAAACCCCATAGAATGGTCATAATGCAACTGGCACACAACCACCCCTGCGGCGAACATATGGCCTCCCTGAAAACGCAGCAGAACATACTGAGACGGTTCTACTGGCCAGGTATATACGGTGAAGTATCCCAGTTCTGTAAGGCGTGTCCCACTTGCCAGCTAACAAGTGGCGTCTTACCAGCAAAAGCCCCTTTGCAGAAAATGACCCTTATTAACGTTCCTTTCCAGCGGATAGGCATTGACATTGTTGGACCAATAGAACCCGCATCCTGTGGATACAAGTATATACTAGTCATTGTTGACTATGCTACGCGGTATCCAGAGGCTTTTCCCTTGAAGGGAACATCAGCCCGACAACTATGCGACCAGCTCATTCCCTTCTTCGCAAGAGTGGGCTTACCTTCGGAAGTTATCACAGACCAAGGGACCAATTTTATGTCCACCTTACTTCGGCAGGTATGCGAAAGACTGTAGATACATCAGTTACGCACCTCATTATACCATCCCCAGACCGATGGCCTTGACGAAAGGTACAACAAAACGATCAAGAAAATGATACGGAGAGTGACCGGGTCCGATGGGAAGAACTGGGACCGCATATTGCCCTTGGTCTTGATGGTATTACGCGACACCCCACAGTCGTCTACCGGTTTTTCTCCATTCAAGCTCCTTTTCGGAAGACAACCCCGAACCATCTTGGACCTTGTAAAAGAAGAATGGGAGACTTCGGATGAGATCTCTTTAACAGAGTACACCGAAGAGTTGAAGGAACATTTGACAGCACTCCGCTCGATGGCCGAGACGAATCTGGGACACGCACAGACAAACCAGGAGAACATTTATAACAAAGGAAGTCGGATGAGAACTTTCCGAATGGGAGGCCAAGTACTAATCCTACTACCCACCAGTACTAACAAGCTATTGGCCAGATGGAGAGGTCCTTATGAAGTTAAGGAGGTACTCAGCCCTGTGACGTATCGGATCCACCAACCCGATCGTGCCACACCAGACAAAGTATACCATGTGAACCTGCTAAAAGCATGGAACGCGCCTGTATTGGTAGCCACAATGGATGCCGGTGAGGATACCTCAGAACAAAACGTGAATCATGAACAGGGCAAGCTAGAAGACGTGCAATGGGGAACCATCTTGACTCCTTCCATGAAGTCAGAACTTTTGACCAGACTGTCTCCCTTTGGAGAAGCGTTCTCGGCCTTACCAGGGAGGACCAATTTAATCGAACACGAGATCAAAACCGATCCCGGACAGATTGTTAGACTAAGACCCTATCGTATTCCAGAAGCACGAAGGATGGTTATCCGAAACGAAGTAGAAAAGATGCTCCGTATGGATATAATTGAACCCTCAACCAGCCCATGGTCATCCCCGATAGTGTTGGTACCAAAGCCCGATGATACTATTAGATTTTGTATGGACTACCGACAATTAAATACGATCTCCAATTATGAAGCATATCCTATGCCACGAATGGACGAGCTGTTGGAAAGGCTAGGATCCGCCAACTTCCTAAGCACGCTTGACCTAACTAAGGGTTATTGGCAGATTCCCTTGAAATCTACGGACCGGGAAAAGACTGCCTTTACCACTCCCCAAGGTCTATACCAATTCAAGGTTTTGCCATTCGGGCTACACGGTGCACCAGCCACCTTCCAGAGACTGATGGATGTCATACTACGTCCCCATGAGAATTATGCTGCGGCTTACTTAGACGACATCGTCGTGTATAGCACGACCTGGACAGAACATGTACGCCACTTGGAACAGGTGGTGTCTGAGTTGTTTAAGGCAGGCCTACACATTAATCCGAAGACAACAGTGATAGGGGCACACGAGACGAAATATCTGGGACACTTGGTAGGCGGAGGCGCGATACGACCGCAATTCTCGAAAATCCAGGCCATCCACGAGATTCCTACTCCATCCACGAAGAAACAGATCCGTGCCTTTTTGGGTTTCATAGGCTACTACCGTAGATTTATCCCAGATTTCTCCTCGGTGGCAGCTCCAATAACTGACGCTTTAAGGAACAAAGGGTCTCCCGATTTGACCAAGAACACCGCTGCTTTGGAAGCTATCGATGTCCTAAAGCAGAGGATCACCTCAAATCCAATACTTCGGTGCCCCGACTTCCATAGACAATTTTTTCTTCAGACGGACGCGTCGAATCAGGGGCTGGGAGCAGTTCTTTCACAGGAACAAGGGGGCGAACTTCAACCCGTCTGTTTCGTGAGCAGGAAGCTTGTACCTCACGAGGAGGCCTATTCCACTATTGAGAAGGAGTGTTTGGCCATCAAATGGGTGGTAGAGACCCTCAGGTATTATCTCTTGGGTCGCTGCTTTACGTTGTATACCGACCATGCCCCCTTACAGTGGCTCGCAAGACATAAAGATACCAACCAGCGGGTACTCAGATGGTTCCTGTCTCTTCAACCGTTCGATTTCCTTACCTTACACAGACCTGCGGGTTTCCAGTTGGTGGCTGACTATCTGTCCCGGAATGCTCCCTTGCCCGATCGGCCAGGGTTTGTGATGGGGAGATGTGAGAAGGGGCCTGGAGTGGAGGGGGTGCCGGGAGGGGTAGCGGGACTCCGCGGGATCGCGGCAATGGGCCGCGAGACAGAAAACGCAGCCCCGTCCCACCCGTTCTCCCCGGGACTCTACAGGATCGCGGCAACGGGCCGCGACATGAAAAGAGCGGCCCCCTCTCGCCCAGCCTTACCTGAACCCGCCAAGGGTAACGCCGTGGCTTGCAGCCCGGGAGCCGGGTTGGTGACGGCGAACCCGCGGGAAACACGGGCAGTCACGGAGAGCCGGCCCACACGGCCCGCCGAGCGTCTCTCCCCACCAGGAAGGGAGAGAAGGGAGAGACGGCTTGCTCGGCAGGGCGGTCCGCTCTGGAACGGCCACAGAAACAAACACACATGGCGAGAGGGAGAGACTTCAAAAGGGGGGAGGGACTCACGGGATGGAGTTGCCTGGGAGCGGGACTCTTCTGGCAGGCAGCAGAATCAGCCACTCTGGGAAACCACGGCAGCCTTTAAAGGAGGCGGGACATGGCAATACCAGCCATTGAGAAGTCTGATTGACAGGGAAGCTTTCCATTGGGGGGGAAGCAAGTCACTCACATCATATAAAAGCCCGGGAACTAATCCAGCGTTTGTTGTTGATTTTCCTAGTCATACGAAGAGGACGAGGAGAGAAGGAACAACTGGTGGGCCTATCCGGACAACAAGGAGACTTAGGAGGGTTTAAATCCTGCACCTGGAAGACTGCCTAAGAGTGGAGTAACTCTCAAGGAGCTCATGGACTATATTTTCATTAGTTTAAAATCACATGAATAAAGTATAATTTCAGCAACCCAAACCTGGTCCGGGTCTTGATTCCTACACTTCCCCTGCCATTCAAAGAGCAACCCGAATGGGAATGTCCATCTGTTGCAGACGTTTTTCTCTCTCAGCACTGACAGCACTGGGGCCATTCTCTTTCTCTTGACAATGTTATCTGGGCTAAGTCCTGATAGAGATACACTTCTGGCCCGTTGTAGGATATGTATTTTGCTTTTCTTGCTTTGAGGAGTATCTTTTCTTTGGTAGTATACTTGTTGAGGGCTACCAACACGTCTCGTGGCCTTGCTCCTGGTTCCTGCCTGCAGGGACCCACTCTATGGATCCTTTCAAATGGTATGTCTGGTGAGTCATCTGCTTCTAAGAAATCTGCAAACAAATGGATCCGACCACTGTGACGATGTCCCTGTCCTGGACCTCCTCAGGGAGACCTTTCAGACAGATGTTGGATCTCTTGGATCTGTTTTCCAGATCTTCGGCTTTGAGCTCTAGATTATGGGTTGCCGTTGCAAGGCTCTCCAACAGGGTGTCGGATCTCCTGGTGTCTTTCATTTAGCTCCTGGATAGCTCTTTCAGTGATGTCCACCCGTTCCTCCATTGTGTTCATATCTCTTTGTATCTCTTGCAGGCCCTCTGCTAGTTCCTCTCTCTCAGAATGTCCATTAGTTTTTGTACTGTGTTAGCTATTTTGTCGCAAAGTCATTGAAGTACTGCTTGAGGAGTGTTTTTGTCACCGGCTGGTCTTGTTCACCTTGCGCTTGACTTCCTTCTAGTTGTAGGTGAGCGACTGACATTTGTAGCTCGCCGGGATTGTTGGGCTCACTATCACAGATCTATGTCAGTGCACCTTCTTGAGTTTTCCTGCCTCCTTTTGATGGGGTCGACGGTTCTCTTCCCCTGGACTTCGACATGACCTGGCAGGGCCCATGAGGCTGATTCTTTGATAATTCTTAGTGTGTATCACTGGGGGAGGGGAGTTCCAGGTCCGGCCCTTCCTCGTCGTTGCCTGGACCCTCTCTGGCGGTACCTAGCCGAGTTGACCGGGTTTCCTTTATATTTCCCCTGCTGTTGTGTACTTGTTGCTGATGGCCCATGTTGCGGGCCCCCTGTGGTGATCCCTGGGGGTCTCCGCCTGTCAGGGGAGCCACAGGTTAGCTGGTGGGCACTGCCTTCTGTAAGCAGGCCTTGCTGCACCCCCTAGAAAGTGTTGCTTCTTTGCCTTGCTGCCAGTCCCTTGGAGGGGAGGCCCCTTTCGCTCCTGAGGCATGTGCCCCTCCTTTTACTGGGCCCCCTCCCCCGGATTGCCACCTGTCTGTGTTGTGTTGCCCCCTTACGCTTTTGGGTTTTACATACCAGGCCTAGTCCCTGCTGGTGTGCCCGTATTGCCCGGGCCGGTGCCTTATACTTCCTGATGAGTTCCCCCTCACTTAGCTTCCGTTGATGTGGGAGATGGAGAAGGGAGATTTCAAATTGTGGCCTCGCTCCCCATCTCTAAGGCCGCTCTTTGTGGTGTCCTTGCCCAGGCGTCATTGGAGTACTTGTCGCTGGAGGTGTCATGGGGGGGCCTCCACGAGAGAAGAATGGGTCAAAGGCTGCAGGGATGTTTAGCAAAAGTGCTCCTGGCAGTTCCAATGGAGATGGTGCAGAGATAGAAGGATGAACACACCAAGGAGTGGCAAGAAGTTCAAGCTGCTCACATGGGTAGAACGCAAGGCAGGCCTCTGTCCAGAAGGCCCTCAAGAACAATGCCACTACATTGCCGGGATGAAGGTTCAGTTAGGATTGGAGAGACAGAAGGTTGCAGACACATCTCAATGGAACATGGCATGAGAGGAGGCAACAATATTCGCATACCAACATTGGGCCTGAAGCACATATGCAGGTGCCAACCAAATGGAGGAGGAAATGTACCCTGGTGCCATTGAGCACATCAGCCTTGATGGTGCCCCAGAAAGACATAGAAGTGGATGGATTCCCCAAAGTGGATACACAGCAGAGGAAGAAGAGGTCAGGGGGAGAAGAAGTCGCTGAAGCTGAGCAGGGTGAAGAGGAGAAGATGACCCAGAATATGAGCCAACCCAGAAGGAGCTCAAGCGACCTGAGATGGGTAGCGAAGGTGTGGAACCACAAGAAACCCATCAGTGGACAGGGGCTTTAAATATTTGTGCTCCAGACTGTCTGGACCAGAGGGGAGGCAGCCTTAATCCTCCCCCAGCATACCCCTGAGATGACAGATGCCACCCACTGAAGCAGCCCCACAAACCATAACTGGATGACATCACCAAAGTAATCAAGAAGAGGCGACATGGCTGAACACACACGTAGAGGAATTAGCCAGGTGCAAAATAACACACATGAACTGCTTGCAGAAACCTAAAAGCAACTAACATGAACAGCTATGAAAATAAATATGGAAGCCACAGGTGCCTTGAAATGAATGGATGACATTGGAAAGACTCAAAGCACAGGGAGAGGCCTGGCAGACTGATTTCCCTGAGAAACACAATGCAGAGCTGACAGTTGTAAGGAAGGCACCGTATCAAACAGTAAGACAGACACAAGTCATCTCAGTGGAACGGTGTTTATTGGACTTCAATTGGGTTTGAAAAACACCTTTCTTAACCTAAATCTAAAGATGGGAGCAAGCTACCACCATCAAATAATAATAACGCAGTCCTAGCCGAGTCTGTCAAACTAATAGAGCTTATACTAATAAACCAATTGTCAATCCTTACTTCTAAATACAAATAGTGTGGGAAACAATGTTATGCAAAAGAAATGTGTTCAAGAAATGATATGTCAGGATATTCAAGCTGTTGGCTACCCTTGCCCACGTTTTCAGCACAGTACAAGGCAGCACACTCGAGCTCAGCACATCCTCTGGCTTCTCTAGCATGAGGATGCAGTTCAAAACTTCAACATCGGGTCCTTCTATGCCAAAGTCTCTTTGCCATTCAAAGTCTCATTAAAGTTCCTTTCTTCACAGGATTTCACATACAACTTCTCGGGTGATTTACTGTTCATCCCAGGTCCCCCTCTGCCGGGCTCGGACCCACTTTGACACAAAATCTTCAATTGATCTCCCTCTGCCGGGCTCGGACCAAATATTGCACATATACAACTTATCGGGTGATTTACTGTTCACCCCGGGTTCCACCTCTGCCGGGCTCAGACCCACTTTAACACAAAACCTTCAATTGTTCTGCATCCACCAGGCTCGGACCAAATTTCTCTACTTCATCAAAATCAAAGACTTTCGACTCTGCACAGGATTTTGTTTGACCCATCACAGGGCCACTTTGATTCACAATTTCTTGTTCTCTTCTTGATATAACCTTTTTCTCACTTTCACTTTTGCCACTACTCAGCTGGAAACCTTACAGAGACCTTTGATCGAGCCCCCACTGAGTGCCCGACCACTCTGTCAAAAGTATTATATCTTGTTTTTAGTTCAGTCACTCATCAGCAATTCAACTTTACTCTTCTTATGACACGTATTTTAACAATGTTCATTCCAGCGCTCACCATACAAAGTTGCTGCTTGCACCTTGGCTTCAACACAGAACGGTCTCATATCGGTCGCCCCAACTCACTGGCTTTGCTGATTTCACTGACGCCTCTTTGTTCTTGGTGCCAATGACGGTTCCACGGTGGCTGGTGATTCTCTCCACCTTGATTATTGACATGGGAGGGTCCTGGGTATCTCTGACACATAATGTAGGATTCTTCAGCATGGATTCTTGGTCTTACACTTTCTATTCTCGCGTTCACTGGAAAGTAACGGTTCCTTGTCAAAAATGTCAAGGGAACTTCCCACATTTTGATCCCCTTCTGTTTTGCCGTCTTTCCTCTTTCGTTCAGCTGCCATCTCAGAACTGCTTGTTTCCTCGTGTGATTTGCCTCGCACAGAGTGTGCTGTCGTGCCCCGCCTTTTATCTGTGTGGGGAAGCTTAATGGAAGTCAGGTGTGTATGATGGTCAGTAATTGCCTGACCTCGCCTAACCATTGTATTGGGACACGTCAGGTATACTGCTCAGGTGTTAGTCAGTTTTCTCTCATAGCAGGCTGTCCGTGAGAAAGTGTTTGTGTTGTAAAAGGGGTGGGGGTATAGTTCCTAAATATCCTGGTAGGATGGGGTAAAGGGGTTACCGCATCTCACCATCCGGTGTCCCACTCCCACTCCTCGAAGATCCCTCACCCAGGTGATCCTCCCGCACTGGTCCACACCAGGAACTGGATCCAAAAGTGATGGCTGTGTCCTGGCCACCTGCATTACAGATCCCCAGGGACTAGTGGGTGAGATACCTTCTGGTTTCTCACACAGTGCAGTCACTGTACCCAACCTTGTCAGGGATGCTGGGAGACCGTTTTTCAAATCAACAGTAATGATAGAACACTTGCAAGGGCTGGGCGCTGAAATTCTTCATAAATGCAAGCAGAGAGCTCAATTCTGCAGTCCCTACATACGTGAACGGGACCTGGGGAACAAGGCCCATTCATCCGAAGCAAGCAGAAACGGTTGTTCCCATCAAACTGAAGAGAGAAGATGCAAAAATGTAACACAGCATGAAGCTGGAGGCTGGAATGTCCTTGCTCAGGGCCAGAGGAGTCAGAGAGGTGGTAAAATTGGTGGGAAACTGGCGCGAACCTGAAGCCATTCTCTCCACCCATTATTGTGCTCACATGCTGGTAATGTTCCCAAGCTGAGAAGGCTCAGACTGACCTCCTGTGGGTGTTGCCAGGGAGAGCTACCAGATATGGCCAAGCTAATTAGATCGCCTGTCTCCTATAGGATGCAAATGTGTCTATACTGTTCACCCAATCCCATTCTATCTAAGGTCGAGGAATGTAACTTTTGGTTGTGATGTCACAGCAACATAAAACCTCACTATCAGCCTGTAATGAGTTGATAATACATTGGAACTGCAGTATTCTGTGTGCCCACCCCTGCTATTGGAGGCATATTAATAAAAGCAGTAATTTGTCATATTTCTGGACTCCTCTGGTTCTTGGCACACGGGAGTTCCCTCGAGCCAGCCTCTGGTTTCTAAATTCCACTTCACAAGGCACTCTTCCTTTGAACAGAGGGTCTGCCTCTTTGTCTTTCTTATCTGTCTGCTACAACAACAACAACCTAGGACTGCTTTTAGGACCCACTTCTCTCTTCCTCCAACAGTCTTTGGTGATATAAATTGTGTCCACTTCAAGTAAACTGTATAAGCAGCAAGGTTTCCTTCCCCAACTTTGCCTTCACCTCTCTGTCAGCTGTTAGACAAATAATTACCCAGAAGCCTTCAAGCCACTCTCTTGTCTTCAGGTAATGATTGCACACTTGTAACTTAGGCAAGGTTGAACTTCTATTAGACACAAAGTGATTGTTAGAATGTTATCTGGCTTTGAGACATGCGACTTTCAATCTTAATAAGGGAATACTATTGGCTTGGGCAATGCTTGCTCTCTCTCCAACTGCAGATACAATGTTAAACATTCAATTTCTTTTAGGAACAATGGTTGTTTGTTTCACTTGGAAAATGAAATTAGGCGCACACAACCACTTCTTCACACGTTTTACAAGGTTTAAATGTTCAACAATGAGTTTCCACAATGTTCGTTCTGCTTAGTGAGAGACACGCAACCACTTCTTCATAAAGTTTAAGGGCTTAACAATGGTTTTCGGTAGCGTTTGCTTTCATGCAAGTAAAAGAGACATTTCCAATCACACGCGAGTGCTACTTTCCATTGTTCCCTTGTTATGAATGCAACAAACAACTACAGCTCGCTTCTGCTTCTGTGTAAGTGAAGATTAGACTGGATACTGTTACTGGCAAAGCTCGCACAAGGAATCAGAACACCAGGTTTGACTCACCGGCTTCTGTGATCCTTGTTCTGCGGGTTGCTCGACTTCCACCACTTTGGCACAACTTCTACTGCTTCTGGATTCACAGGAACCCACACCCTTCCTCATTGAAGGTGTCTCTTGTCTGGTCCCTCGATTAAGGAGCCCCTCTCGTTCCTGAGACCCGCAACTTGCCCACAGCTCCTCGCCTCAGTCTCCGACACATTTCCTGCACAACAACCACTGCATTCAGGCTCACATGGGGAAAGGCAGCATTGATGCGCAGCTTCTGCACTTCAGAGTTTGGGGGAACAGGACCCTCTCAGAATAAGTAGGTGAAATTGGCGGCATCCATGTTCCAGTGTCTCTCTGGTTCTCCCACTTCTGCTTGGTTTGCCAGCACTGTGTCTTCTTTTTTCTACTTCTGCTACTAGAGCATGCACTCCAGCCACAGTTCCAGCTCCTCCTAATTGCCTGCACCTGAGGGTGCCTTTTATGCCTCCCAGGTTCCTTCAGGTGTGGGCTATTAGGCTTAATTACCTGACTACTGCTACAGTATGCCTCTTCAGCCCTCTGCCTCGTCCCAGTACTCATGGGATTATGGGACTTGTCATCCCAACAACAAAGTTAGTTCTTTTAAGTGACTGTTTGATTTTAAGGGTAGATTTACTTCCCTCAAAGTCATTTAAAAATGAACCATTATAATTTGTTGTTACAGGGGAAGACAAGTTACTTAAGGCAATATTTCTAGTTTTCTTTACACTATATCTTTGGGAGTAAGGAGGGTGTTTATCCTGAAATACCTTGAAAGGTCTTTCTGTTGGTAAGGCTTGCTCAGATTTTATGGTATTTGTGTCTAGAGTGACAGATATTATGTGTGGTTCAGGGACATTATAATGACAATAAACTATTACCTGTTTTGATAATCTTGAAAGCTTCTCCCTTTCGTGGGACAAATACTTTGTCTCATCCCACGGGATCTCCTCACCACCGTGGGCCTTGTCTCCTCCCAGGTGATCCTACCGCAGGACACAACCCCCAAGTTCAGGAACAGGAGGCGCCTGTCTTTCCCTGGCCACCTTGGAGGAGACTTTAGACAGGGCTTCAGTGAGTGATCCGTAGGATTCTTCACACTTGTCTTCCCTAAAAAGGTGTTGAAAGTCTTAAAACTGTCATTTGTTGAATGCTGCGAAGCTGTTATAATCTCATGTCAGTTGACCTCGAATATGAAAGTACTTGCTGTTGTGAAAAGTGGTTTGGGTAAGGGAGCATACCCGAATCGGAAACCTTTGGAGATTGTAGGCCTGGCAAGGAAGTAGGCCAAGTGAGAGTTGGCGAAGTGCTATAAGGTGGTCCTGACAAAGACATTGTTTGTTCTAGTGGTGTTGGAGGAAGAGCCAAGCCAGGCTGTTGTAAAGGAGTTATATTTTCTGGAGTTGTTAAAGTGGCAAATCATCCTGACCAATATAAACATTGCTGCTATTGAAGAAACAAAAACCTGTTCATAGAAGAAGAAGAATCTTGTAATCTATGCGTCGGAACTTTCTATTGACAATTTGAAGTGGCATCAGACTACATTAGAACTTTGTTGCAAACTTGGATTTCCTTGTGTTGTTTTCTTGAACTGGAAAGCAGAATCACATTGAAAACCCAGGAAAGGGAGTTCACCTAGGTTGTGAAGAGAGACTTTGGTTACTTAATGAACTCAATCATTATTGTTTTGAACTGCCATGTATTTCCTTGTTACATCTTCACCAGGGCAGTTTAGGAGAAACAATTGATGATGTTATCTGTCTTGTCTTCTTCCTGTTCTTGTAGGTCATCCCAAGGATTTCCTGACATCCCGCCTATTTCCATAGGTTCGTCCTTATGGTTATTTGAACAACGTCTTGCCAAGTATCCCTTTTCACCACATGCATAGCACAGGACAGCGGGGGAGGGGCCTTTGTTCTTCCATTTTCGTCACTCCCAGGTCTTTAGGGTGGTTAACTTTTTTTCTTCTGCCTCTTTAGGTCTTGACTTGAAGGTTCTGGGAGTTATTTCTGGTGTTTACCGTTTCAGTCCGGGTACTTCTGTGGGTGGTGTAGGGGGGGACCATGTCTTACTTCCTTTCGGACCTCCTCTGTCTTATGTAAGACCCTTAGTTGTTTGTTAGCTTCTCAAAAGCTTTGAGTTGTTTCTATGGCAACAGTTAGGGTTTAGTTAGCTGTAGTGTGCAGTGTGTCTTTTGGCAGTGTTGGCAGCCCACACTGTTTTGGAGTCTGTCTACAGTGCCTGTAACATTGGGAGGAGACACCTATGGATTTGTTACTAAAACCGCAGCACGGCGCAGAGCACACACGGTGTGCGGAGTGTGTTGTGTTTTGGCAGTGTTGGCAGTCCATGCTGCTTTGGAGTCTGTCTACAGTGTCTGCAAGGTTAGGAGGAGACACCTTTGGATTTCTTACTAAAACCGCAGCACAGCACGGAGCGCGTGTGGTATGCAGAGTGTGTTTTGGCAGTGTTTGGTCAGTGGCGGCAGGGGAGTCCAACCTCTCCTGGAACTGGAAGTTTGAAAAATCTATAGGTGGGGAGTGTCAGCACATTTGCAGTGTATCCGCTGATTCTCTATGGACCTATACGATGACTGAGGTAAGAGTTACAGCAGAAACACTTTTCTAAGGTTTCTCGCAATGATGGAGGCGGCACCTCGGAATAAGGCCTGTAATGCCAGGGCCGACGACAAAACGGAGGAGGCACCCCCGATAACCCGGGCAGTGTCCTCCTAGTGGATCCCACGCCCTCCCCCCTCATGGGCAAAGGAGGGGGAGACACCGGGATATGGCGGCAAAACGGGCAGAAGCCCGCGAAATTGGAACCCGGCAGGAAATGGAAGCCCACGAAACCAAAAGCGCGGCAGGCGCAGGGAAAAGCCCGCGAAGGGCACACAAAGGAAAGGGGAGGGGTTACCCCCTTTATAGCGAGCGGGGTTCGCACCAAAGGCATCATCCAGCTGCAGCCGCGGACCCCGCTCGTGGACGTCGGGAGAAGGTTTTCGTTTTCTTTTGCTGTTGCTGAGGACTCCGTCTGCCGAGTATCGTTGGGACCGTGGACTTTGTTTCGTGAGAAGCTCGGTCCCAGTGTTGTCCGCGAGCCGCACTGAGAAAAGGGATCGGAGAACACTCACCACGCGGGCCGAGCAGGAAGAGCATCCAGGCAGGTGTGGGAGCCTAGAACGAGTCACCAGCCTGTGAGGTGTGCGTCGGAGCGGCAGCGGTGCAGGCAGCCGGAGACGCATTGGTTTACACAGGCTCATCTTTAAGACCTGATGTCGAGGGAGCGGCGGCAAGAGGGCGAACGAGAGGCTTCAGGGCAGCTCGGTCGCATTGGTGGGTGGGCCTTTCATCAGCTGGGCACATGCCAAGTGCAGCTCAGCCCCGAAGGGGCGGAAGAGGGCACGATCAGCTGGGGGCCCTAAACCAGGAAGCAGCAATGCTGCAAGACGATCAGCTGGACACAGCAAAGCGAGCGAAGCACCAGTTTCATTCGGCGGCGGGACATACTTCGCAAGCAGCACTGCAAGCCGCAGAGACTTGCTTTGGGTGCAGCCAAGTGCTCTGGCAGCGCCGTGATTTTCAGGGACTGCAATTGATTCGGCCAAGTCCGTGGAGCAGTGTGAAGGGCCAAAAGTATACGCAAAAAACTCGCTGCAAGGGGAGGACAGGGAAATTATGGACATGGAGGCTTTTCTGGCTATGGCCAAAGTGGTCGTGGCAAAACATGGCAGCGATTGGATGCAATCCCTGGTGCCCCAGCCAGGGGGAAATCGTCCTAGCACCAGCAGCAGGCCGGAATCGCCCTTACTGTTTGCGGAGGATGAGGATTTGCAGGAGCAAGAGGAGGAAACATTGCTGGGAGAGGAGGAAGAGCCTACAAGGAAGAGAAAGAGAGTAATGACACAGAGGGCCAAGGCAAGCAAGGAACAAGCAACGGGCAACAGGAAGGGGAAGGCTGGGTCCGCCAGAAGTAAAGTGCGGGTACAAGAGGTTGAAGCCGTACCAGCACCTACAAACAGGCCTGCATCCACAACCCAAGGAGCATCCAGCACGCCTGAAGCCAGACCGGCGGCGGTGTTGGAGAATGGACCACCTTGCATGGAAGTAGGAAAGGTATGGTGTTACAATGTATGCAAGCCTGGGGGGTGGGAGCAATGGGCCGCTCTTGAGTGGAAATGTTAATGCTTTTAATCAGATGGGCAATGGGGCAAATGTAATACAAGCAGAAGGAGGTGACACCAGTCCAGGCGGTGGGTGACATTGGGAGTGGTCAAAGTGGGGGAGGCCTCTCGGGGGGGTATGTTGCCGGGTTTAGGAGTTCAGTGGCCGGGAAGTTGGCCTAACACGCCGATATTAAGTGGGGGGAGTCAGCAAGCAATGAGTCAAAGTGCAGGGTCAACTGATAATGGACTCTCCACAATGCAGGTCCCCTTAGGTCAGCCCCTCTTAGCTGCAAGTACCGGGATTCCAGTGGCTGGGACCAGCACAGGGAATCAGTGGGATGCAGCGGCAGGCGGTGTAACACAGCCTGCTGCTTGGTGGGGCCAAGGGGTAGCTAACATGGGTGTGCCACAAGTCAGCAACGCTGGACAAGGGGAATAGGGGGTATTATGACACAATATGGGAGAACTATGCCTGGTTTTGCACCAGTCAGGGTGTCAGTGAACTCCCTATCTTGGCATATACCAACATCAGTAAAAGAACGGGTTTGGAGGAAGGAATTTGTGGAGATCCTGGAGTTTGTGGGGATGGAGCCTCTGGGGAACGGGTTAAAAGAATTATCCGAGAAGGAGAAGGAGAAAAAAGAAAAGGAGACACCCAAAGCGGAGGCCACTAATTGGATAAAATCCTTTTTGATTTATACCTCTATCATGATTGAAAAGCACCCACAGGATGCTTCGGCAATGTTAGCATACTGTCATTACATTCAGGACATCTATTTGAAGAGGGGGGGGAGGAGGCTGGCTTAAGTATGACCGGGCATTTCGGTTAAAAATGCAGGTGTGGCCGGCCTTGGCTTGGGATGAAATGGATGTAGGGGGGGTAGTGGATAAGCTTGTACTCACAAATGAGGGGGCGAGAAGCCAGCAGTTGAGAAAACCCAGGTATGGAGGGGCAGAGGGGGTTACTCCAGGCGTGGAAGGGCGTCCTTTCGCGGGCACTCCTCCTGGAACAACAGGACCAGCTACCTGGGGGAGCAGGCTGAGTACTGGAGGGTCAACTCCAAGGAAGGCTGTCCATTTGGCAAAACTTGCCGATTCAAACACCCAAAGGGGAGTAACAGCAAGGAGCACGGCTCCTCAAGTGGAGATGGGAGATGCAAGGGCAGCCCTAAGGGTAAAGGCAAAGTCAAGAGCGAATAAAGTCAATGCCATATTGTCAGGAACGGCTCCACGTAAAATGTGTAATGAATTGATTAAAAGCGGGCTACCTACCCCAGTTAACTTACAAGCTATGACTCCCTGGTTGAATACGTATCATAACATTGAAGATGCAAGATTGTTGTGGGAGGGTTTCAGGTGGGGTTTCAAAATCCCATGTGCAGAAAGGAGGGGGGGGCCAAGGCAGAGAACCTGGGGCCAGCCGTAGCTACGCCAGAAATTGTGTTCCGGAAAGTAACCAAGGAGGTGGACATGGGCCGGGTGGCGGGGCCCTTCAAACATCCCCCTCTACCCAACTTGGTAATATCACCTCTGGGGCTTGTGCCTAAAAAGGAGAAAAGTCAGTACCGCCTAATACACCACTTATCATTCCCAGAGGGTGAGTCAGTGAATGACGGGATAGATGAGGAGAAATGCAGGGTGCACTATGCCTCTCTGGAAGATGCTGTAGAGTTGGTCAAGGCAGCAGGGAAAGGTGCCCTCATGGGAAAATCAGACATTGAATCAGCATTCAGATTGTTGCCCATACATCAAGAAAGCCAGCACTTGTTGGGTTTTAAGGTTCAAGGGATTACTATTTTGACAAGTGTCTTCCATTGGGGTGTGCCATTTCATGTGCTTACTTTGAAGCCTTTAGCTCCTTCCTAGAGTACACGGTAAAACAGGAATGCAAGTCTGGGGCAGTACTGCACTACCTAGATGATTTTTTATTCATTGGGAAGGAGGGAACGTCAGAATGCCAAGAGATCATGAGGGTGTTTCAAAACCTAATGGGAGCAATGGGTGTACCACTAGCTGAAGGGTAAACTATGGGCCCAGTGACCTGTCTAACCTTCCTGGGGATTGAGATTGACTCTGTGGAGGGTGTTTGCAGGTTGCCACAGGACAAGGTAACTAAGCTGAAGGCATGCATCAAGGAATTGAGGTCTAAGAGAAAGGCTACTCTGAAAGAGCTCCAAGCCATGGCAGGAAATCTTAATTTTGCGGCCAAAGTCATCCCGGTGGGTAAAACCTTCGCGAGGAGTATTGAGTTGAAAATGGTAGGCCTCAAGCATGCAGGGCAACATGTCAGGTTGGGGGCTGAGGTAAGAGAGGACTTGGCTATGTGGGATGCTTTCCTGGACAGTTTTAATGGGGTCCGCCTATGGAGAACGTTGTGCAACAGCCAGGTGAGGCGCAAGTTGTTCACTGATGCATCCGGGGCTCTGGGATTTGGGGCAATCTTGGATAACCAGTGGTGCGGCACAGCTTGGCCAGAAGAGTGGCATGGCTTGGGGGTCACCAAGGACATTACACTGCTAGAGCTCTTCCCCATTGTGGTTGCATTTAAGCTGTGGGGGGAATAGTTGAAAGACAGGAAAGTCATGTTATGGTCGGACAACTTAGCAGTGGTACACAAGTGTTTCTAGGCCTGACGAGACAAGGAAGGGGAAGACAAAGGGGAACAAAACAAACAATCTTACTAGGCCTTGTGTCATTCAGAACGTGCAAGTGCAAGTGCAAGAGGAAGGGAGGAGAAGTGCCAGGGGAGGGGAAAACGAGAGTGCAAAGCAAAGCTCAAGTAAGTGCCGCCAGGGTGGCCGGTTCTAAGTAAGTGCAGGAGACAGCAGACTGTATGGTTGCAGATAAAGTCGCTAGTGCGCGGTAGGTTCGGAGGCAGTGCATGGGGCTACTGGTCGTGAAGGAGCCTGGTCCCCCTAAGGTTCAGATGGAGGCCAAGTAACCAGTTAGTGCAGAAGACAAGAGCATCAGCAGGGGAGAGAAAGAGAGTGAAAGCAGAAGCAAAAAGGAAGGTCTTGAGTTGCTCCCGGAAACGGAGGTGGTCCTGCTCAAGTTTGAGAGAGGCAGGGAGGCTGTTCCAGAGGGAGGCACCAGCCGAGGAGAGAGATCTACCCCCCACTCTCTGCCTGACCCTCAGAGAGTTGGAGGTGGATGAGCGGAGGGCTCGAGAAGGAAAGTTCTTAGGAAGAGAGAGTTGGTGCCCAGCCCCAGAAAGCCTTGTGGACAACGCAGAGGGTCTTGAACTTGATCCTTGCAGCCACCGGGAGCCAGTGGAGAGATTTCAGGGCCAGAGAGATTTGATCCCTGGGCTTGAGGCCTTGGACAAGTCTTGCAGTCCTGTTCTGGATTAGTTGCAGAGGGCGAAGAGTAGAGACAGGCAGATTAAGAAAGAGACTGTTGCAGTAGTTCAGCCTATAGAGCACCAGGGCTCTGGAGACAGTGAGCTTCTTGGGGAAAGTGAGAAAAGGCAGAATACCTCTGAGGAGCTGCATCTGGTAGTGGGACTTCTTAGACGTCTGTGATATGAGGAGGGAAGGAGAGGGTAGAGAGAGGGCCCAAGGAGGGCAGCCGGTGTGAAAGGGGGAACGCGGCAGCAGGGGTTCCAATGACAAGGATCTCAGTCTTACTGGCATTCAGGCAGAGATCGTCAGCGGCACACCATTCCTGAATCGCAGATAGACACTCAGGAATGAGCGAGAGAGGAGGCAGAGGGGAGCCTGAAAAAGAGCGGAGTGCCATCCGCATAACAGTGAAAGTTAGGAGAGAAGGTAGAGATGAGATGGGCCAGAGGTGCTAAGTAAAGGTTGTAGAGCCAGGGTGCGAGGTGTGAGAAACCTTAAGGTGTCTCACCCGCTTGTCCCCCGGGATCTGTCATCCAGGTGGCCAAGACACAGCCATCGCTTTTGGATCCAGTTCCTGGGGGTGGACCAGTGTGGGAGGATCACCTGGATGAGGGATCCTCGGGGAGTGGAAGTGGGACACGGAAGGGTGAGACGCGGTATCCCATCCCCAATAACACCTTTTCCCCATCCTACCACGTAGGATACCTAGGAATTCAACCCCCGCCCTTTCCGACACAAACACTTTCTCACGGACAGTTCACCACAAGCGGCAACTGAGTAACACCAGAGCCGTATACCTGACATGTCCCAGCACCATAGACAGGCAAGGTCAGGCAATTACGGATTATTACACACACCTGACTTCTATCACACTTCCCCACACCGATAAAAGGCAGAGCACGAAAGCACACTCTGAGTGAGGCAAACCCACGAGGAAACATCAGTTCCAAGATGGCAGTTTAATACAAGGAGAAAGACGGCGAGACCAGAGAGAGTCGCAAGGAAGGAAGTACCCATGACTTCTAAAGATTGTTACTTTCATGAGCCTTGGAAAGTAAGAAACCGAAGACCAGGATCTAAGGCTGATCAAATCTGCACAGTGTGTTGGAGGTACCCGGGGCTCCCCTGTGCCGATAACCAAGGCGGGGAGGAGTTATTGACAGCAGGCTACTGTCCTTGGCTCCTACAACAAATAAGCGTCAGAAAAGACAGCCCAGCCGGTGAGTTGGCGAGACTGATATCAAACCAACTTGTGTTTTGAACCAAGGTTGCAAGCGGCAATATTGTACAAAGAGAACAGTGTGTGAGGCATTTGTAAAGAGCGACGAGATATAATTGGAAAGCAAAAGGAGTAGTTGAACTTCACTTTGAGGCCAACAAAAGATACCATGCACAGAGTGGTCCGGCGCCACGTGGGCGCTCAATCGAAAGTCTCTGTCAGAAATCCAATGGATGCTGAGTGTGAGAAAAAGGAATAACGAAATCGAAGTGGTCATGCAACGGGTCAAGCTAAACCCTGTGCACATTCGAAAGTCTTTGATTGCTTAAGGTAAATCACAATTGGTCTGAGCCCGGCTGAGGGAGATTAATTGACCGAAAGAAAGGGATCTGAGCCCGGCAGTGGGGCATCCGGGGTGAACCGTGAGTTACACAGGAAACAATTCTCTGAACATTGGTTTAAAACTTAGGAAAATGATCTGAGCCCGTCTGAGGGGATCCAGGGTGAACACTCAACTTTGAATACATTTGAAAGGAAAAGAACATTTGCGTATTGTTTTTGTACCGCAGGCCCTTTTGTGTCTAGAGACTTCCAAGTAGTAAAGAGGCTTTGACCCAGACTGTCCTGAACTGTGAAGATTGAACTGTATCCTCGTGCCACAGAAGCCACAGTGTGTGCTTTGCTCGAGTGAATCACCTTGCCCCGTGCTGTAAACGTGGGGAAGGGAGGCCAGCAGCCCAATTATCCTGACTTACTGTTACGCTCCGGCAGCGCTGCTCTCGCCAGTCTCCCTCGGCAGTTACACCGGCTCACACAGTCCGGGGAAAGACATCGCTGCGGCAGCGTTATCGGTTTCCATGGAGACTGTATGGACGTCAGCATCAGTATTTGCCGTGTCAGCTGACACGCGCATTACGCACAACGCGTACACCGATGCCCCGCCCCTTGCCTTCTTAATCCGGTTCCTCTCGGGGCTCGGTGCTGCTAATTGTAGTCTACACATACTCTTACGTGTTTAGCCCTCGAGCTAAATTCCTTCTTCAAACCTTCCAATTTAGTTTCCCTGGTTTTCGACTTTGCCTTCCACTCGGACTGTTCACGGATTGCCCTGTTGACTTTGGTTCTACACGCTGTTACGACTCGGAACGTTTCCTGGATTGTTGACGGCTGTCAGAAGTCGTTTTCCTATGCTCTGTAGCTCTTTGGTTCCTTCCACAAGGGCTGTATCGGAACAATCATCGCCTGACACTAATTGCTTTCAGTAAGTGTGTCTTCATTTCAAGTTGTCTTCATTTATTCCCGTGATTGTTGCTTCTTGGATTAACACTGCCTACTCTTGCTGTGAAGAAAATTACTTGTTTCCTTGGACATTGTGCTGGATTTGTACTCTTATCTTACAAGTGCAGTTCAGGACACTGTCCAGTTACCTGCTCCAACCCGTACCTAGTGCATCCATCGTGCCGTTCGGGTGTTTCCTCCCACACTAACTTCCCTGTTTTTTATTTTCTCCTGTTGTTGTGTCCTTTCCAACTGGATTTCCCTTTTGGCTCCTCAACCATCTCCATCCAGGTTAGTTGTGCATTCCCTAGGAGTTCAAGGGGAGTCCTTAACTCAGTTAAGCTAGTTCCTTATTGTCCTTTGCATTGTCCTTTTAGGCTTTGTATCTACTCTGCTACTCCAACCAACTTGTTATTCAGGTATTCATGAATTGTTGATTGTCTTACAATTGTTATTCTTATCTGTACCGCTATAACCCTTTTTGTGGTTTCTTTTCAGCTGTTGGTCTAGCAGTGTGTGTGTCTACCCCGCTCTTTTATTTGATTGGTACCTCTGTCTGTCTTATCAACACAGCAGAGGGATACATCATAGAAAAGAGCACCTCTTTTGAGGAAGCCTGATTTACTAAAATCAGGGTAGCTGAGGTCGAGACTGGTTGCTCCGAGAGTTCCACCACTTCTGTCTTCGAGGTCCGGTTTCAATCTTCCGAACCTTGATGTGGTGAGTAACAGAATTAGCAGCCTTAGAGATGTCTACAGAGACAACCGACGCATTAGCACAAATAGTGCAAATGGTCACTGAGCTACGTTCTGAATTAACCACAGCTCAGGAGGCCTTGCGTCAACGCATGGATGCAATTCAGTCTCTAATGACCTCATCAGCATCCCAAGCAGGAGCTGGAGGTATGGCTTCGGGATCTGGGTTTCCTGTATCTAATTCAGAACCAGCTCCTGTGATGCTTACTATTCAGTTTCTTTTGGCCCCTCCAGAACGCTTTCTAGGCGATCCAAAACAGTATAGGACGTTTATAAATCAGTGTAAGCTGCATTTTTTATGCCGCCCTACGTCCTTTCCTACCTCCACCACTAAGGCAGCTTTTGTCTTATCCCACTTAGGGGGTATTGCCGCAGCATGGGCTAATCCATTGCTCGAATCCAACAGCCATGTGTTATACAATTGTGACGCTCTTCTTTCAATGATGAGCAAGGTGTTTGACACTAGATATACCACCCAAGCCACAGATCTTGAGCTCCTTAAACATAGGCAGGGGAACACCTCGCTATTGGCTTATTTAGCAAGATTCAATCAACTGGCAGCGGAGACGGACTGGCCAGAAGAGAAAAAAGCTGCAGTATTTTACCAGGGCCTTTCTGAGGAACTGAAAGACATACTATCCACGGTTCCTGTGGTTCCTACCGCTTTCACTGAACTCCTTGACTTAGTCCTACAAATAGACGCTCGAAAGGCTGAATGTCGTGGGGAAAAGAGGTCGCCTCCACTCATGTCGGTACCCTCCGATACCCCCGCACAACTGCCGGTCACTGAGCCTATGCAGATCGGCGCAGTGAGAAGCCCATTAACTCCGGCTCAACGTGAACACCGCCGATCCCACAATCTTTGTATGTATTGTGGGGCAGCTGATCATTTGTTGCCTGAATGTCCAACAAAGCCCAAAAGAAAGGCGGGAAACGCCAAATCCCGACAGTAGAAGGAGTCCCTACGTCAGGAGATTCAATCGAGGGCTCTTGTAAACTTGGCCAATTCCAATTGGTTCATCTTCCTGTTACCTTTTCGGTAGCCCATGAAGAAACATTTGAGGCAAATGCCATTATTGATTCCGGAGCCACAGGCAATTACACTGACCAGTGTTTTGCATCTGTATCTAGGGTTCCGTTAATACCCAAAAAACAACCTGAAATTGTGAATGCAGTCGACGGATGTACCTTGGTTTCTGGAATGGTTACTCACCAGACAATACGGCTGCTCATGTCCACTAAATCCTTTGACGTTATCAAGGTGCCTGCTTACAAAGTCATTTTGGGCATTCCGTAGCTTCAATACCACAATCCCGCCATCGACTGGTCCTCCCAACTGGTGCAGTTTCCATCCTCTGTATGCAATACGTCATGCACTTCCTTGCATACTATCAATCAAAGTAGTCCAACTCAAGCGCTTGTCTCCTCTTTGCATATAGGAGCTATCTCTGCCACTGCGCTACCCTCATTTCCGGCTGAATATATGGGTAATTCAGATGTTTTTGACAAGGGTATGGCAGAGACCCTTCCACCTCACCGGATCTATGATTGTCCAATAGATCTGATACCAGGGGCTAAGACACCTACCGGCAGGGTGTATTCGCTAACGCTCAAAGAAGACCAAGTGTTAAAGGAGTACATCGACAAAGCACTTGCAATGGGTTTCATCCGTCCATCCAAATCGCCAGCGGCATCTCCACTTTTTTTCGTCCCCAAAAAAGAAGGAGATCTTCGTCCTTGCATAGACTATCGTGCTATGAATGCTGTGACCATTAAAAATCAATATCCACTCCCGTTAATATTGGTCCTTCTCGACCAATTGGGTTCTTCACAAATATTCACGAAACTGGATCTCCGAGGAGCGTACAATTTGGTTCGTATGCGAGCAGGAGATGAGTGGAAAACCGCATTTAAGACACGCTACGGTCTCTATGAATACCTGGTGATGCCGTTTGGTCTCTGCAATGCTCCAGCCACCTTTCAGGCTTTTATGAATTACCTTTTTCATGATATATTGGATCAGTATGTCGTTGTCTATTTAGATGACATTCTGATTTATTCCAGGACACTTCCAGAACATATCCAACATGTCAGAACCGTACTTCAGCGCTTGCGAGACAATCACTTGTATGTGAAAATTGAGAAATGTATTTTTCACACCCCGGAGGTTGAGTTCTTGGGCTATGATTTGAGCAATCAGGGAGTTCGCATGAGCAAATCCAAAGTGAGGGCTATTTTGGAATGGCCTGCTGTCACACTTTACAGAAGTATCGGAGAGGCGGGCACCACAAGTTATTTTCTTCTCTTTCTTTCCTTGTTTAAATTATATATATAATTCACCTTCAATGTCAAGTAAAATTGGAGCTGCCAGTTTAAATCTGGTCCTATAGCACCCGGACCTTAATAAACTGCAAATGAAGAAACAAGGCAACTCTGCCTTATTAAAACTGGCGCATCTCAGTTGGCCCTTCTATAGGGCTGCAAATTTTCGAAAAATTCGATTCCTTCTTCAATATCTTATTGCAATCAAAATATGAACAGTCAAATATATCTATGTACTTTTAGACAGGAATGTTTATTCACATTCTCATATATTGATTCATATTGTACTGTGTTGGGCGATCAAATTTTGCCTTCAATATACATTCTGCCAATGCATTTCGGTATAAACCTTCGTTAGGGCTGTATAAAGGCACTTGATTACATCATCAAGCTAGTCATAATTATGTATTCATGAATTTAAATACACTTAACGGTTTAAATACAATATATTAACAAATTCACACATACCATTTGGATTGTCCCACGTATATGCAATAGTTCCGCCAAATGAAAAATAAACAACCAACAAAAAGCCATTTAGTTTCAGCATCATAGGTTTTGTATGCATTGATTTTTAGGACAGAAATCAGTCCTACCTGATCGCTTTAAAGGCGTTTTCTCTCTAGTTTCACAGCTGTGTGTGTTTAAATGCGTCGCAAGGCGCATATATCCATCGTCTCTCTGTTAAAGAGATAGGCGGTTTAGACAACCATTCTACTGTTGTTATATCTACTGTAGAGCGCGGCGAGTGTTCGCCGATGCTTACCTGGAGTTCCAGCGTTGTCCTGCGGTCTGTAGAGAGACGTGTGCGCGCAGGCGCCTGTGTGTTTCATTTAAACGTTGTCATGGAGACGGTACGAGGCGCCGTGGTCCAACCGGGTTGCCGGAGCACGTACGCCTCGCGCCCCACCCCCGGGTAATTACCCTGGGGCGGGGATGTCTCCATGGAAACCTCTGTTCCACTATATGCAATAGGTCAAGCTGTCAATGCCTATGTTTAACTCCATTACGGATAGCTAGACATACTGTTTGTACGATGCATTACGTATATGTCATAATATATGTGCTATGCTATTATTCATTTTCCAGGGTGATTCCTAAACAATTAAAGCATGCAATGATTTATACAAAAAAGGGTATACATGTTAATCCAAGTGTCTAGATACATCGGTCTCATGCACCAATGCCTGAAGTTCATCTGAGGTTATCCTGCGTCCGTAAGTATATATGCAAAATCGGAAATTCTAGATTACAAAAAACACATATAGTTAATCTCTTCATTCATTCCTTTAGGCATAAGAGAACTCAAACGGTCAATCCAGAAGGTTTCTCGGTGATCCATTGTTTTTTGGAAGTTTTCATGTGGATCTCTCTTTTCCACTATCTCTAGGATAGCAAAACGTATTTTTGTCAAGTTATGTTTCTTGTCTTGCCAGTGCCTGGCCACAGCCGAGGTTTTGTTATTATTACGTATACAAGATCTGTGCTCATTCCATCTTGTTTTAGCTGTTCTCACAGTTTGGCCAACGTAATGTAAACCACAGGGACATTTTATAGTGTATATCACGTTTTCAGAGTCACATGTCCCGAAACTTCTTAATTTTATGGTTTCTCCTGTATACGGATGTCTCAAGGTATCCCCTTTCATTATGTAGCCACAGTTGTTACAATTCAGGCAGGGAAAGGTACCACATCTTTTCGTAGTTTTCTTTTTGTGTGCTGGTTTGGTTTTTACCAATTTATCCTTAAGATTATGGCTTCGTTGATATGCAAATACCGGGATGTCTTTAAATAGGTGTTCTACTCGATGGTCACAGGTCATTGTGTTCCAATGTTTTTTAATGATTGACTTGATGCGGTTACTCTGTCTTGAGTATTTTGATACAAACACTAAGGGAGATTCATCATCCTTTTTAATTTTTGTTTTCAATAGGTCTCCCCTTGTCTGTGTCGCCATGCGTATTTCCGCTGCCGATACTTCTTCTTGCTTATAACCACGGTCAAGGAATTTCTTTCCCATTTCTTTGATCTCCTTTTCGTACTCTATTGGATCGCTCACCAATCTTTTCACACGGAGCATCTGACTGTATGGTAGATTTTTAATGAGGCTTGGTTGGTGAAAACTTAGTCGTTGAAGTAAATTATTCCGATCTGTGGATTTACGAAAAATAGTGGTCTGATATCCTGTATTTGTTATTCTGATTTCTACATCCAAGAAATGTATGTTTTCACGAGAGTATTCATGTGTAAACTGTATTCTTCTGTCTATGCCATTGAGGTAATCGAAGAATTCAAGTAGTTCCGATTCGCTACCTTTCCATATTCCGAATATGTCGTCAATGTATCTTATCCAAATCCCTAGCTGTTGTTGCCACCGTTGGTTAAGTAGAACATTTTCAGTTTCAAATTTGTGCATGAATGAATTAGCGTAAGAAGGAGCCATGGTAGCTCCCATGGCTGTGCCAGCTACCTGTAGGTAGTAATTATCTTCGTATCTAAAGTACGAGTTGTTGCCAATGAACTCTAAGAGTGCCATAATGAATTCTTTTTGTGCTCCTATTTCATCCGCTTTCAGAAGAATCCACTCAACTGCTTCATTTCCTAGATCGTGTGGGATGGACGTGTATAAGCTTTTAACATCAATTGTGAAGCAAATGTTTCCAGAGTCAAATGGTGTTGAATTTAGATGTTGCAAGAAATGGGTGGAGTCTCTGATATATGTACTCGTTTTTTGTATAAGGGGTTGTAGGAAGTAGTCCACATATTTACCAAGGGGTTCTAGGATGCTGTTTATCCCTGCAACGATAGGTCTGCCTGGTGGTTTTACTAAATCCTTGTGCACCTTTGGGAGAGTGTAGAAATGTGGTATCCGAGGATATGAGTTTGTCAAGAATTTCTTTGTATGATGGTTTATCCATGCCAGTTCCTCTGCTTTATCCAGAAGAATTCCCAAGTTCTGTCTAATTTCTGCTGTTGGGTCATTAGCTAGTTGTGCATAGGTGTTGCTGTCTCTGAGTTGTCTCTCGCATTCTTCATTATAGTCCCTCGTATTCAGCAGTACCAGACCACCACCTTTGTCTGCAGCTCTTATTGTAATGTTTGGATCACCAAATAGGTCTTGTATGAGTTTTAATTCATGTGGTTTCATATTGCGTCTAGTTTTAGGTTTGAAATGTATTTTTTCAAAATCTCTCATTGTTTTTGAAAAATATCTATTGATGGAACACTAATTGGAGGGATAAAGGTGCTTTTACTTCTGAACTCTTTCAGATCTTCTTTTTCCCTTATGTCTTCAATTTCTAAATCCTCAAAGAATACTTTTAACTTCATTTTCCTGATAAGTTTATATAGTTCAATTTTGGATTCAAATAGAGTGCTGTCATATGTTGGCACAAAGTTTAGGCCTTTTTGTAGTGTCTGAAGTTCTTGGGTTGTCAATATCCTTGTTGACAAGTTTATCACGATGTTTTCTTTTGTTGTAACCTTGTGTTCGGTTTTCCTCTTTGTCTTTCTCTTCCCCCTTCTTGTTCGCCTCTGCCTATCTCTAAAAAAGATGTTCTTCCTCTTGTTGAGGCTTCTGAGGGTCTTGTGTTCCCTGAGGTTGTTGGCAAATTCTCTTCTTCTATATTGGTAGACTCTCTTTCTGTGTCTGTTCCTGAACTGGACGTTTCGCTAATGTTCGTAGGTTTTGGTTTTCTTATTGGAGGACCATATTTGTCCATCCAGGTATAGACTTCATCCTTTAAATAATCGTATGTATCTCTTTTGAATTTTCGAATCTTTTTTGTTTCAAGTTCTGTCTTATATTCGGCTAGTTTGATATTTATTTCTTCCAAGATTATGTCAACCTCTTCCCTATTTAATGTTGCCACAAGTTCTTTTTCTATTTCTTGAATTTCATTGTTGAGATCTGCTAGATTATTTGCTAATTCTTGGATAGTCAGTAGTATGAGGTCCAGAGAACATTTATTTAATATGGCCTCCCATTTCTTAACAAAGCTCTTGCTCTCTTTGCACAATGTCGGTCGTAGTTGTATTCTCAGCCCTCTTGGGATCCTTTGACTCTTGTGATATCTCCCTAAGGTAATTGCATGCAATTTCCGATTTATTTCCTTACGTATCAGATGTTCCAATTGTTTAATTTGTTGTTTAGGATCTTGTGTCTTCTTACTGCTTGCTCCAAATCCACTGTCTTTGATCAACCCGAGAATTGTTTCTGCTTCTTCTGTTGTAAAGCCCAACGTATCTGCTCTATTATTAGTCAGTGCTTCGATCTCTATGAATGACATTTCTTATTGCGGGTCTTCTTTTGTAAGAATTTCGTGATCAGTGTGCCTCCGCCTCAGTTGTGCTGAGAGGGAAGAATTACAGAAGTATCGGAGAGGCGGGCACCACAAGTTATTTTCTTCTCTTTCTTTCCCTGTTTAAATTATATATATAATTCACCTTCAATGTCAAGTAAAATTGGAGCTGCCAGTTTAAATCTGGTCCTATAGCACCCGGACCTTAATAAACTGCAAATGAAGAAACAAGGCAACTCTGCCTTATTAAAACTGGCGCATCTCAGTTGGCCCTTCTATAGGGCTGCAAATTTTCGAAAAATTCGATTCCTTCTTCAATATCTTATTGCAATCAAAATATGAACAGTCAAATATATCTATTTACTTTTAGACAGGAATGTTTATTCACATTCTCATATATTGATTCATATTGTACTGTGTTGGGCGATCAAATTTTGCCTTCAATATACATTCTGCCAATGCATTTCGGTATAAACCTTCGTCAGGGCTGTATAAAGGCACTTGATTACATCATCAAGCTAGTCATAATTATGTATTCATGAATTTAAATACACTTAACGGTTTAAATACAATATATTAACAAATTCACACATACCATTTGGATTGTCCCACGTATATGCAATAGTTCCGCCAAATGAAAAATAAACAACCAACAAAAAGCCATTTAGTTTCAGCATCATAGGTTTTGTATGCATTGATTTTTAGGACAGAAATCAGTCCTACCTGATCGCTTTAAAGGCGTTTTCTCTCTAGTTTCACAGCTGTGTGTGTTTAAATGCGTCGCGAGGCGCATATATCCATCGTCTCTCTGTTAAAGAGATAGGCGGTTTAGACAACCATTCTACTGTTGTTATATCTACTGTAGAGCGCGGCGAGTGTTCGCCGATGCTTACCTGGAGTTCCAGCGTTGTCCTGCGGTCTGTAGAGAGACGTGTGCGCGCAGGCGCCTGTGTGTTTCATTTAAACGTTGTCATGGAGACGGTACGAGGCGCCGTGGTCCAACCGGGTTGCCGGAGCACGTACGCCTCGCGCCCCACCCCCGGGTAATTACCCTGGGGTGGGGATGTCTCCATGGAAACCTCTGTTCCACTATATGCAATAGGTCAAGCTGTCAATGCCTATGTTTAACTCCATTACGGATAGCTAGACATACTGTTTGTACGATGCATTACGTATATGTCATAATATATGTGCTATGCTATTATTCATTTTCCAGGGTGATTCCTAAACAATTAAAGCATGCAATGATTTATACAAAAAAGGGTATACATGTTAATCCAAGTGTCTAGATACATCGGTCTCATGCACCAATGCCTGAAGTTCATCTGAGGTTATCCTGCGTCCGTAAGTATATATGCAAAATCGGAAATTCTAGATTACAAAAAACACATATAGTTAATCTCTTCATTCATTCCTTTAGGCATAAGAGAACTCAAACAGTCAATCCAGAAGGTTTCTCGTTGATCCATTGTTTTTTGGAAGTTTTCATGTGGATCTCTCTTTTCCACTATCTCTAGGATAGCAAAACGTATTTGTGTCAAGTTATGTTTCTTGTCTTGCCAGTGCCTGGCCACAGCCGAGGTTTTGTTATTATTACGTATACAAGATCGGTGCTCATTCCATCTTGTTTTAGCTGTTCTCACAGTTTGGCCAACGTAATGTAAACCACAGGGACATTTTATAGTGTATATCACGTTTTCAGAGTCACATGTCCCGAAACTTCTTAATTTTATGGTTTCTCCTGTATACGGATGTCTCAAGGTATCCCCTTTCATTATGTAGCCACAGTTGTTACAATTCAGGCAGGGAAAGGTACCACATCTTTTCGTAGTTTTCTTTTTGTGTGCTGGTTTGGTTTTTACCAATTTATCCTTAAGATTATGGCTTCGTTGATATGCAAATACCGGGATGTCTTTAAATAGGTGTTCTACTCGATGGTCACAGGTCATTGTGTTCCAATGTTTTTTAATGATTGACTTGATGCGGTTACTCTGTCTTGAGTATTTTGATACAAACACTAAGGGAGATTCATCATCCTTTTTAATTTTTGTTTTCAATAGGTCTCCCCTTGTCTGTGTCGCCATGCGTATTTCCGCTGCCGATACTTCTTCTTGCTTATAACCACGGTCAAGGAATTTCTTTCCCATTTCTTTGATCTCCTTTTCGTACTCTATTGGATCGCTCACCAATCTTTTCACACGGAGCATCTGACTGTATGGTAGATTTTTAATGAGGCTTGGTTGGTGAAAACTTAGTCGTTGAAGTAAATTATTCCGATCTGTGGATTTACGAAAAATGGTGGTCTGATATCCTGTATTTGTTATTCTGATTTCTACATCCAAGAAATGTATGTTTTCACGAGAGTATTCATGTGTAAACTGTATTCTTCTGTCTATGCCATTGAGGTAATCGAAGAATTCAAGTAGTTCCGATTCGCTACCTTTCCATATTCCGAACCTTGGGAGCCCCTCTGCTCTGGGATATCTTGAACGCAATGTTAACAAGACTTCCCCCCCAAGAGCGCAGCATGTAGAAATAAACTATAACTAACAGGCCAGGGGCTTGAGTGAAAAGGTAGGTGCAGCGACAACAGAGCTAAGGGAACAAAGCAAAAACGATGGTTCAAGAGAGCAGCCAGAGTTACCAAAGTGCAGCAATCACCTGCCCGCAATTACCCTCTCTTACCTGCTTAGCCAAAAGGAAGTCCCGTAACCTATGTGAGTTCAGCAAAGTGATGACAAGGTGAAGAAGGAAGAAAGTCTCAGTTGAAGGAAGTCTGTGCAATAATCCACCTAACCCGAACGGCACGAGGGCGCATCTAGATAGTCCAAATATAATCCCCAAGGAATTCAGCAAAGCGTCCCCAAAGTGAAAATATCCAATCCAAGTAGTGACCACCAAATCAGGAGAGCGTCCGATCGGTCACTTTGATGTGTAGAGCAATGTTTCTGGTGATGAGAGCAGCGTTGATGGTAGATCCAGAACAAGAGTGTTTTGTGGGCTTGTGACACACGTGAGGTTGAAGGGTTCAGAATGCCAGTGAAGTTAGCAGCCAGAAGAGAGAAAAGAAACTTGAAAAGAGGTTTAGTTCAGATTTTCCTAGGTTTCTGTATTGCGTTGAACTTGAGGTTAACAAATTCCAAGGCGTCACAACAAGTTCAGATTTTCCTTGGGTTCTGTATTGCGTTGAACTTGAGGTTAACAAATTCCAAGACCTCACAACAAACAAGGGCAAGAGGGAAGCAGTCCGTTAGGAAAAGCCGTGAGTTTGTTTACCAAGGGAAAACAGCCAAGGGAAATGGCGCCAGAAATCGTAGGGAAAAAACGTTCAAGAGTAATCCTTAAAGCATAAGCCGGGTCAAGGAAACACAGGGATCAGGATGTCAATAAATCGGGCACTCGAACTAATTACTTAGTTTAGGAGCACCCGTTGCAGGGATATGCCGTACTAAATACTGGTATCATTTCCAGGATGCAAGACACGTTGCGTGCGCTTCATGTGACCGCGGGAAGAAGGAATGCTGGATAATGTAGTGTGGCGTATTCCACGAACTGAAAGCAGTCTCCAGGGCAGCTACCACCTAGAAATAGACGCCCCCGGACGTCTGTAAGCAGGAATGCGGGGCATGACACCTACCCCGAAAACAGTGAAATCTCTCCAATCATTTTTGGGATTCGCCAATTTTTATCGGCGTTTCATACATGGGTTTTCGGGGCTTTCTGCACCTCTCACCTCCTTGACCAGTGCTAATGTTCCATATGTCTGGTCTAAGGCGGCTCAGGATTAATTTGAACAACTAAAATTGGCGTTCACATCAGCTCCTGTTCTAAAACATCCCGATCCGGAGTTACCATTTTATGTGGTAGCCGACGCTTCTGGTTTTGCTATTGGCACGGTTCTGTCGCAGAAGTGTCCTCTTACTGGTGAAATACATCCCACTGCTTTCTTTTCTCGTAAACTTATGACATATGAAAAGAACTATTCAGTCACTGAACGTGAACTCTTGGCCATCCGAGACGCCTTTTCTGAGTGGAGGCATCATTTATAAGGGGCTCGCCAACTGTAACGTTTTTTTCTGATCACAGGAGTCTACTCGCTTTTAAGACCATGAAATGCCTGACTGCCAGGCAGGCCCGTTGGCATCTGTTCTTTTCGCAATACGATTTTCTTATTGCCTATCGTCCTGCCAGGGCTCAGGTGTCTTCTGATGCCCTATCTCGCCTTCATGCTGGGGAGCGGCCGTCAAAGACGGAACCTCTTCCACTGCTACCTAACAAGGTTATCTGTGCGTGTGCTGTGCAACCCACTCTACGCTCTGTCATTGAGAATTGGGTCTCTTCTCATCCTACAGAAGTCGTTGATCTAAACCTAGACATGGTTCAGGGTCTCCCATTCATACAAGGACGCATCTACATACCACTGGGTCATGCCCGTACCTTGGCCTTACAGTGGTCTCATGACTCTGTCATCGCGGCACATCCCGGCCACAAGAAGACAGTAGAGGCCTTACGTCGCTGGGCCTGGTGGCCTAACATGTCTAGGGACATCAAAGACTATGTTTCCTCTTGTGCAATATGTGCACAATGCAAAACTTCCAGATCTAAACCTGTAGGATTATTACGTCCACTTCCGGTCCCTTAAAAACCTTGGCACATGGTCTCAATGGATTTTATAGTCGATCTACCTGAAGTGAGTGGACATAATACCATTTGGGTATTGATTGACTACTTTACCAAATACACCATTTTTGTGCCCTGTGCAGGTTTGCCTTCCGCTCCTCAGTTGGCCAGGTTGTTTATGGCTAATGTTTTCAGGTATTTCGGATTGCCGTCGATCATCGTGTCTGATCGGGGAACGCAGTTCACATCTCGTTTCTAGAGGGCACTCACTGATTCTTTTGGCATCGACGACAGATACTCCTCGTCATATCATCCTCAGACGGACGGCCAGACTGAAAGGGCAAATGCTACTATAGAGCAATACTTGCGTTGTCTGTGCCTTCAATTTCAGCAATCTTGGTTTACTGCCTTACCCCAAGCAGAATTCGCTTATAATAACTTGATGCATTCAGCCACAGGAGTGTCACCATTTTTTGCACTATATGGGTGTCATCCACGCTCCTTGCCTCTCGACCCGTCCTTGCCTACAACAAATCCAGCTGCTTCGGATTGTGTCCGTGATCTGGACCAGTTGCACCGGGACATCCGTTGCCATTTACTTCGGGCCCAAGAGCATGTCAAGAGGACTGCGGATGCTCGCCGTGTGCCTGGCCCCGACTATCGGGTCGGTATGAGAGTTTGGTTGTCTTCATGGAACCTGCAAATAGCAGGTAAAAGATCTTTGCTACCATGATTTGTGGGTCCTTTTCTCATCATCTCTATGATCAACCCTGTCGCGGTGAAGTTGGCTTTGCTGAAGTTATGGCGTATCCATCCTGTCTTCCATGTGTCCTTACTCAAACCCTGTCCTCTTTCCACACGTTTATCGGCTCGTCCACCTCCTGTGTTGGTTGATGGAGAGGAGGAGTATGAGGTGTCAAGCATTCTGGATTGTCGAATAACTAGGGGTACAGCTTTTTACTTGGTTGACTGGAAGGGTTTTGGTCCCGAGGATCGGGCTTGGGAACTCCTTGACAATTTGCATTGTCCTGATCTTCTTAGAGAGTTACATGCCTCCCGGGGGTTGCCGGCGTCTTTGGGGGCGGATGCTGTTACGCTCCGGCAGCGCTGCTCTCGGCAGTTACACCGGCTCACACAGTTCGGGGAAAGACATCGCTGTGGCAGCGTTATCGGTTTCCATGGAGACTGTATGGATGTCGGCATCAGTATCGGCCGTGTCAGCTGACACGCGCATTACGCATAATGCGTACACCGATGCCCCGCCCCTTGCCTTCTTAACTCGGTTCCTCTCGGGGTTCGGTGCTGCTAATTGTAGTCTACACGTACTCTTACGTGTTTAGCCTTGAGCTAAATTCCTTCTTCAAACCTTCCAATTTAGTTTCCCTGGTTTTCGACTTTACCTTCCACTCGTACTGTTCACGGATTGCCCTGTTGACTTTGGTTCTACACGCTGTTACGACTCTGAATGTTTCCTGGATTGTTGACGGCTATCAGAAGTCGTTTTTCTATGCTCTGTAGCTCTTTGGTTCCTTCCACAAGGGCTGTATCGGAACAATCATCGCCTGACACTAATTGCTTTCAGTAAGTGTGTCTTCATTTCAAGTTGTCTTCATTTATTCCCGTGATTGTTGCTTCTTGGATTAACACTGCCTAATCCTGCTGTGAAGAAAATTACTTGTTTCCTTGGACATTGTGCTGGATTTGTACTCTTATCTTACAAGTGCAGTTCAGGACACTTTCCAGTTACCTACACCAACCCGTACCTAGTGCATCCCTCGTGCCATTCGGGTGTTTCCTCCCACACTAACTTCCCAGTGTGTCCTTTCCAACTGGATTTCCCTTTTGGCTCCTCAACCATCTCCTTCCAGGTTAGTTGTGCATTCCCTATGGGTTCAAGGGGAGTGCTTAATCAGTTAAACTAGTTCCTTATTGTCCTTTGCATTGTCCTTTTAGGCTTTGTATCTATTCTGCTAGTCCAACCAACTTGTTATTCAGGTATTCATGAATTGTTGATTGTCTTACAATTGTTATTCTTATCTGAACCGCTATAACCCTTTTTGTGGTTTCTTTTCAACTGTTGGTCTAGCGGTGTGTGTGTCTACCCCGCTCTTTTATTTGATTGATACCTCTGTCTGTCTTATCAACACAGCAGAGGGATACATCATAGAAAAGAGCCCCTCTTTTGAGGAAGCCTGATTTACTAAAATCAGGGTAGCTGAGGTCGAGACTAGTTGCTCCGAGAGTTCCACCACTTCTGTCTTCGAGGTCCGGTTTCAATCTTCCGAACCTTGGTGTGGTGAGTAACAGAATTAGCAGCCTTAGAAATGTCTACAGAGACAACCGACGCATTAGCACAAATAGTGCAAATGGTCACTGAGCTACGTTCTGAATTAACCACAGCTCAGGAGGCCTTGCGTCAACGCATGGATGCAATTCAGTCTCTAGTGACCTCACCAGCATCCCAAGCAGGAGCTGGAGCTATGGCTTCGGGATCTGGGTTTCCTTTACCTAATTCAGAACCAGCTCCTGTGATGCTTACTATTCAGTTTCTTTTGGCCCCTCCAGAACGCTTTCTAGGCGATCTAAAACAGTATAGGACGTTTATAAATCAGTGTAAGCTGCATTTTTTATGCCGTCCTATGTCCTTTCCTACCTCCACCACTAAGGCAGCTTTTGTCTTATCCCACTTAGGGGGTATTGCCGCAGCATGAGCTAATCCATTGCTCGAATCCAACAGCCATGTGTTATACAATTGTGACGCTCTTCTTTCAATGATGAGCAAGGTGTTTGACACTAGATATACCACCCAAGCCACAGATCTTGAGCTCCTTAAACATAGGCAGGGGAACACCTTGCTATTGGCTTATTTAGCAAGATTCAATCAACTGGCAGTGGAGACGGACTGGCCAGAAGAAAAAAAAGCTGCAGTATTTTACCAGGGCCTTTCTGAGGAACTGAAAGACATACTATCCACGGTTCCTGTGGTTCCTACCGCTTTCACTGAACTCCTTGACTTAGTCCTCCAAATAGACGCTCGAAAGGCCGAATGTCGTGGGGAAAAGAGGTCGCCTCCACTCATGTCGGTACCCTCCGATACCCCCGCACAACTGCCGATCACTGAGCCTATGCAGATCGGCGGAGTGAGAAGCCCATTAACTCCGGCTCAACGTGAACACCGCCGATCCCACAATCTTTGTATGTATTGTGGGGCAGCTGATCATTTGTTGCCTGAATGTCCAACAAAGCCCAAAAGAAAGGCGGGAAACGCCAAATCCCGACAGTAGAAGGAGTCCCTACGTCAGGAGATTCAATCAAGGGCTCTTGTAAACTTGGCCAATTCCAATTGGTTCATCTTCCTGTTACCTTTTCGGTAGCCCATGAAGAAACATTTGAGGCAAATGCCATTATTGATTCCGGAGCCACAGGCAATTACATTGACCAGTGTTTTGCATCTGTATCTAGGGTTCCGTTAATACCCATAAAACAACCTGAAATTGTGAATGCAGTCGACGGATGTACCTTGGTTTCTGGAATGGTTACTCACCAGACAATACCGTTGCTCATGTCCACTAAAGGAGGTCATACCGAGGAGATATCCTTTGACGTTATCAAGGTGCCTGCTTACAAAGTCATTTTGGGCATTCCGTGGCTTCAATACCACAATCCCGCCATCGACTGGTCCTCCCAACTGGTGCAGTTTCCATCCTCTGTATGCAATACGTCATGCACTTCCTTTCATACTATCAATCAGAGTAGTCCAACTCAAGCGCTTGTCTCCTCTTTGCATATAGGAGCTATCTCTGCCACTGCGTTACCCTCAGTTCCGGCTGAATATATGGATTATTCAGATGTTTTTGACAAGGGTATGGCAGAGACCCTTCCACCTCACCGGATCTATGATTGTCCAATAGATCTGATACCAGGGGCTAAGACACCTACAGGCAGGGTGTATTCGCTAACGCTCAAAGAAGACCAAGTGTTAAAGGAGTACATCAACAAAGGACTTGCAATGGGTTTCATCCGTCCATCCAAATCGCCAGCGGCATCTCCACTTTTTTTCGTCCCCAAAAAAGAAGGAGATCTTCGTCCTTGCATAGACTATCGTGCTTTGAATGCTGCGACCATTAAAAATCAATATCCACTCCCGTTAATATCGGTCCTTCTCGACCAATTGGGTTCTTCACAAATATTCACGAAACTGGATCTCCAAGGAGCGTACAATTTGGTAGGTATGCGAGCAGGAGATGAGTGGAAAACCGCATTTAAGACACGCTACGGTCGCTATGAATACCTGGTGATGCCGTTTGGTCTCTGCAATGCTCCAGCCACCTTTCAGGCTTTTATGAATGACCTTTTTCATGATATATTGGATCAGTATGTCGTTGTCTATTTAGATGACATTCTGATTTATTCCAGGACACTTCCAGAACATATCCAACATGTCAGAACCGTACTTCAGCGTTTGCGAGAGAATCACTTGTATGTGAAAATTGAGAAATGTATTTTTCACACCCCAGAGGTTGAGTGCTTGGGCTATGATTTGAGCAATCAGGGAGTTTGCATGAGCAAATCCAAAGTGAGGGCTATTTTGGAATGGCCTACCCCGAAAACAGTGAAATCACTCCAATCATTTTTGGGATTCGCCAATTTTTATCGGCGTTTCATACATGGGTTTTCGGGGCTTTCTGCACCTCTCACCTCCTTGACCAGTGCTAAGGTTCCATATGTCTGGTCTAAGGCGGCTCAGGATTCATTTGAACAACTAAAATTGGCGTTCACATCAGCTCCTGTTCTAAAACATCCCGATCCGGAGTTACCATTTTATGTGGAAGCCGACACTTCTGGTTTTGCTATTGGCGCAGTTCTGTCGCAGAAGTGTCCTCTTACTGGTGAAATACATCACACTGCTTTCTTTTCTCATAAACTTACGACATATGAAAAGAACTATTCAGTCACTGAACGTGAACTCTTGGCCATCCGAGACGCCTTTTCTGAGTGGAGGTATCATTTATTAGGGGCTCGCCATCCTGCAACGTTTTTTTCTGATCACAGGAGTTTACTCGCTTTTAAGACCATGAAATGCTTGACTGCCAGGCAGGCCCGTTGGCATCTGTTCTTTTCGCAGTACGATTTTCTTATTGCCTATCGTCCTGCCAGGGCTCATGTGTCTTCTGATGCCCTATCTCGCCTTCATGCTGGGGAGCGGCCGTCAAAGACGGAACCTCTTCCACTGCTACCTAACAAGGTTATCTGTGCGTGTGCTGTGCAACCCACTCTACGCTCTGTCATTGAGAATTGGGTCTCTTCTCATCCTACAGAAGTCGTTGATCTAAACCTAGACATGGTTCAGGGTCTCCCATTCATACAAGGACGCATCTACATACCACTGGGTCATGCCCGCACCTTGGCCTTACAGTGGTCTCATGACTCTGTCATCGCGGCACATACCGGCCACAAGAAGACAGTAGAGGCCTTACGTCGCTGGGCCTGGTGGCCTAACATGTCTAGGGACATCAAAGACTATGTTTCCTCTTGTGCAATATGTGCACAATGCAAAACTTCCAGATCTAAACCTGTAGGATTATTACATCCACTTCCGGTCCCTTAAAAACCTTGGCACATGGTCTCAATGGATTTTATAGTCGATCTACCTGAAGTGAGTGGACATAATACCATTTGGGTATTGATTGACTACTTTACCAAATATGCCATTTTTGTGCCCTGTGCAGGTTTGCCTTCCGCTCATCAGTTAGCCAGGTTGTTTATGGCTAATGTTTTCAGGTATTTCGGATTGCCGTCCATCATCGTGTCTGATCGGGGAACGCAGTTCACAACTCGTTTCTGGAGGGCACTCACTGATTCTTTTGGCATCGACGACAGATACTCCTCGTCGTATCATCCTCAGACGGACGGCCAGACTGAAAGGGCAAACGCTACTATAGAGCAATACTTGCGTTGTCTGTGCCTTCAATTTCAGCAATCTTGGTTTACTGCCTTACCCCAAGCAGAATTCGCTTATAATAACTCGATGCATTCAGCCACAGGAGTGTCACCATTTTGTGTCCCATATGGGTGTCATCCACGCTCCTTGCCTCTCGACCCGTCCTTGCCTACAACAAATCCAGCTGCTTCAGATTGTGTCCATGATCTGGACCAGTTGCACCGGGACATCCGTTGCCATTTACTTCGGGCCCAGGAGCATGCCAAGAGGACTGCAGATGCTCGCCGTGTGCCTGGCCCCGACTATCGGGTCGGTATGAGAGTTTGTTTGTCTTCACGGAACCTGCAAATAGCAGGTAAAAGATCTTTGCTACCATGATTTGTGGGTCCTTTTCTCATCATCTCTATGATCAACCCTGTCGCTGTGAAGTTGGCTTTGCCGAAGTCATGGCGTATCCATCCTGTCTTCCATGTGTCCTTACTCAAACCCTGTCCTCCTTCCACACGTTTATCGGCTCGTCCACCTCCTGTGTTGGTTGATGGAGAGGAGGAGTATGAGGTGTCAAGCATTCTGGATTGTCGAATAACTAGGGGTACAGCTTTTTACTTGGTTGACTGGAAGTGTTTTGGTCCCGAGGATCGGACTTGGGAACTCCTTGACAATTTGCATTGTCCTGATCTTCTTAGAGAGTTCCATGCCTCCCGGGGGTTGCCGGCGTCTTTGGGGGTGGATGCTGTTAGGCTCCGGCAGCGCTGCTCTCGCCAGTCTCCCTCGGCAGTTACACCGGCTCACACAGTTCGGAGAAAGACGTCGCTGTGGCAGCGTTATCGGTTTCCATGGAGACTGTATGGACGTCGGCATCAGTATCGGCCGTGTCAGCTGACACACGCATTACGCATAATGCGTACACCGATGCCCCGCCCCTTGCCTTCTTAACTCGGTTCCTCTCGGGGCTCGGTGCTGCTAATTGTAGTCTACACGTACTCTTACGTGTTTAGCGCTTGAGCTAAATTCCTTCTTCAAACCTTCCAATTTAGTTTCCCTGGTTTTCGACTTTACCTTCCACTCGTACTGTTCACGGATTGCCCTGTTGACTTTGGTTCTACACGCTGTTACGACTCTGAATGTTTCCTGGATTGTTGACGGCTATCAGAAGTCATTTTCCTATGCTCTGTAGCTCTTTGGTTCCTTCCACAAGGGCTGTATCGGAACAATCATCGCCTGACACTAATTGCTTTCAGTAAGTGTGTCTTCATTTCAAGTTGTCTTCATTTATTCCCGTGATTGTTGCTTCTTGGATTAACACTGCCTACTCTTGCTGTGAAGAAAATTACTTGTTTCCTTGGACATTGTGCTGGATTTGTACTCTTATCTTACAAGTGCAGTTCAGGACGCTTTCCAGTTACCTGCACCAACCCGTACCTAGTGCGTCCCTCATGCCGTTCGGGTGTTTCCTCCCTCACTAACTTCCCTGTTTATTATTGTCTCCTGTCGTTGTGTTCTTTCCAACTGGATTTCCCTTTTGGCTCCTCAACCATCTCCTTCCAGGTTAGTTGTGCATTCCCTAGGGGTTCAAGGGGAGTCCTTAACTCAGTTAAGCTATTTCATTATTGTCCTTTGCATTGTCCTTTTAGGCTTTGTATCTACTCTGCTACTCCAACCAACTTGTTATTCAGGTATTCATGAATTGTTGATTGTCTTACAATTGTTATTTTTATCTGTACCGCTATAACCCTTTTTGTGGTTTCTTTTCAGCTGTTGGTCTAGCAGTGTGTGTGTCTACTCCGCTCTTTTATTTGATTGATACTTCTGTATGACTTATCAACACAGCAGAGGCATACATCATAGAAAAGAGCCCCTCTTTTGAGGAAGCCTGATTTACTAAAATCAGGGTAGCTGAGGTCGAGACTGGTTGCTCCGAGAGTTCCACCACTTCTGTCTTCGAGGTCCGGTTTCAATCTTCTGAACCTTGGTGTGGTGAGTAACACTTACCATTTTGTGAACACTTCTTTCTTTTTCACAAACTTCACCCCACACTATTTGTATTTAACGGTAAGGATTGGTGATAATCTTTTTTTAGTATAGGCCTTTTTATTTTGATGAGACTCCACTAGGACTACATTATTATTATTTGATGGTCGTAGCTTGCTCCCATCTTTAGATTTACGTTTAGATAGGTGTTCATCACACCCCTTAAAAAGATCAATAAACCCTTGAACTGTGGTCACTTGTGTCTGTCTTACTGTCTTACTGTTGATAACATGCCTTCCTTACACTCTCCTGTTGTTTAACTTGTATTTATCTGATCTGCCCGCTTTGCTGGAGGCTAATTCCTCCTATCCACCAAAAAGTGGGTCAGTTTATATCGTATTTATGCTGTATGCAGATGACTTGATCATGTTTGCACGCACCATTGCTAACATGCAAAAAATGTGCAATGCACTGGCACAGTTTGCAGAGGAATACCTGGATAAAACACAGATCATGTTAAAAACGAATTAGAGGGTAAATAGAGTAAAACTGGAGTCAATTTTGGGCACAGTCAACTATACTATGGAGTATAAGTTCCTGGGAGTCGAAATGGGTCCTCTAGGCTATGGGAAATTGATCACCACGAAAATGTGTAGGGGATCCCAGCTTACAACACAAATTCAAACAGTGACCAGATCCCAAACCAGCTTTTCTCTCGCAGGGGTGATCAGTTGTATAAGCAATGCTTTTGCTTGACCATTTTATATGGACTTGAGGTCCTGACATAATTGGACCTAACATGTCCTGAGCGAAATTGAAGGAGCTTTCCTGCGTAAGCTTTTGGGACTGTGTCCTTCATCTCCGATAGAATTGGTCTGCTTAGAACTGGGACTTTCATCCCTTTGGGGAATGGTACTAAGATGAAGGGACCTGTTCTATATAAAAGCAAGAACAAACCCCACCTGCAGGCTACTTAAGTGCCTGAGTGAGATTGGAAATAGATCTATCCTCCCACAGGGAAGGACTTACAACTCATTAAAAGACTACTTATTTGCAATGATTGATTAGAAGCCTCATTTTGAGGCAGGGTACTCGCGTGAGGCGATGACAAAGGTCTTCATAAGGAAACTCTATCGCTGGGATTGGGAAAACAACTATGCCCACTTAGTTAGTTTGAAGAGCTCGGTGGCGGTTTCAAGAGTGATCCATCTATACAGGAAGGCACAGCCCTATCTGCTATTATTCCCAACATTAGAGGTCAAGCGTTTTTTTTATTGCAACTGCAAATTAATGAGCTGCCAGTAATATCAGTCCATGGTCCCCAACTGGGCTTGGAGGTCAAGAAGAGATTTTGCCAGATCTGCACATTTCCACACAAGCTTAAGACCGCCAGACAAGTTCTCATTAAGTGTGTGGAGAAGGGTTCTGTATTTATGTGTAATTTAGGAGGATTGGTACATTCGCACGAGTCCATAAAGCGTGATCTTTTTGGGACTATTGCCTAAATACAAAATCTACTGCTGCCCAGCTGGCGCTCTATCGGGGCTGGAGAATCGTGAGTAATCGCTTGGAGGAAAGGGCAAAGTGACCTAGGAATCCTGAAACTAGCCCAAAATTGCATATATGGGTAAAGATAATTTGGTCCCCACCCTATGGGTTGGGTGTAGAGGTACCAATGCACTAAGCATGTTGGAAATCTAACGGTTTGAACATTTATTTGTAACGGTGGGTATGGAAATGCTGTTGTCGTTTTCTTTTAATAAGACGTTAGATCTTATTCTATTTTATAGATTTTACAATTTGGGTTAATAGGATTAGTGTATTAGGTTTTCTGAAAAAACAGAAATAATTGTTGATTGTTTTGTTTTGAAGTAATAGTTTTTTGCTTGTATGTTTGCTTGTTTATTTATTGTGTTTCTGTGTAATTTGTGTAAACCTCTTTGAGCTAAATCAGAAAAAAGATGATTATTATTATTAGCTGTAGCACTGCTTTTTGTAGGAATGGCGGTAAGCTATCTACAAACTCTTCCAGGGTTAGGGCTTCTAGGATTTTTTCAAAGGTTTTCTTCCCCAACCACAGGGAAAATGGGCCTCATTACAAGTTTGCCGGTCCGGAAATAGTGGTGCTGGTATATCCGTACCAGCACCCTTTTCCGGACCAGTGTAGTCCGAGTTGCGACGTCAGTAACACACGTATTGCAAGGGGACCTGCTGTGTCTGGCAACACCGGTGCCGGTATCTCCGGAGACACGCGGCCGGCGTGCCTGTGATACCGGCATGGCGTAAGTAACTGCACATTCCGAGGTGCACGGACACGCAACGTAACAACATGAAAACGATGCCGGAAACACCGGCATTGTGGAGCAGGCATTAAGTGGATACTGGTGTGTAGAAACATGCCACAGGTGTTCAAACCCAGCACAGGTGGATCTAATGGGCAGTTCCACGGCACAAAAGGACCACTCCCACACCCCAGACCCCTTCAAGAACCACAATGCTAGCATTAGCAGTACTGGAGATGGAGGACATGCCTGCAGAGCTACTGATTGAGGAGGCAGTGAGGCGGAGGATGCAGCAGAGGTGCATGAGGAGAAGGAGGTCCTTCATGA